>NC_141084.1:16943174-17295674 GCF_041138505.1 Cibotium barometz | reverse complement strand
ATACATATATATATGTATGTATATATACATACATACATATATATATGTATATATATATATACATATATATATACATACATACATATATGTATGTATGTATATATATATATATACATATATATATGTATGTATGTATATATACATACATATATATATACATATATGTATATACATACATATATACATATATATCTGTATGTATATATATATATACATATATGTATATATATATATATATATGTATATATATACATATGTATATATATATGTATACATATATGTATATATATATATATATATGTATATATATACATATGTAGGTATACACATACATACATACATACACACATACATACCTACATACATACAACACACACACACACACACATATATATATATAAGCCTCTTGTTATCTCTCATCAGGTGGTGGGCTTTTACAAAAAAAGTTATATTTAAAACTTCTAAAAGCCTTAATTCAAAGCTTATAGTATTAAGCTTATGAAACAAACTTTTTACATCATATATATTTAAATTTTAGTTTTAAAAAGCCCAAAAATATTATTAATAGTAAACCTCATAAAAGCTATAAAAGCTTTGCAATGTATGAGCTCTAAAAGCTTATATTATTACAAGCTTCGCATACCTCTTTAGCCTATTAAAAAAAAACAGAGATAAGAAAGCCTTGACCTGGCCGCTTCCAAGTTTCATCCTTTCTTTAATTTTTTTGTCCTCTTTGAGTGTTTTTCAATCGCGTTCAATTTTGACCAAATCAAGTCAAATTAGTTAAAAGCATAAAGCATAGCATAAAGAAAGAGTTCAAGTTAAATTTATGTTTCTTATTTAGTTAAAGTTCATATGCAATATTTTAAAAGGTTTGAAAATATTGCCTCTATTTTCCACAAAAACACTTTTGTTTACAAGCTAATTTGCAAGGACTTCGAGACGAAGCTTCTATTACCTTGGCTTGAATTCTATATCAACAATGGCTAATCAGTCTTTGATCCAACCACTTCTTTTGGCTCTTAGGGACACATTCGTACCACACATTTATCTCTTGGTGGAAAAGCTCATCGACCACCACGAACCTCCTCCTTGGTCTTTCCTTGATGGATGGGGACCTCTCATTTTATGGACTTGCTGAATTACTTGGGATTTGGCAACAAAAGTGATTTACCCAAATGCATTATCCAAATTATATATTTTATTCTTCTTTAATATGGTGTCGAAAATACGCATCCACATCCCTAATTTCATACAAGAATTTCCGATAACAGCTATCACCCATCTTATGAATACTTTTCCCTGTCATCTCTTTAGACTGTATGAACGAGGCTCTTGGCACCCTTGGCCCTAGTAGGCAAAATTTCTTAGTAGCATTATGTATTATCAAATCTTTACTTCGATTATTTTTGTAACCTTCTTTTGAATATTTATAGTTTAGAAAAATTATATATCAATCAATTCATGTTGCTTTCTCATAAATCGTTTCAAAACTTATTAGTCTTGTTTGAATTTAAAGTTTGTGAAGTAACATATTCATTTGATTATCTTTACAGTAGATTTTATTTAAGACTTTTTGTAAATTTCAAGGAGAGTTCTTATACATCAAAAGTAGAACTTCTTGGAGGAACTGGCCCTTCCATCTTGAACTATACTTTATGAATTTTTCACTATGTATTAGACTTGTGGTATGGGACTCAAGAGATTAATCTTGTGTGAAGTATTCTGATGCATACTTATCTCTAGATTTGTGTGGGATAATTTTTGGTAGTATGGGACACCAGAATTTATTTGCATAGAAGTCCTTGATACAATTCCTCTTTTACATGTCTGTGATTTACGAATACTTAGTGATATTTATTTGTGATGGATAACTTATCATAATCAAATGTTGAGAGGGATTACGGATATTCTATCCTGAATCTTTTCACTTGCTAATTAAACATGCAATTGAGATCAGTTACAATCCAAGCAAGAGGAAATGTTATGAATAATAAAATTGACTATTTATCTTGGGTGACCCAAGTGTGATTTAAGAATTAGTTATAAGAGTGAATCTGATTAATTCTTAAGAGGGTGACCCAAATTGGTTGTGAGTGAATCCGACCAACTGTGACATGTGTGACGCGTGTAAGGAATGTGTGAGTTTGATTGTGAGTGAGTCTGATCAACTCTGTGACACGTGCGACACGTGTGAAGATATTGTGAGTGAATCCGATTAATTATGTGTGATGAATGGTTTATGTGTGAAGCATGGTAGTGAATGTTTTCCATTTTTCAGTATTATTTTTGTGAGTGATTCAAAAGTAATTGTGATCCAACATTGTGGACAATTTTTGAGTATAGACCATAAGTTCGGGACAACAAAGGTGGAAATTGGACAGAATTACATAGCCATGCACATGTGTGCAAAATAATTATTTTTGTATGGTTTGGCCTATTGTATATATGTTGGGCAAGGTTTATTTTTTATGAGACACTTTAAAAGCATTGGACTATGGTTCAATTTTGTAAAAGCCCAATTTTGAAAAAGCTATGCTATTTATGGCTCCAAGGCCTAAATTTATGAAATATGATTTAAATACCGCTTGTGGGAGTGTAGCCACACACGTTAGGGGGGAGATTGGCATGCTCGTTTTGGTCATCTGAACTTTGCTAGTTTGCTGCGTTTGCAGAAATTTGATATGGTTGCTTCATTGCCCCCTCTTGAGGCACCATTAAAACATGTTTGTGAAGGCTGTATTTTGGGCAAAATGCAGCGTTCTGCGTTTCCAAAGGATGGTTTTGTGTTGGCCACTCGCAAATTGCAACTTGTACATAGTGATGTATGTGGGCCTATGCAAACTCCGTCATTTGGTAAACACTTGTACTTCGTGACTTTCATTGATGATTACTCAAGGCATGCATGGGTATATCCACTGAAGGCAAAGTCCGAAGTGTTTTTGTGCTTCAAACAGTTTTTGCTTATGGTTGAAAATGTATCCAATTGTACTGTGGGCACCCTCCGTTCTGATCAAGGGGGGGAGTACATGTCTAAAGAGTTTGATGCATTTCTGGCTAGTCGTGGGATAAAACACCAATGTACAGTGCCATATAACTCTCAGCAAAATGGTGTTGCTAAGAGGAAAAACAGGTCACTTATGGAGATGGCACGATGTATGGTCAAGAGCCAAGCTTTGCCACATGCGTTTTGGCTTGAGGCTGTCATGTGTGTTGCATATATCCTCAACAGGTGTCCCACTAAGGCCTTGTAGTCTATTACTCCATACGAAGCTTGGCATGGCAGGAAGCCTTCTATTGGTCACTTGCGTGTCTTTGGTTGCTTGGCCTATGCTTTAGTGCCTGTGCAACAACGTAGGAAATCGGATGATAAGGCTGTCAAATGCATTTTTGTTGGTTATAGTACAAAGAGCAAGGGTTACAGATTGTATCATCCGCAGTCAAAGCGTATCTTGATTAGTCGAGATGTTGTTTTTGTGGAAGATGCTATGCGGCCTTTGTTATCATGTACCAAAGATGTTGAAATATACAAGTGATTAGGGTGTGTGCAGGAACAAGCCCTTGGTTAGAGACTGTAAAAGAGAATGTGTAAATGTGAGAGAACCTTTGAAAAGGTGAGAAGAATCTACTGGGAGAGAATAAAGGGTAGCATGAGAAGATTTAGGAAGTGTGGAGATATTCTGGGAAAAGTGAAGAGGTGGAGAGAATCAAGCAAAAGAGGTGGAGATATTCTAGGAGAGGAGTGAATCAAGGAGAAATCAGTGGGATTTGATGCTTGGATGTAAACTCTATAAATTGAGGCATTGGCCTAATGAGAATTTGCTGGTTTTTTATTATCCATGCCTACATTAAGCTATTTGCTAATTACTCACTAATTACGTCTTAATTATTTGTTAATCACTTTAGTAATGATGTTGATTCTAGTATTTGATCCACCATAGCTCATCACATTGCTCTAATTTTAACATGGTATCAGAGCCATGCCTAGAATCCATCAGGTTTATGAGCCCATTATCTAATTAATTAAGAAAAGTAGATAATTAAAAATTAATCAAATTTTTAGTTATTTTTCAACTCACCTTTCCCCAGCTGGTGGAGGAGCTCTAGCTCTTTGCACACTCAACCATTGCCCAAACCCTTCTAGCCCAAGTTAGCTAACCCATTGCTACTCTAGCCAGTCACGCGAAACAGAAGCGCAAACCGTCGGCGGAGCTGGGAGAAATCGCGTTTTTCTTCAGCGCTAATCAAATTGGTCTAAATCCTCATAGCTCCAGGGGTTTACAGTTTCATCAAGTTTACAGTGAGATCCAAGCTCTTCATCAAATCTGCAGGTGACTTTGGTAAAATAGGGATTAAGCTTTCAATATTTGGTCAAATCTTGTGTTTCTTGGCTTAATCCTCTACTAGACTCATTGCTATTGATGGCTTTGAAAGCATTTGAGCTCATTTGAAGTCTAAGGCACCAGATCTGGACTCCCCGCATACTCTGTTTTTTGCACACAAAACAATGGATTAATTTGCTAATCAGTGATTTATCAATGCTAATCACTGTATTTTGGTACAATTGAGGGTTCAAATTAACCATTAGGTATTTGATACAGATCCCTATAACTTCATATTGTAATTCAGAGTTGGTTTGATACTCCAACCATTCCGTACAAATTAGTTACCCTTGATTTAATGTAATTTTTGGTAAAAATATGATGATAAATTTGTGGTAATCATCATTTTGCATTTAACCCTTGGTTAATGCCTGCAAATCTCACTCAAATTCAAGATTATTCACAGCCAAAGTTGCATTTGGGAATGTGCATAAGAATGAATGCTATACGCATTATGTATTGGGCACATTACATCAGTGTAAATATGGGATCAGACACTGCCCTTGTCCAGAATAAGGCAAGAGGTAAGACCTCCCGCATAAATTTGGGTTTGCATTGCATAATGATACAAGATAAACATCAAAAGCCCAAAAGAACTGTCAGCAAAATGGTTAAACATGTTGCTCACATGGAGCAAAAAGACCTGATGGACAAGCTCATGGCCCCAGCCATGAAAGAAGAAGATCTCCTTCCAAGAAGAGGATCCACACCGAGAAGAAAAGCTAGAGGAAGCATTGAAGGAAGACATGGACACGAGAAGAGAAGCTGCCCCAAGAAGACTGAAAGAAGAGGTGGACGCATGAAGAGAAGCTGCCACGACAAGAAGACTGAAGACAAGAGAAGATGTGAGGCTCCAAAGAGTGAGGAGCCATGTGAAAATCTCTGAGAGAGAGAGAGAGAGACCCCACAACCCAATGTAACCTGTCCCAACAAAGTAAAACAACCTCTAAGCCACCGATGATGTAGGCCACGTGGTAGATAGATGTATGTGTGAGCACTTTAGTCAAGGTCGCGGCGGGCAACTATAGTAAGCCTTGGATACATAGAGAGAGAGAGTGTCAAGGACTATGAGTTTAGGGACTTGAGGCACTGGTCGCGGGCTATCAAGTAAGAGAGAAACTTGGTACAGGGTCCAGGTGTGCTAAGTTAACTTGAGGGGAGGTGTGCTAGACACTGGTCTCGCGGACTATCAAGTAAGAGGGAAACTTGGTATAGGGTCCAGGTGTTCTAGGAGTATTCACTTGAGGGGAGGTGTTGAAATATACAAGTGAATAGGGTGTGTGCGGGAACAAGCCCTTGGTTAGAGGCTATAAAAGAGAATGTGTAAATGTGAGAGAACCTGTGAAAAGGTGAGAAGAATCTACTGGGAGAGAATAAAGGATAGCATGAGAAGATTTAGGAAGTGTGGAGATATTCTGGGAAAAGTGAAGAGGTGGAGAGAATCAAGCAAAAGAGGTGGAGATATTCTAGGAGAGGTGGACTGAATCAAGCAAAAGAGGTGGACTGAATCAAGGAGAAATCAGTGGGATTTGATGCTTGGATGTAAAATCTATAAATTGAGGCATTGGCCTAATGAGAATTTGCTGGTTTTTGATTATCCATGCCTACATTAAGCTATTTGCTAATTACCATTACGTCTTAATTATTTACTAATCACTTTGTTAATGATGTTGATTCTAGTATTTGATCCACCATAGCTCATCACATTGCTCTAATTTCAACAAAAGAGACAGGTGTGAGCTCACGGGATGTATTTGATACGTTGTTGCCTCTGTTTACAGGTGGGAATTCAAATGTAAGTCCTAATGAGACAAATATTCAGCCTATGCAGATTTCAAACGACATCATAGATCAGCCTATTTCTGATGCAGATTTATAGGATGTAACTTATGAGGATAGGGCTGAAAATGAGCAGGCTAGAGGTATGCCTAAATGGCTGGTGCAAACCTTGCGTGGTAGTAAAATTGATGCACCTATGTCTAGTCGTACTCATTCAGGTTTTCATTATGAATCGGATTGTTATGCTTTGGTTGTGTCTAGTATGTGTGAAGAGGAAGAACCTCTTTCATTTGATGAGGCACAAAAATCAGAAAATTGGTTGGCTGCAATGCAAAGTGAATATGATGCTATAATGAAGAATGGTACATGGTCTTTGTGTGATTTGCCTATTGGTAAAAAGGTCATTGGATGTAAGTGGGTTTTTAAGTTGAAACGAAAGCCAGATGGTAGTGTTGATCGCTATAAGGCTAGACTTGTTGCAAAGGGTTATGCTCAAGAAAAGGGCATTGATTTTGATGAGACCTTTGCTCCCACTTGTCGTATCACTATCATTCGTAGCATTTGTGCATTGGCAGCTCATAATGGTTGGAATGTATTGGACATCAAGACTGCGTTCTTGAATGGAGATTTGCATGAGGAGGTGTATGTATCGCAGCCTCGTGGTTTTGTTCAAAGAGGGCAGGAAAACAAAGTGTGCAGGTTGAAAAAGGCTTTATATGGTTTAAAGCAAGCTCCACGAGCTTGGTATGAAAAGATACATGCATATCTGACTGCACATGGTTTTCAGAATAGTCCAACATAAAGCACTTTGTATGTTAAACATGTGGATGATGTACATCTAATCATTGCTCTCTATGTCGATGACATGCTGCTCACAGGACCAAATGAGAGTCATATTGCTGATTTTAAGGCTGATTTGAATGCCTCTTTTGATATGTCAGATTTGGGGCATTTGCATCATTATTTGGGGATACAATTTAAGCAGTGTGATGGAGGTATTGCTTTGTGTCAAACAAAGTATATTGAGACATTGTTGCGGAGATTTGGCCTTGAAGACTGCAAGCCTATTGCTACTCCAAAATGGAGACAGGCTTAAAGTTGAGTCTTCATGATGCTGGAGATCACTTTATGTCACACTCTATCAGACAGCTGTTGGTTGCCTCATTTATGTATGCATTACGAGGCCGGACATTCAGTTTGCAGTCTCACAGGTGAGCAGGTTTATGCATAGCCCAGGGTCTCAGCATTTGGAAGGTAGTTAAATGCATCTTTCGCTACTTGAGTGGCACCATACATCTTGGGTTGTTTTATCCCAAGGGGGGATCATTGCTGCCAGATTTACATGCTTTTTCGGACTCAGATTGGGCTGGTTGCTATGACACAAGAGTGTCCACAAGTGGTTTTTGTTTCATGCTCGGTAGCTCATGCATATCTTGGTTGAGCAAGAAGCAACCTACTGTGGCCACTTCTAGTTGTTGTTGTGAAGCTGAGTACAGGGCAGCTTTCACAGCTACGGTTGAGTGTGTGTGGCTCAGACGGCTTATGGCTGACTTAGGTGTTGGATAGGAGTCTGCCACCTCTATCTACACTGACAGTCAGAGCGCATTGGCGATTGCAAGAAACCTAATTTTTCATGCTCGCACAAAGTACATTGAGGTGCATTATCACTATGTCAGGGAGAGACTCTCAACAGGAGAGATCAGCTTGGCCTATGTGCCAACACAGGACAACCTCGCCGATCTTTTCACAAAGGTGCTTCCTCGTGAGAAGTTCGAAGCTTTCCGCAAAGCTTTGGGCTTGCTCCCCTTTGTGGACTGATCTACTTCGGGCATGGCACTTCCCTATACATGAGTGCCAGCTCTCGTTCACACCATCACTCCCAGGGGGGATTTGTTGCCATATATATAGGCAGTGATGTGTGTGAACACACTTAGGACCGTCGGGGCACTTTTTCCCTCTTTAGGAGGTTTTTTTCCCCGGCTTGAATATATGCCCATCATTCTAGGGCTATCTTCATCTTTTGTACATTGACACAATCTAATACACTGTGTGTTGTGTGCATTCTTGCTTCTTCTTCTCCAAGCTTTGTGTGCTTTTTCCTGCAACCCTAATTCCAACAAATGGGAATTTATATGAAATGAATGTGAATTAAGTAATGCTGATTAATGTGGAAAGATGAGAGTTTGTTATAGAAATTGTATTTATGACCTGTTTTTAAATGACTGTTTTATGTCAAGAATGCTAGGGAAGCATTTTGACCGTCTTGTGAATGAGGTTAGACCTAGCTGATAAAGTTGCAACAGCTGACGGAGAGTCAACGGAGGACGTCTCGCATAGCAAGGTCTCGACCGAGGTCTTGACAAGCCCCGGTTTGATTTAAATGGTGAGCTTCCGGTACGGTGGATGAGAGACCAAAGAAGCGACCTCTATGAGTAAAGTGCTAGGTGACCTGCTAGAGGGTGCTGACCATACAGTGCTTAGGCTCTGGGTCGCCGAAGATACCCACAAGTACATCGGGAAAGATATTGAATAAGGAGTAAGATTTGTTTTCTGAGTTCGGGCATGGATCTGGTTGATTGATCTTGCTGGTCCTCAAAACGGATGAGTCCATGGCTCTTTTATATGGATCCGTTGGTTGATCTTGCTGATCTTCAACGGAGATTCCATTTTGATATGTGAATATATTACCGGTTACTATGAGCTAGGAACTATCAAAAAGGCCCCTGAGTGGTCAGGTGGTGAGCAATCTGGTTGCCAATGATGCCATAGATACACCGATGAAGGAATGATTGGAAATAAGGATTCAATCAGAGATTTTGAGGATTATGATCAGTGACACAATGGTTTCATTGAATGATTGTTTTTAAAGATAGATAATCCTGAGAAAAAGGCAATTTCGTATTGGGTGTGTAAGTGGTGACTAGTTTTAAGTTTGCATGAATATCCGGCTAGGGGGCCTGGGAAATCTTTTCCCTGGTACCCGGGACAAAACCTAACCAAATTTTTAATTGGATCCCATCACTACAGTGGTTGGGTGGTTGGCTAACCCAAGGGATTGGATGGGGTTAGGCTGGACTGATGGATCTCTAAAATGAGACTAAATTTCTGTGGGTACGATAGATGAAGTAAATCCCTGATAAAAATTATTTTATGGAAAAGAATCAACAGCTGTGCCTCTTAATGAGGAAAAAAGCGTTGCTCTCTATGATCCAAGTGCAATATTTCCTTTGATGATCTGACTATGGGACTTACGGGTTTGGTCAGATGAGTTCAGTTAGTTAAGGTTTATACTACGATAGAGAAAAGTTATCCTGGTGGAATCGTCGTGCTTTCCAGGCAAGGGAAGTATTTTTGGGTTCGATTTTGGAAGAACAGATGGATTAGTCTCTTGTCCGGATATCCGTGGGTGAGGCCCCGAGTGTGGAACCCTGGCCCGCACAAGAAGTGCTCCTTCCGCTGCACCCCTAAATTCATTGTGCGGTGGGGACAGGGATCTCACAGTTGGTATCAGAGCAATTTGGCTAAAGTGGATCAACCGAGAAGCCAAGAATGTCATAAATTTATGAAGAAGCAGTAAAAGGCTGGAATTGTGTGATGAAACTCATACAAGTTGATATTCAGAATAAAATTGCTAAATTGATGATTGGGTCTTCAGATGGAAGTACTGTAATTATATGGAATCCCTCCTAGACATGATGGTATTTACCTTATAGTTCCAAGAACCATGACTACCCGTATATACCGAGTGTATAACTGCAGCTCTTTACTGGCAGTATATACGAGTAAATCTAAGATCTTGAAATTTTAAGATAAAATGCTATCCAGATGATGAATTTGAATATGGTTGGTATGATTTTAAAAATCTGATTAAGAACTGATGAGTTGAATTGGATTCTGATTGAAAAATGATAATTCCTGAGTTTTTGGTGGTTGAAAAGCGATAAACTGAGCAAAACCACAATGAGGATGAATGGGACGAGTCCCTGTGTTGATGTCCGTAACTAGAATGACAATAATGACTTCAGCAAATCACTATCAGATTAGTGTATTGTGCTGACAGATTGCTATTGTTAACTCTTGACCCAGTGGATCAAGTTAAGGGATGGCAAATTAAAAATCTATAAAATTGAAATCCCCCATGGAGTACTGTTCGAGATGGAAATTTCGGTCTAATAGACCATTATTGTGCTAAAGATATGAATGATATGTTCTGAATGAATTGTTATCTGATAATGCGAGTATCTTTATCCCACAATTCTGTGGGGAGCCGACCTATCTAAAGAATCTCAGAATCAGATGAATCAAAATTCAGATTTGAATCATAAATAAAGGGACTTAACAAGATGTTTCGTATTGATAGGAACATAGATCGAGGTCATCGTGGTAGAAATGATAACCCCTAACTCGATGAGGAAGAGCTTGACTTGAATGTTTGTAAAACACTTCATAGCTTGCAGCCTGGGCCTTTCAAGGGTGAAGGGAAAAACTTGGGTGAGGCGAAGTGGATCGAAGCAATGGAAGAGAACTTTGATGTCATCAGGTACAATGAGAAGAGCAAAATGGCTCTTGCAAGGCTGAAGATAGTAGAAAAAGCCAGAGTGGCATGGAGAAACCACTACGAGACAAACCGTCTAGATCGGGATACCCAGACATGGAATGATCTCAAAATTTACCTAAGGACGAGGTTCTGTCCTCCCAGCTTTTTGGAAACAAAGATGAACGAATTCTTAGAGTTAACCTAGGGGAGCAGAACTATTGAAGTATATCACCAAGCGTTTGCTCTTCTCCTCAAATACTCGCCACCACTAAATGAAGTATATCACCAAGCGTTTGCTCTTCTCCTCAAATACTTGCCACCACTAAATGAAGAAGAGCTGATGGTGGCTAGGTTCATTCGGGGACTGAACGAACCTTTGATTATTTTGGTGAAGAACGCCAAGCTAGTTTCCATGGCTGAAGTAGTGATGGCGAAGGATTTCTCCAAGGCCTTTGATGTCAAGGTCCCTCAAAGCCAGCACCATCACCTTTCAAAAGGTTTTTAGTTCCAGAAGGTGATTCCAACCTTCCACTGCCTAAGAGATATCAGGGTCAAGCCCAGGATATGGGAAGTTCCAGAATAGAAGAAATGTCCTTTTTTCGAAACTCAATCCCTTGGAATTCAACTATAGAAGTTACACCCTTGAACAAGGGAGTGAAATGCTATAACTATCAAGGATTTGGACATCGTAGTATGGATTGTCTAACTCCTTTTGGATCAAGGTTTTCAGGGCAGGGAAATCAAGGATCAAGATTCCAGACTCCAGCTCCTTCCTTCCAGAGAGTAATCAGGTTTCTATCCGCCATAATCAGGGAAATCCCAGAGGTAGACCCTCTAACCAACCCACAGTTTCAAACCAAAGTAATGCAAGACCTCTGCCTCAGAATAGGGGAAGTCAAAGAGAGTTGTTTCTAAATCAGCCGTCCACTTCCAAGGCAGTAACGCTAGAAGTGATTGAAGAAGAAGAAGAAGATGAAAGAGATCACACTCCACCTGCGAAATGAGGACATCTCGCATTTTTTAAGTGGGGTAGGATGTAAGATTCCTCCCCCAGCCCTCAAGATGTCTAGTTTCTCCCCCTGTATTCAATCCCCTTTTCAGAATAATAACAGATCTTGTTTCTATCTATTTTGACCTAGAGAGAGAAAATATTCTAGAGAGAGATAATTTAGTTTCTAGATATCTTTGGATGGAAAAATATCCCTTCTTATTAAAATGATTTTTCCTGAAACAGAAATTCAAAAAGAATTTTCCAGTGTGCAATTGGAATAAATTAAAAATAAGTAAAAAGGACCTTAGCTTGAGGGTCGAGATTTTCTGAAAACTTTGGATTAAGGTTCCTATGGACCAATAAGATTAATCCAAATGTAGGGAGGAGATAAATTGAAGAATAAAAAAAAATCTCCCAAAAATGAGTAAATACTCACATAAGATGAAGAGTTGACTAAGGACAAGGTTATTAGTTAAAAAAGAAGAGGTCTTTAGAGGAAATGATACATTTTTAACACCTCAGTGTGGGGAATTTCCCTCATGAAGGAGGCGCCTATTTCACATGTGTGGATGAGTTTTAAACTCACAAATAATGAGATATTTTTATCTCTCCTCTCTCCTGTTTCAACTAGAACCAAAAAGTAAGCTAAACTGACCTAAAAATGGTCAAAAAAGTGACCAAACTGATCTAGAAAATTCTAGAATCAGTTTGCTTGGTTAGAGGCTCACTTTTTCCTATAAATAGAAGCCTCACCCTTTGTAAAGGTTAATAGTGTTTTATGCATTGTTACTCTACTCCTCCCTAGAGCCAAAAACATTGAATTCATAATTCACTTGTTTTTGACTATTTCCTCTACAAAGAATTGGTGGCCACTCTTGATCCAAGCAAGAGTAGAACCCTCAATCCCTCAAGCCAAAGGATAGCTCACAAAACTCCATGTAAGTTAGAAATTCTACTTTTTTCTAATTCTATTCTATGGTTTTATGATTTCTTGCTTCTTTTAAATTGAAATTGGATGTTATGCCTTGATGGAAAGGCTTCCCCCTTCTCTTCATTGAATTGAGCCCTTCTTTATCCAAGATGTGTAATCAAATAAATAAAGTTAAATTTTTTGTATTGTTTTCTCTTAAAAAAATGGGAATTGATTAAATTAGAGTGCTAAATTCATCTTGGGTAAATTCTAAGTAGATTTAGAGTGTAAAAATTGAAAAATGGTTAGCCATACAAAGGAGGTTATGGTGAAATTTTCTTAAATTTTGTGGAAATAAGTTTTATCTTTATGTTATTCAAAAAGAGTAATCCCCTCCGTTTGTGTATTCTAAAAGTGTTATTTTCATTCGATGCATAGAAAGATGCATATTGGAAATATTTTTATTGTAAAAGCGTTATTTTCATTAGAATTAATTTCTATGCATAGAAAGATGCATATTGGAAATATTTTTATTGTAAAAGCATTATTTGCATTAGAATTAATTTCTATGCATAGAAAGATGCATAAAGGAATTTATTTTTATTTTAAAAGAGTTATTCCCATTAACTTTGATTTTATGCATAGAAAGATGCATAAAGGAATTTATTTTTATGATATTTAGAGGAAATGGTGCATTTTTGACACCTCAGTGTGGGGAATTCCCCTCATGAAGGCGCCTATTTCACATGTGTGGATGAGTTTTAAACTCACAAATAATGAGATATTTTCATCTCTCCTCCCTCCTGTTTCAACTAGAACCAAAAAGTAAGCTACATTGACCGAAAATGGTCAAAAAGTGACCAAACTGATCTGGAAAATTCTAGACTCAGTTTGCTTGGTTAGAGGCTCACTTTTTCCTATAAATAGAAGTCTCCCCCTTTATAAAGGTTAATAGTGTTTTATGCACTGTTACTCTACTCCTCCCCTAGAGCCAAAAACATTGAATTCATTTGATAATTCACTTGTTTTTGACTAATTCCTCTACAAAGAATTGGTGGCCACTCTTGATCCAAGCAAGAGTAGAACCCTCAATCCCTCAAGCCAAAGGATAGCTCACAAAACTCCATGTAAGTTAGAAATTCTACTTTTTTCTAATTCTATTCTATGGTTTTATGATTTCTTGCTTCTTTTAAATTGAAATTGGATGTTATGCCTTGATGGAAAGGCTTCCCCCTTCTCTTCATTGAATTGAGCCCTTCTTTATCCAAGATGTGTAATCAAATAAATAAAGTTAAATTTTCTGTATTGTTTTCTCTTAAAAAAATGGGAATTGATTAAATTAGAGTGCTAAATTCATCTTGGGGTAAATTCTAAGTAGATTTAGAGTGTAAAAATTAAAAAATGGTCAGCCATACAAAGGAGGTTATGGCGCCTATTTCACATGTGTGGATGAGTTTTAACTCACAAATAATGAGACTCCTCCCTCTTGTTTCAACTAGAACCAAAAAGTAAGCTACACTGACCGAAAATGGTCAAAACGTGACCAAACTGATGTGGAAAATTCTAGAATCAGTTTGCTTGGTTAGAGGCTCACTTTTTCGTATAAATAGAAGTCTCCCCCTTTATAAAGGTTAATAGTGTTTTATGCACTGTTACTCTACTCCTCCCCTAGAGCCAAAAACATTGAATTCATTTGATAATTCACTTGTTTTTTACTAATTCCTCTACAAAGAATTGGTGGCCACTCTTGATCCAAGCAAGAGTAGAACCCTCAATCCCTCAAGCCAAAGGATAGCTCACAAAACTCCATGTAAGTTAGAAATTCTACTTTTTTCTAATTCTATTCTATGGTTTTATGATTTCTTTCTTCTTTTAAATTGAAATTGGATGTTATGCCTTGATGGAAAGGCTTCCCCCTTCTCTTCATTGAATTCAGCCCTTCTTTATCCAAGATGTGTAATCAAATAAATAGAGTTAAATTTTCCGTATTGTTTTCTCTTTAAAAAATGGGAATTGATTAAATTAGAGTACTAAATTCATCTTGGGGTAAACTCTAAGTAGATTTAGAGTGTAAAAATTGAAAAATGGTCAGCCATACAAAGGAGGTTATGGCGAAATTTTCTTAAATTTTGTGAAAATAAGTTTTATCTTTATGTTATTCAAAAAGAGTAATCCCCTCCGTTTGTGTATTCTAAAAGTGTTATTTTCAATCTATGCATAGAAAGATGCATATTGGAAATATTTTTATTGTAAAAGCGTTATTTTCATTAGAATTAATTTCTATACATAGAAAGATGCATATTGGTTATATTTTTATTGTAAAAGCGTTATTTTCATTAGAATTAATTTCTATGCATAGAAAGATGCATATTGGAAATATTTTTTATTGTAAAAGCGTTATTTTTATTAGAATTAATTTCTATGCATAAAAAGATGCATATTAGAAATATTATTATTGTAAAAGTGTTATTTTTATTAGAATTAATTTCTATGCATAGAAAGATGCATAAAGGAATTTATTTTTATTTCAAAAGAGTTATTCCCATTAACTTTGATTTTATGCATAGAAAGATGCATAAAGGAATGTATTTTTATTTCAAAAGAGTTAATTTCATTAATTTTGATTTTATGCATAGAAAGATGCATAAAGGAATGTATTTTTATTTCAAAAGAGTTATTCTCATTAATTTTGATTTTATGCGTAGAAAGATGCATAAAGGATTTAATTTTATTTTAAAAGTGTTATTTTTCTTAAAATTAAATTTATGCATAAAAGGATTTTATTAAAAGTGTTATTCCCACTGAAGTTGATTTTATGCATAAATAGATGCGTAAAGAATCTTTATGTCAAAAAAATTAGAAATTCTCTTAAATTCTATGTTGAAACGAATGTGATGTGAAAAGATGTGATGAGATGTGATGAGAATCAGATAAATGTGAATGAATGGATGGATGGATGTGATATGAATAGAAGTGATGAGAATGTGATATGGATAGATGTGACGAGATGTGATGTGAATTAGATAGATGGGAATGAATGAATGGATAGATGTGATGTGAATCAGATAGATGGGAATAAATGGATGGATAGATGTGATGTGAATCAGATAGATGGGAATGAATGGATGGATAGATGTGATGTGAATCAGATAAATGTGAATGAATGGATGGATGGATGTGATGTGAATCAGATAAATGTGAATGAATGGATGGATGTATGTGATGTGTAAATCAGATAAATGTGAATGAATGGATGGATGGAAGTGATGTGAATCAGATAAATGTGAATGAATGGATGGATGGATGGGACGTGAATAGATGTGATGAGATGTCATGTGAATAGATGTGATGAGATGTCATGTGAATCAGGATGTCATGTGAATAGATGTGATGAGATGTCATGTGAATCAGGATGTATGTGAATGATATGGGATGGATGTGGATGTATGCGAAGAATGGAAGTGGATGTATGTGAAAGAATGGATGTGGATGTATGTATGTGAAAGGATGGGTGTAGATGTAGGTGAAAGGATAGATGTGGTGGATGTGTAAGTGATAAGTATGGATGTGGATGTATAAGGAAGAATATACGTGGATGTGAATGTGATGAATATGAAAACGAGAATAGAGGCGATGAGATGTGATGTAAATTGAATGTGAATGAATGATAAGGGATGTGAATGAATGTGATAGCCTGTGAATCGGGATGTGAATGAATGTGATGGCATGTGAATAGGGATGTGAATGAATAATATGGGATGTGATGGGATGTGAATCGGGATAGATGTGAATGAATGTGATGTGGTCTAAATGAGGTGTGTTGTGAATGAATGTGATGTGGTCTGAATGAGATGTGATGTGAGTGAATGTAATGTGGTCTGAATGAGATGTGATGTGAGTGAATATGATGTGGTCTCTGAATGGATGAGATGTGAATGAATGTGATGTGATGAGATGTGGATATGGGTAAATGCGAGAGGATGAGATCTGATGAGGATATTTGAGGGAAGAAGTGACGAGATGAAAAATGATGTGATTGGATGAGAATGGGAATTTATATGAAATGAATGTGGAAAGACGAGAGTTCGTTATAGAAATTGTATTTATGACCTGTTTTTAAATGATTGTTTTATGTCAAGAATGCTGGGGAAGCATTTTGACCATCTTGTGAGTGAATGAGGTCGTGGAGACGTAGCTGATAAAGTTACAACAGTTGACGGAGAGTCAACGGAGGACGTCTCGCGTAGCAAGGTCGGCCGAGGTCTTGACCAGCCTCGGTTCGATTTAAATGGTGAGCTTCTAGTACGGTGGATGAGGGACCAAAGAAGCGGCCTATGAGTGAAGTGCTAGGTGACCTGCGAGCGAAGGATCCTAGAGGGTGTTGACCATAGAGTGCTCGAGCTCTCGGTCGTCGAGGATACCCACAAGTACGTCGGGGAAGATATTAAATAAGGAGTAAGAGTTGTTTTCTGAATTCGGGCATGGATCTGGTTGATTGACCTTGTTGGTCCTTAACGGATGAGTCCATGGCTCTTTTATATGGATCCGTTGGTTGATCTTGCTGATCTTCAACGGAGATTCCATTTTGATATGTGAATATATTACCTGTTACTATGAGCTAGGAACTATCAAAAAGGCCCCTGAGTGGTCAGGTGGTGAGCGTTCTAGTTCCCAATGATGCCATAGATACACCGATGAAGGAATGATTGGAAATAAGGATTCAATCAGAGATTTTGAGGATTATGATCAGTGACACAATGGTTTCATTAAATGATTATTTTTAAAGATAGATAATGCTGAGAAAAAGGCAATTTCGTATTGGGTGTGTAAGTGGTGTGACTAGTTCTAAGTTTGTATGAATATCCGGCTAGGGAGCTTGGGAACTCTTTTCCTTGGTACCTGGGACAAAACCTAACCAAATTTTTAATTGGATCCCATCACTACAGTGGTTGGGTGGTTGGCTAACCCAAGGGATTGGATGGGGTTAGGCTGGACTGATGGATCCCTAAAATGAGAGTAAATTTCTATTGGTACGATAGATGAAGTAAATCCCGGATAAAAATTGTTCTATAGAAAAGAATCAATGGCTGTGCCTCTCAATGAGAAAAAAAGCGTTGGTCTCTATGATTCAAGTGGAATGTTTCCTTTGATCTGACTATGGGACTTACGGGTTTGGTCAGATCAGTCCAGTTACTTAAGGTTTTTGACTATGATAGAGAAAAGTTATCCTGGTGGAATCGCCCGTGCTTTTCGGGCAAGGGAAGTTTTTCCGTGTTCAGTTTTCGAAGAACTGATGGATTAGTCTCTTGTCCGAATATCCGTGGGCGAGGCCCCGATGTGGGACCCTCGCCTGCGCAAGAAGTGCTACTCCACTGCTAGCACCCCTAAATTCGTTGCGCGGTGGGGACAGGGATCTCATAGTTCGTATCATAGCGATTTGGCTAAAGTGGATCAACCGAGAAGCCAAGAATGTCGTAAATTTATAAAGAAGCAGTAAAAGGTTGAAATTGTGTGATGAAACTCATACAAGTTGATATTCAGAATGAAATTCCTAAATTGATAATTGGGTCTTCAGATGGAAGTACTGCAATTATATGGAATCCCTTACTTGCTTGAGGCCTAGACATGATGGTATTTACCTTATAGTTCCAAGGATCGTGACTACCCATATATACCGAGGGTATAACTGCCGCTCTTTACTGGTGGCAGTATATACGAGTAAATCTAAGATCTTGAAATTATAAGCTAAAATGCTATCCAGATGATAAATTCGAATGTGGTTGGTATGATTTTAAAATTCTGATTGAGAACTGATGAGTTGAATTGGATTCTGATTGAAAAATGATGATTCCTGAATTTTTGATTGAAAAGCGATAAACTGAGCAAAACCACAATGAGGATGAATGGGACGAGTCCCTGTATTGATGTTCATAACTGGAATGATGATAATGACTTCAGCAAATCACTATGAGATTAGTGTATTGTGGTGATAGATTGCTACTATTAACTCTTGACCCAGTGGATCAAGTTAAGGCATGGCAAATTAAAAATCTATAAAATTGGAATCCCCCATGGAGTACTGTTCAGGTGGAAATTTTGGTCTAATAGACCATTATTGTGTGAAAGATATGAATGATATGTTCTGAATGAATTGTTATCTGATAATGCGAGTATCTTTATCCCACGATTGTGTGGGGAGCCAACCTATCTAAAGAAACCCAGAATCAGATGAATCAAAAATTGGATTTGAATCATAAATAAAGGGACTTAACAAGATGTTTCGTATTGATAGGAACATGGATCGAGGTCGTTGTGGTAGAAATGATAACCCCCAACTCGATGAGGAATAGCTTGACTTGAATGTTCGTAAAACTCTTCATAGCTCGCAGCTTGGGCCTTTCAAGGGTGAAGGGGAAAACTTGGGGGAGGCTATGGAGAAGTGGATCGAAGCAATGGAAGAGTACTTTGATGTCATCGGGTACAATGAGAAGAGCAAAATGGCTCTTGCAAGGCTGAAGATAGTAGAAACAACCAAAGTGGCATGGAGAAACCACTGCGAGACAAACCGTCTGGATCGGAATACCCAAACATGGAATGAACTCAAAATTTACCTAAGGACGAGGTTCTGTCCTCCCAGGTTTTTGGAAACAAAGATGAACGAATTCTTAGAGTTAACCCAGGGGAGCAGAACTATTGAAGTATATCACCAAGCGTTCGCTCTCCTCCTCAAATACTTGCCACCACTCAATGAAGAACAACTGATGGGGCCAGGTTCACCGAACGAACCTTTGAATATTTTGGTGAAGAACGCCAAGCCAGTTTCCATGGCCAAAGCAGTGCGGACGGCGAAGGATTTCTCCAAGGCCTTTGATGTCAAGGTCCCACCAAAGCCAGCACTATCACCTTTCAAAAGGTTTTTAGTTCCAAAAGGTGATTCCAACCTTCCACCGCCTAAGAGATATCAGGGTCAAGCCCAGGATATGGGAAGTTCCAGAATGGAAGAAATGTCCTTTTTTCGAAACTCAATCCCGTGGAATTCAACTACAGAAAATACACCCTTGAACAAGGGAGTGAAATGGTATAACTGTCAAGGATTTGGACATCGTAGTATGGATGTCCAACTCCTTTTGGATCAAGGTTTTCAAGGTAGGGAAATCAGGGATCAAGATTCCAGACTCCAGCTCCTTCCTTCCAAACTTATCAAGTTTCTATCTGCCAAAATAAGAGAAATCCTAGAGGTAGACCCTCTAACCAACCCACAGTTTCAAACCAAAATAATGCAAGACCTTTGCCTCAGAATAGGGGAAGTCAAATTTAGTTGTTTCCAAATCGGCCGTCCACTTCCAAGGTAGTAACACTGGAAGTGATTGAAGAAGAAGAAGAAGAAGATAAAAGAGATCATACTCCACCTGCGAGAGATGAGGACATCTCGCGTTTTTTAAGTGGGGTAGGATGTAAGATTCCTCCCCCAGCCCTCAAGATGTCCAGTTTCTCCCCCTGTAATCAATCCCCTTTTCAGAATAATAACAGATCTTGTTTCTATCTGTTTTAGCCTAGAGAGAGAAAATGTTTTAGAGAGAGATATTTCAGTTTCTAGATATCTTTGGATGGAAAAATATCCCTTCTTATTAAAATGATTTCCCCTAAAACAGAAATTCAAAAAGAACTTTCAAGTGTGCAATTGGAATAAATTGAAAATAGGTAAAAAGGACCTTAGCGTGAGGGTCCAGATTTTCTGAAAGTTTTGGATTAAGGTTGCTATGGACCAATAAGATTAATCCAAATGTAAGGAGGAGATAAATTGAAGAATAAAAGAAAAATCTCCCAAAAATGAGTAAATACTCACATAAGATGAAGAGTTGACTAAGGACAAGGTTATTAGTTAAAAAAGAAGAGATATTTAGAGGAAATGATGCATTTTTGACACCTCAGTGTGGGGAATTCCCCTCATGAAGGCGCCTATTTCACATGTGTGGATGAGTTTTAAACTCACAAATAATAAAATATTTTCATCTCTCCTCCCTCCTGTTTCAACTAGAACCAAAAAGTAAGCTACACTGACCGAAAATGGTCAAAAAGTGACCAAACTGATCTGGAAAATTCTAGAATCAGTTTGCTTGGTTAGAGGCTCACTTTTTCCTATAAATAGAAGTCTCCCCCTTTATAAAGGTTAATAGTGTTTTATGCATTGTTACTCTACTCCTCCCCCAGAGCCAAAAACATTGAATTCATTTGATAATTCACTTGTTTTTAACTAATTCCTCTACAAAGAATTGGTGGCCACTCTTGATCCAAGCAAGAGTAGAACCCTCAATCCCTCAAGCCAAAGGATAGCTCACAAAACTCCATGTAAGTTAGAAATTCTACTTTTTTCTAATTCTATTCTATGGTTTTATGATTTCTTGCTTCTTTTAAATTGAAATTGGATGTTATGCCTTGATGGAAAGGCTTCCCCCTTCTCT
Organism: Cibotium barometz; assembly: GCF_041138505.1. Classification (NCBI taxonomy): domain Eukaryota; kingdom Viridiplantae; phylum Streptophyta; class Polypodiopsida; order Cyatheales; family Cibotiaceae; genus Cibotium; species Cibotium barometz. Next base: position 17,274,613 of record NC_141084.1, on the reverse strand, counting down.
TCATTGAATTCAGCCCTTCTTTATCCAAGATGTGTAATCAAATAAATAGAGTTAAATTTTTCGTATTGTTTTCTCTTTAAAACAAATGGGAATTGATTAAATTAGAGTGCTGAATTCATCTTGGGGTAAATTCTAAGTAGATTTAGAGTGAAAATTTTGAAAAATGGTCAACCATACAAAGGAGGTTATGGCAAAATTTTCTTAAATTTTATGGAAATAAGTTTTATCTTTATGTTATTCAAAAAGAGTAATCCCCTCCGTTTGTGTATTCTAAAAGTGTTATTTTCATTCTATGCATAGAAAGATGCATATTGGAAATATTTTTATTGTAAAAGCATTATCTTCATTAGAATTAATTTCTATGCATAGAAAGATGCATATTGGAAATATTTTTATTGTAAAAGCATTATCTTTATTAGAATTAATTTCTATGCATAGAAAGATGTATATTGGAAATATTTTTATTGTAAAAGCATTATTTTCCTTAGAATTAATTTCTATGCATAGAAAGATGCATATCGAAAATATTTTTATTGTAAAAGCGTTATTTTTATTAGAATTAATTTCTATGCATAGAAAGATGCATATTGGAAATATTTTTATTGTAAAAGCCTTATTTTCATTAGAATTAATTTCTATGCATAGAAAGATGCATATTGGAAATATTTTTATTGTAAAAGCCTTATTTTCATTAGAATTAATTTCTATACATAGAATTATTTCAAAAGAGTTATTCTCGTTAATTCTGATTTTATTCTCGTTAATTTTGATTTTATGCATAGAAAGATGCATAAAGGAATTTATTTTTATTTCAAAAGAGTTATTCTCATTAATTTTGATTTTATGAAAGATGCATAAAGGATTTAATTTTATTTTAAAAGTGTTATTTTCCTTAAAATTGAATTTATGCATAAATAGATGCATAAAAGGATTTTGTTAAAAGTGTTATTCCCACTGAAGTTGATTTTATGCATAAATAGATGCGTAAAGAATCTTTATATATCAAAAAAATAGAAATTCTCTTAAATTCTATGTTTAAACGAATGTGATGTGAATAGATGTGAATAGATGTGATGAGATGTGATGAGAATCATATAAATGTGCATGAATGGATGGATGGATGTGATATGAATAAAAGTAATGAGAATGTGATGTAGATAGATGTGATGAGATGTGATGTGAATCAGATAGATGGGAATGAATGGATGGATAGATGTGATGTGAATCAGATAGATGGGAATGAATGGATGGATAGATGTGATGTGAATCAGATAGATGGGATTGAATGGATGGATAGATGTGATGTGAATCAGATAGATGAGAATGAATGGATGGATAGATGTGATGTGAATCAGATAAATATGAATGGATGGATGGATGAATGTGATGTGAATCAGATAAATGTGAATGAGTGCATGGATGTATGTGATGTGAATCAGATAAATGTGAATGAATGGATGGATGGATGTGATGTGAATATATGTGATGAGATGTCATGTGAATCAGGATGTAAATGAATGATGTGGGATGGATGTGGATGTGGATGTATGTGAAGAATGGATGTGGATGTATGTGAAGAATGAAAGTGGATGTATGTGAAAGAATGGATGTGGATGTATGTATGTGAAAGGATGGGTGTAAATGTAGGTGAAAGGATAAATGTGGATGTGTAAGTGATAAGTATGGATGTGGATGTATGTGGAAGAATATATGTGGATGTGAATGTGATGAATATGAATGAGAATAGAGGTGATGAGATGTGATGTAAATTGGATGTGAATGAATGATAAGGGATGTGAATGAATGTGATAGCCTGTGAATCGGGATGTGAATGAATGATAAGGGATGTGAATGAATGTGATGGCATATGAATAGGGATGTGAATGAATAATATGGGTGTGAATGGATGTGATGGGATGTGAATCGAGATAGATGTGAATGAATGTGATGTGATCTGAATGAGGTGTGTTGTGAATGAATGTGATGTGGTCTGAATGAGATGTGATGTGAGTGAATGTGATGTGGTCTGAATGAGATGTGATGTGAGTGAATGTGATGTGGTCTGAATGGATGAGATGTGAATGAATGTGATGTGATGAGATGTGGATATGGGTAAATGCGAGAGGATGAGATCTGATGAGGATATTTGAGGGAAGAAGTGATGAGGATATTTGAGGGAAAAATGATGTGATTGGATGAGAATGGGAATTTATATGAAATGAATGTGGATTAAGTAATATATGTGTGGGAAGACAAGATGTAACATACCCATCTTCACTAATAAAGAAATGTCCATATAATAGATAAATTTATGAGTTTTTATGAAATAAAAATCAATGATTTTATTAAATAAGTGGCGACAGGCCGGCTTGAGTCCTCGCCACAGCGGGGCCGACGATGAGGTGTATGGTCCTGTAGGGTTTTGCCCAGCATGTAGAGGCTGGAAGGCCGAATTCTAGATCATCGGCAGTATAAAGGAAAAGAATAAGAGAGCTAGTTTGGCTTGTATGAAATTGATTCATGTATAAACTTTTTTTTGGCATTATTGTATTGTGGAAAAAGACTGTTTTAACAAACCTTGTGAAAAGGGCCTTAATTAAGGAACATGTTTATTTATGTCAAACAGTGTGGTAGGATTAATTAGAAAACAAATTGACGCGTGAGTAGGGTGGAAAGTGGGAGGATGGAATGCCCCGACGGTACCATCCTACGGACGGGTGGACCCGATTAGTCGGGTAGCTTTCCAACAGATTAAGTGAAATCCCTATGCCAAATAAATAGGTTCTTGGGCAACTCTATTCTAGAAGACTAGGCCAGCGTTGCCTTGCATGGATGAGGAAAAAAGCGTTGCCTCTAGAAATCAAGTCTAGTAGTTGCCCAATTTATGATCAATTACCCTATGGGTGATTTAATTTTTAGAAGATCACGCTCCCCCTGCGAGATAGGACTAGGTCTTACCTATGAATCGTATCCTTGAATCTCTACATGGTCAAGGTGTCGATGAATAGGAAATTTTCTCCAAGTTAAGACTTAGTGGACTATCTTAAGTGTTTTCCCTATTTTAGAAGGGAGGAACCTTACAATTGGTATCAGAGCTGATCTTAGCTCTTAGGAATTACCATTTAAGGACTATTTTACTATGAATGTTTTACCTAACATAATGTTAATTAATAAAAACATCCTACTAAAAAAAAACAAGTTGAATTGATGTTTGAATGATTGTAGGAAGAGGAAGATGCCTAATCGAAGTTTCTAGTTTTCCAATGCATCTTCGAGACTGCTAGTCACTCCTCAAATTTTGAGTTCTGTGACACCATGGTGCAGATACTAGAGAAGATGTCCCTCCCTCATTTCTCTTGTATTGAAAGATGATGGGGTAGAGATTTTTGGAGTCATGGGCCGAGATATTTTTTCATCCAAGCAGATCGAATTGGGAACCTTACCATCGACCTAAAGCGGATTCGTTGGATTGAAAAGTTGAAGATGATCCGTTTATTTTGGTTCGTCAGTACCACCAGGGCCGACACCTCTGTGACTATAGATGGGATTCGCATACCTCAAGATCACTGGGTGTATGACCAAGTGATGCACATCTTACCTGCTTTATAGGGTAGCTGTGTTGGGACCTACCCCAATCCAGAGTCTACCACCCTTACTATCAATTTTTAGAGTCTTAGAAACTACAGCGGAACCCCCATATTTCACCTATGTGGACCGCTCTACCCTTATGTCATAGTCAAGCCTAGGAATTTCCCTTGATGGCAAATAAGACTAATTATATTAGTCTCAGATCTTTCTAATAAAACTCGTCCTTGTAAATATTTGGAAATAAAATGATTTCAATGTTTTACTCTCCAAAATAAGCGTTGTGCAAATATGAATCTTGTAATCTTAAAATTGTTTTTACAATGATGGCCAAGACGATCATCCTCCACTTCCCAATGCGCTTTACACTGATATCCAAGAGAAGAAGCTCTTGCTCAAGCAAATGCAACCTCCCTCCTTTAAAGGAGAAGGTTCAAAGATTGAGAAGGATGCTGAAGTTTGGATTGAAGCGATGGACAACTATTTCTCTGCCGCCGGTACTGGAGTAGCAGATCAGTCTATGCTTGCACAGTTTTGCCTCATCGGAGATGCTAAACTCTGGTGGAAACAGTGGTGCCGTGACAAGGGAGTCACCGAGCATTCTCAAACGTGGGAAGACATCAAGCAGGCCGTGAAGGAAAGATATCTCCCCCCATCCCATGAATCCATAAAGATGAATGAGTTTTTTAGTCTTAGGCAGTGCAGCTTAACTCTTGAGGACTACTATTCCAAATTTATCACTCTTCGGAAGTATGCCCCAACTATGACTACTTCCCACCAGCAAGTGGCTCGTTTCTGCCAAGGGTTAAATGAACCCTTAGATTCCCGCCTTGAATCAATGAGGCCAAGCATATTACAGGATGCTCTCATACGAGCAAATCCCCTTGTGAAAGAAATGAGGACTGACAAACCTAAGCATCAAAAGAGATCTTACCCTGAGGCAAATCCTAAAGATCAACCCTACAAGAAACCCCAACAGAATTTCCCTTACTACAACAAAGGGCGACAAGGTAACACTTTTGTCCCCCGCTCGTATTCTGCTTCTTCCAGAGAAGGCCCTCTGTGTTTTGAGTGCAATGAGCCGAGACACTTTAGGGCCAACTGTCCCAAGATGGCAACATCATTTCCCCAAGGTGGCATAGGAAATCAAGGCCGTGGAACCTATCCACCAAGAGGCGGTGGGCGTGGCAGAGGCCGCGGAGGAGCAGTTGCTAGGACCACCTGTATTATAAGTGAAGAACCGACCTTGGAAATGGCTGAAGAAGAGCGTGCCATCGTCCATGCAGCAGTAGAACACCAAGGTCTGAATAAACAATTTGGTGTAATCCAAACCCCAGTCACTCATCACGGCGGTAAGCCATTTCAGCTTTTGATTGATTGTGGCAGTACCCATTCATTTCTTTCTCCTAGGTGCTTTGCAAAAATTAAACTTGGGTCAAAAAACAGCTAGAAGAATGACTGTAGAGTTAGCCAGTGGGAAAGAAGTAGTATCTCGCCACTCTATAGGAAACCTTGATTTTGAGCTGGGTAATGAGCAAACTCATGGTCACTTTAGAGTCTTGCCATTAGGAATTTATGATGGAATCCTTGGGATGGATTGGTTAATTGCAAACAAAGCCAGCATTCATTGTAACCAGGGGAGTATCACTTTTGAAAATGAGCATGGCCAAGTAATATTCGTTCAGAGGATAACAGGAAAACCTAAATCTAGGGTAGTCAAGGCAAAACCACATCATGATTCTTGAAATCAGTAAAAAGAACCACGCCAAATAAATCACACTACAAAATCAGTAAAGAACCACGCCAAATAAATCACACTACAAAATCATGGTTTCTAACATGTGTCCAAATGCATTCAAATCATGTCAATTGCTTTTGAATTGTACTCCATATGCATATTCAACATCCATATGTTGTGGTTGCATTAATTCTCATGGCCATTTTTTTCCAAGAATTTTATTTGAGGTGACTTCATCATGACAGCATCCTATCTACCCTCTATTTTTGTACCCCTAGTGGGTTTGGTGTTTTCGGCAATTACAATGGCTTTTTTATTTCTCTATATAGAGCGGGATGAAATTCTATAATCTTTTTTGTTGCACAGTATTTCAAAACGAAAGAAACTTCTTGGTGACTCTATGATATGGATCAATTTCAATTATTAGTCCTAACTTTCTCATAATCATGCTAACAAATCTTCATCCAAATGTTTAAGTGCATGGTATTTTGGCATTCTCTCATCAGTTTTGAACTACTAAAGTCATCTTCTCTCAGTATATATGCAACTTTATCACCATGATTTTTGCCATTCTCTCATCAATTTTGAACTACTAAAGTCATCTTCTCTCAATATATATGTAACTTTATCATCGTGTTTTTTTCAAAAACCATGCAAGATCAATCATATAGATGACTGGTCTATGTAAATGATTGTAGGATTAACAGTCAACGATCAGACTTCTGTAGTTGCTTGTACACGATTGATCATACAGAGATGACTATACTTTTTAAGCAATCGAATGCTCATTAGTAATCGACAATTGGACTAGTTTGGTTGGTTCAATTGGGCAATCAAACTATCTGATGATTGCACTTTCTTTATGTCAGTATCTATGTTGACATCTGTCAGTTTATGTACATTCAATCATGTATGTCCCATTACTATTTTCCACACTAGTCTAGTAGATTCTCTAGATATTTGTACATTTAATGTGGAGTTATCTTCGTTACATTCAATGTGCACGTCCCTTCATTTTTCTGTATTAAATTCAATTAGTAATAAACTCACAGATGTCGACGTAGATGCTGACACGTAGATATCTATTGACATTGACAGATGTCGACGTAGATACTGATGTGTACATTTAATGTGGAGTTATGTTAGTTACTGATGATTGAATCTAATAGAGAACAATGAAGGGAAGATCTCCTAGATTTAAGTGCATTCAATCATGTATGTCCCATTACTATTTTCCACACCAACTGTTAGTCTAATAGATTCTCTAGATAATTGTACATTCAATGTGTACGTCCCTTCATTGTTCTCTATTAGATTCAATCAGTAACTAACATAAGCCCACATTTAGCATATTTTTTAATCATTTAAAGCTTTTTAGACCAAAAACTAGCGATTGGACTTTGTAGTCCATGTTTGATCAATTCTAGCATTGGACCTGAGAGCAAATGATTGGGCTTCACATGCCAACAATTGGACTTTCCAGAGAGCAATTTTGCATGTTTTTCCTTTGCTTCTACCCTCCCTTTTGGGCCTAATTTATCCCTAGACCACTTATTAAATAGATCAAGGCTTTACTTGATGGCATAATAACACAATCAAGCATCAAATACCAAAAACCTGAGGATTTTTATAAAAATTGAAAGCTCTTAATTAGCTTAATTAAGCTAAAATTGGATAAAATTGAAGCAATGAAATTGGTAGCTAGGGGGAATTTAACCTAAGCACTTGGAGGGTTACCCTTCCTTCTTCCATCACCCCCATTGATTAAAATCAAGGAAATAAAGGAAAAGAAGATGGTTAGAGTTAGCTAAAATCACACAAAACTCTTACTCTAATCATGCTTTCACCATACTAATCACTCAAAATATCACTCCAACTCAACACTGAATCAATATACCACAATTTTGTAACTCATGGGGTAAACTAAAACAAACAATGGATCAATAGAATGCTCCTATTCCACTCCAGCACTAGTTTGATCCTCAACAACAGAGTGGTGGTTCCTCTTGTTTAAGGAAGTTATAGCTTCATAAATAAGTTTTGTCTTCACCAAGGAGTACAACCTATCTAGAGCGTGAAAGCACATTGAACATGGGATGGAAAACTTAAGTGTGTGTTATGGCTCACCCCCTAACCCCCCTTGAAACACATCCACCAACAAGAGATTACCTGGCGAATCGTAAATGTCGTGAGGGCCGAGCTCGTAACCCTTGAGGTCTCCAAGCTCTACAACTCCTTGAGATGCAATTCCACCATGCCTCCCGCGAGCGTTGTCACACCGCTACTACGTTGCACTATGGGTACTCGTCCCTCCTCTCACATCACTTCACTCACACACACTCATCACTAGCATGCATTAGGGGGAGAGATTGGCAAGAGGATTAGCAAGAGTAAGATTCAATTGCACCATGGGAGAGTATGTTGTATTATGAAAAAAATTTAATTATATACATGGCCATAAGTGTTCACACTCACTTAAACTGTGGTCGGTTGGGCACTTTAGGCTCATAAGAGGCCTAATGCTATTACAATGACTACTCTCATAATATATCCATGAAGTACATCACTTAGGACTTCATCCTAACTTGCTACCACATGCTCTTGAAGTGGGAATCGCCATAAATACTTTGTTACACCATTACGGGTGCCCGTCCAAGTTGTAGCTTTGGACACCATTGATTCATATCTTGAATGTATGACCCTTTTGTGTATCTATCGTGACTCCTTGATGTAAGATAATGGCGGTAGATCTTGTTAACCCTAGAATTAGGTTAACATCCCCCCTTCCTCATGGCGATCACGTTCTCGTTATTGCATTGAAGACCTTTGTGTGGGGAGAATGGACAAGCTTTGTCGATGGCTTTGATGTTGATTGACATTCAATGGTCTTTGTTCCTCCGGAAGGAATAAGAAAAGCTAGTTAGTGAATGAAAAGGTTAGTGGTTTATTGGGAATTCCTAATGGGGTGGGAGGTGGGGGTGGGGGTTTTTTTACGAATGGTTGCATTTTTATATTTATGTGAGCCCCTTTTTTTGGCTCACTTTGTTTTGGGCAATCATAAGTAAGGTTATGAGATGGTGATTCTCAGTTCCTCATTTGATTTATTGAAGCGACATTCATTATTTAAAGAAATTACCCTTCGATGATGATTTGTGTGTGGCAGGATTCTTGTCAAATGTTGTTGAGTAGGACCTGTTCCTGCTTTCTTCTGTCCATGTTCTTTTTATGTTTTTATGTATATTTAAGTACTCTTATGAAGCAAATATACATGAAGTGCAAGAATTGGTCATATAGACTCTAATTGAAATGCTCTGTGTTGAAGTAGCCACTTGTTGGTGAGGATTGAAAGAATTACGTTGACTTGCGAGGCTAATATAGATATCTTCACTAAGGATTGAAGATCATTGATTTGTGAAGATGGTGGTGTCATTTGGAGAGGTTTGTAATTTGAAGAAAAATTCTAGGCGATAAGTTGTACCATTGACCAAGCTTTTGCCCACCATGGCTCCCCCATCCAGAGATGTACCTAGAAGTTGTCGATGGTGAGGCTTTGGTGCAAATGTTCTCCTATGCATGAGTATGGATATGTACTCATGGAGCAGCTGCTTCATAAACATAGCCAAAAGAATATTAAGCTATAAGCTTAACAATTATATAATAGCTATTGAAGTTTGTTGGGAAAGTGTTAATGCATGAGATTGCTTAATCCGTGACATGGCTTAAATCGTGAAAGTGCAGGTTCTTAAGTCATGAGATCGTTAATTCGTGCAAGAATTGAACTCATGAGATTGCAGGGTTTTTGGCTATGAAGGGATATTTCATGAAATGGCCTAATCCCATGAGATTGTAGGTTTTTTTGTCCATGAAGAGATATTCCGTGAAATGGCCTAAACCTGTGAAATGGTGTTTCTGTTGTGAAAGTGGAGGCTATGAACTGTAATTCTGTGAAATGGAATTCTGTGAAGGGTGAGATGGAATTCTGTGAAGGGTAGTTCCGTGAACTATAATTTCGTGAAATGGAATTCTGTGAAGGGTGAGATGGAATTCCGTGAAGGGTAATTCCGTGAACTATAATTTCATGAAATGGAATTCCGTGAAGAGTAATTCCGTGAGATGGAATTCCATGAAGGGTAATTCCATAAGATGGAATTCCGTGAAATTGTAGGTTTTGACTCCGTGAAGTTGCAGGTTGTGACCTCTATGGTTTTTGATTTTAATTGATTTTATGGGTTAGCTAGGGCATGACTTGCAAGCAACAGGTTCTTGTGCACTTATTTTTCACATCCTGAGAGGTGACAAGAGCATTGTTATTTTGTCCTTGATGCACTCATAAGTCTCCATTGGCAGACGTGGGAATTGATTATTGAATTTTTGGCTCACATGTTGTCGAGGCAATAGTTAAGACTGCTGGTTGGTTGCTTGAACACATAAGCTCTTGTGTAGGTGATGAATGCATGAGAGTGGTTGAGTAACTTTCTTGGTGTTGCTTGGGCCTCCATTCTTGTCTAACTTTAGGTGAAGCTATGGGGTTGAAGTACGTGGTGAGGTTTTCTTCTCGTTCAATTTTGGTTCCTTGTTGAAGCACATGCATAGGCATCCATCTTGGATGAACATTATAAACTGGTGCTGATGTGCTTGGTGTTGAGGCTTTCTTCTTTCTACAAGCTTAGGGGACTTTGTGATGCACTTGGGAATCTAAACTTTGATATTATTCTGGTAGTACCCTTGTGTTTGCAGAGCAAAGTAATATTTTTGGTATCCACACTTGTTGACTTGGTGGAGTTCTTTGAGGAACTCGCATAGGTTTTTGTGAACGGTGTTGTGGAGTACTTTTCTTTTTCCTTGGCCTTTGAGTGTTGTGTTGAGGAAGAGGTTTTAACTGTCGAGGCACCCAAATTTGATTGGTACCTTCATAGTAGCCTTGAGCTACAAGGAGTTGCTTTTCCACCCACATCTTGATACTATTAAGATACCTTGATTGTGGTTGTCTTGGTGGAGTTTTCTGTTAGGTTGATGTGCGAAAGGTTTGGGACCCTCCTTGACTTTTTTTGGCGCTGAGGTTATAGGTTTGAGACTCGGGCATTTTTGAAGATGATGAGGCTAGAGTCTCTTCTGGAGTTGCTGTCAATGATGAGGCTTTCAAGCATGTAGTTGCCTCCTTTGGTGGGGTTTGTCGATGAAGAGGCATAGGCTCCGAGGCTTTTCCTTTGAGTTCCTTGTTAGAGATAGATGGTTGCGTTGGGGGAACTTCTTTAGGATTGGCTGTTGATTGCAAGGTTTTGGCATTGAACTTCGTATAGGTGAGGATGGGGTTGAAGGAGTAGATGCTCTAAAACGGAGTCAGTTGTTGATGTAGATGGTAGGTTATTGTGTAGAGGAGCTTTCGTGGAAGAGGCTTGTAACCTTTTGTGTTCAGCATTATAGAAATCCATTAAAGTTGGATCCTCCTCCTTGAAATATGGTATTGATAACTTTTTGTCATTGAACATCATGATGACTTGATCATCACTAGTAGCAAAGCATAGTGGTGCTTGGGCAACAATAGTCCATTTATGTCACAAGATCGAATCTGTTTCCAACACATACTCAACCACAAAAGACTTGTAAGTAAGAGGGTTAGTTGCAATATATATTGTATGTTCAAAGTGCCCCAAACATGGCATGTTCAAGTCTTGTGTAAAGGGAATTCTTTTAGGATAAGCTGTGAGTGTTGGTTGACCTAACAAATCCCATAACTCGAGGGTCATGAGATTATGTTTTCGTGTTGGCTAAAAGCTGTGCTTGAACCGTGGTGATTTTATTTGAAATTTCCAATCCAACCAGAATCCTAGGGATCGTTTCAGTAAGATATGTTGGAAGTTCCAGCTCCTCCAAGGTCTCTCTCTCTCTCTCTCTCGTAATAGCAATTGTACATTGCCTACAGGAGTATTCAAGGTGACTGTTTGCATGGATTCATCTATTGAATACAACGATTCACCTATCCAAGTTCCACCAAGGACAATATCATACTCAAGGGAATCTAGGGTAACATGGAATGTAAATTCTATATCGCCACCAATTGTTTGAGTAGTGTAGCTAAAGTAACCTGGAACTTCAATGTTTTGTCCATTGGCTTCTCTTGCAAGACTATTGTCTGTAGGGATAATTTTAGGTTATCCCAATGACACCCAAGTGTCTATTGTCATGACGTTATGACTAGCGCGAGGGCTAATCAATGTGCGTTTGCGTTTAACATCATTGTCTGTAGGGAAATCCAACCATACCATGATAGAGTCTTCCAAAGGAACCATGGATGTTTTAGTTTTTGTGTCAGCTTTGGATCTCATTTCTGTTTCATATTCCCATTCACTTTCATCCTCTTTTTGGCTCTCAGCTTTTTCAAGAGTACCCAATGTGTACATTTTCAACAATTCTAAATGAGGACTGTTTGGAAACTTTTGAATCCTATTAGTCTCGTTCTATGGAGCTCTTTATATCTTGGTATAACTCATGTTGAGCCCGTTCTATGGAGCTCTTTATATCTTGGTATATAAGTCATGTTGAGCCCTTAAAGGTGCAAGTGCTGATGTTATGCTGGCTTCACCTGAGAGAAGAGCATTCCTCGAAATGAGGTTTTGAGAGACTGTTTTAATTTTGTAAGGGAATTATCGAATTCCTTACGTTCTTTCTTAAAGTGTATGATTCCTGCAATTTGCTGAGGTCCACGATAATAGAAACACTGAAGCGTTCGATTAACTACTTCTTGAGAAGTTTTTACCCTTTGGACTGTTTATGTTTGGTGCATGGGAGATGGAGGATTTGAGTCAATTGTGGATGAAGTGGGATATTTTTTAGTATTATGGTCAAAGGTTTTACAATATATGTAGTATAGAAAAATAGGTGCCTTGTATGCACAATGGGGATTGGGATGGTCGTAGTGATTGCACTCAACACAAGGCATTTCGTTCCTCACTAGAGGCATTAAGGATGTCTGGTTTGGAAGGAGTTCATCCTCTCTTAAAGATGTCGAGGATTGAAAGGTTTTAAGCAAGGTTGCATACAATTAGGGGAGTGTCAATTCTTTACCATTGCTTCACTTGGTTTAAATGAGGAACACCTCGTAGCATGATCATCTTCCAACATGTCATCTAAACATATTGCTTTGTTACAACATTGATCGAATGTTTCCGGATTGGATACAATGATCAAGTTGTGTAAGCTGTTATTCTTTAAGCCCATCATGAAACATCTCTTCAATTGAATATCGTTTAATTTTTCCCATGACTCACATCATGAGTCTAAGAGTTTTATGCATAGGATAAAGTCTCTAATGAATTCATTTGGTTTACGCTCAATTGAATAGAGTTCTTTTGCTACACTCCACCGATCACCTTGTCTGGAAAATCCATGTATAAAGGCTGATTTCAAGGTTCTGAAGTTGGTCTTGATCGCTGGCATTAATGTGATGAACCATCGACTAGCTTTTTCCTCTAAGCATAGGTTCAACGCATGTACCTTGGTGTGATAGTTGGGATTTCCAAAGGCTTCACATCTCTGTTCAAACATTTGAATGAATTAAGCATGGTCTCTTGTTCCGTCGTATTTGCCCATAATTTTAGAAATTTGTACGATCGTATTTCTGTATGAGTCACTGAGGCCGTATGTGAATGCTCTTGTTGGGAGAGACTAACTGAGTCGTGGGCTAGCCCCCTTCCTAGACTAGTCCATATGTCTAAGGTGTGGACATCCAGGGAAGGATTGGTACCTATAGGATTTGTGGGAATGTTAGGTAAGGGACCAAAGCCCGGTGGGATCTCAGTGTGATAGGTGGTTGTGTGACAGGTGGTGTAAAACCCAATGACACGCTTGTTATAGGCATGGCCAATGGTATTGGGAGGTGCATTTGCGCCATAGATCTCAATGGCTCAAAGATGTCAGCCATTGGGTTTAGTCCTTGTGTAATCCTTGGGCAATCCCTCTATCCTTGCTATGTGAGATTGCCTAAATGCTCCTTAATGAGCAAGCACACAAGTTTTTTTTATATTTTTATTTATTTATTGCTTTTTATATTCTCTCATAGCCCGTTTACAGCCTCTAGAGGCTTGACGTTCTCTTCGTTGGGTAAAACAGGTGTGCTTCGCCCTAATTAGCTTAGGCGCTAAACGCACATGAAAGCGTATGCTAGTAACTTCCCAAATGGAAGAGGAGGTCCTAAAACCTATTTTCCATCACTGTCTCAAAATGAAAAAAAAAATTCAAGAAATTTTTCCCTGTTTCACAGCACGTTTTTTAGGGTGTTCCAAAAGGAATTTTGAAAAACTCTGTATGAGAGAGTTTTAGTATTTTTGGAGTACTAAAACTTTGTTTCCCTGAGTTGTTCGTGATTTTTTGTCATTTAGACCCTCAAAAAGTAACCCGGATATGGTTCATTATCATTTTCGCGCTGGTTTTTACGATTTTTTGTGGTTTTTGGACTGTTTTTTGCCTCGATTTTCGGGTTGAATTTTGAGGCTTCAAGAGACTAAGCAGATGAGTGAAAGAAGATTACATAGTTAAATCAAATACACATGATTATATTATTATCTATAAGATAATATTACAATAAAACTATTATACATTATTATAATAAAAGTATTATATTAGAATACAATAATGTATAATAGTTAAAGCAAATTCACATGAGTGTACTATTATTTGTAATACAATATTACATAATTAAAGCAATTGCACATGACTATGCTATTATATGTAAGACAATATTACAACAAAACTATTGTACATTATTGTATTAGAATACACTATGGAGTGAGTATTTACTTCTCTCTATTAGAATACACTATATACTGAGTGTTTACTTCTCTCTATTAGCATTGGTGGTTGGCTATGTGCTTGCTGACTCACTGAGCACTGTGTTAAAGTCTGCATATAAGCCACTCTTATATATCCATGCTTGTCATAACATTCAAGATTCTAACTGTTGATGATTACAAGGTATTGTAATCCTAATTATTGATGATTACAAGGTATTGTAATCCTAATTATTGATGATTAGGATTACGAGGTATTGTACAAAGTGGTGGGTACATGGGTAGCTACGAGGGGTGGCATTATGGTTGGCCATGTGGCTGGACTAGCACTACCAGTTAGTTCTCCTATGGTTAGCTTTATAATATGTGTGCCAAACCATGTCTCTCATTGGGGATAGAGATGGGTGTTACTCATCTCTTTAGAAGTGAAATTATACTTAAACTATTTCATCAACCAAATGATAAATGATATTACTTCTTCTCTTTCATTTTCCACCCCTTGATCCACTACTTCTAGAACCCATTTTGTCAGAGTCATGTATTTCCTTGAGAGTTCCCATGAAATTATCATCGTAGAGTCAATGGCATCCATAAATGCACATTCATTGAAGGTCATGTGCCTATATAAGCATAAAGTATACAATCGTTCAATCTATAAACCTTCTGAGAAAAGAGAGATTAATAAGGCTTGGCTAGGTCTCTCTTCAAGCTCGCACCTATTGTAGAGATACTTGGTCCAGTTAAATGTATTCTTGAATTGTCTCTCCCTCTTTTGATTGCTAATCCTACAATTGTTTGCACAAACTAGTCGTTTGTATGACCGAATGCATGTATGAGCAGTCACCAGTCCACAAGTCATTCATCAATGTCTAACTGTGTTGACGAGCAGTCACCAGTCATTCATCAAGCCCGATTGTCGATCGATGAGTCCAATGATTATCTAGTTTGAATGTCAAAAGGTATAATTGCAAGGAGTTCTATCGCCCGATCAGACTAGTCCAATCGTCTGAATTGGAGATTCCAGAGGGATAAAATTTCTAGAACTTCCTAATACTAATTTTCTTATTTTTCTCACATTAACGTGAGACCTAAGGACCTCTTGAAGAGTAGTAATTACTTAAAACACATAAAACTTGAAAAATCCTTTAAAAACATAAAAAATCATAAGACCTTCTAAAAACCCAAAAAATCAAGGAAGATCATAAAAAGAACCTCAGCCCAATGACTATGCCATTTGGACCAGGTGCTTATGTATTTACATTTGGGCTGAATCATTGCAACTTCATTAATCAAACCAAAGATTAAGCACAAAATGTTTATCATATGTGCCAATGCTAGGGATGCTAGGGAGTGGGACAAGACTAAGAGTTGATCTAATCGCCCTAGTAGCTTGTGATTCTAGTTTGGAAGCAGACCAAGAATCCTGCATAATGGAAGATATAGCAAATCAAGATTGTGGAGCATTAACCCGATTCAACATCCAAACTTGGATATGGTAGAACGAGATCATGTAATATTTAGAGGGGATTCATCAAAAGGAGCTAAAAGGCCCCGACCTAGAAGACCATGGGTGAGAGAAGGCTAGGCTAGTAACACTAGAAGCAATGAAGCATACATCTTACAACATTATACCTTCCACACAACTAACCAAGTCCTAGTGTTGACACGAACAGAATACTCTTGGAGAGATGGCGAATGTCATCTTAATGTGCAAAATTATGCTAGACCTTTAACGAGTGGTAATGTCAGCTAGTGGAAACCAAGAGTTCTATCTGGACCTCTGACAAAGCTATGTATATCCCAACAAGGGACATCGAGAAGGCTAGAATTTTGGCCATGGTTTGATGGAAAGGCTTAGAAGATTATAAGAAGCTACTAGAGGTTAAACACGACCACTAAGGACTTAGCTCCCTAATGTCATTAATAAATTTTTCTTAAGGAGGCTCAATGAAGAAATGATTCTATATGAGGATGCCTCATGTGCAACCTCTACATGATCATATACTCCTAGGTATTTGCAGGGGTCATCTTTATCCCCCAATGTTAAGCAAGTGTTACCAATAAGCCACCACTAATCAAACAACGTATGTTAATGAGAGGAACGTAGCACCTATACCCCAAGACTTGCCCAGAGGAGGTGAGAAATACAGAAAGTTCTAGACGAGGGGGGGAATCACACCACCCTTAGTCTACCAAAGTGAAAGGACAATGGGAGAAGGGAATTGAGGAACTTTGAGAAGAAAATTACTTTAAGGAGGGGCAATCTAGCAAAAGAGTAAGAATTCTCAGTCTAACGGAAGAGTAATAATTCTCATTCTATAGTAAGAATTCTCAGTCTAGCGAAAGAGTAAGAATTTTCATTCTATAGCCAAAGATAGGATGCCAACTTTCAGATTCCTTCCTTAATGGACCCAATGAGGAAAGAAAGGATGAGGGAAAATAATACTATCCAAAGAGATGCAACACCTATTGAAAGAACAAGGGTAAACACTGCCTTAGAGACTAGAGTACAAACTCAAGGAGCATGGGAAATTGGGAGATCACATAGTAATGAACAAAGAGCTACTAGCCCACTGGTTAGTTAATGAGATACTTGTAGTGGGATACTCAATGACACCACACACGACCAACGTGCTCTCAGAACCTACCAGAATCATTAGTTGGAGTACCAGCCTATGGGTACATGGGATCATCCTACATACTAGTACCTCCTAGAGCCAAACCAAGATACATAGCCTCGATGGTTCCAGAACCAACAATTGAGCCCATAGAACTTAAAGCACGAGCTTGTATTCCTAAATGAAAAGAGAAGAGTGCTAGAATCCATTCCATGGTGGTCAAACCACCTGAGGAATAAGAGACGAGTATGAGCACTGCCATCCGAGGATTAGAGCTTCACACATATCTGAACTAGTGTCCAAGTTTGAAGGATCAAGGGATCCCTATAGCCACCTAGCCGCATTTAGACAAATCTTCATGGATGAGAGAGTAACCGATCCTAGAACTAAGATCAACGCCTTCAGATTGACCTTAGAACATAATGCGTTATTGTGGTTTTAAATACTAGAAGACTCGCAAAAAAGGACCATGGAGGACCTTGAGCTAGCATTTACTATGGGCTTCTCAAATAATGGTGTCACAAGCATAGCTCAGTTACACAATTGTATTAATTTAATCATCTTGAGCACGAGTCTATGAGAGATTATATCAACCACCTTAAGAACTTAAAGAGCAGATGTCCTACTGTGAGAGGAAAAACTGAGCCAAACCAGGCTAATCTCATTGTTCTTAGAGGGATTAAGAAGCAAACAATTGCATGATACATTGTATGCTAGAAGGCATAGAACGCAAGTGGAGTGTTACCTAAAAGCTATAGATTTTGATGATAACTTTACAAGGCATCCCTTCCATGGAAAGCAAAAGACCAGACTCTTTGGTCAAAACAAAACCCAAAGTCAAAAGTCAAGATACTAGAAAAATAGAAGAGCCCAAGAGTGCAAAACACATTGCTAAGGCATCAAAGGGCTAGAAGAAGTGTGGAAAGTCATCCACATTTAGCTCCAAGACAGGAAATGACTTGCTATGCTATTTATAGAAGCAACCACATGGTACATGAGTGCCCAGTCTTGAAGTAAAGGGGAACTAATGGTGTGGTTATTTGGTGCAGGTATTACAATAGATATGGAAATCATGAATCATCTAACTACTATCATGCACGATGAATGGCTAGAATGATAGAAGTGCCTACATTATTGGTAGCTCCTTAGCCATTGGCTTTATCAGCCCCACCTATAGCTGATCCAAATGATACTCGTGTAGATCCTTAGCCATTGGCTTTATCAACCCCACCTATAGCTGAACCAAATACTCATGTAGCAATGAAACCTATGTTGGTAAGAAACCCATATAAAACATTAAATGTTCCACCTTCAGTGTTGCCACTATAGCCAAGAACCATTCCGATGAGGCTAGTTGTTAGTATTGAATATATTCTAGATGAGGCTAGTTGTTAGTATTGAATATATTCTAGATGAACTTCCTAGCACATGGAAATTCTACATTGACTATCTAGAATCAATCCAGAGATGCCTACCCAAAGTGAATATCATTTGGGGACAACCACGACCAATGATGTGGGATATGCAATAGTTGACTACCTTGATGTAAATAGCATCAAGAGCATGCAAACTGCCACACATTAATGGCCCAAGGAGACCCCCTCTTGCTTGCTTTAGATGCTAAGGACACCATAGAATGGATGAATGTCCCATGAAGGCAAATCTAGAAGTGATAAAGAAATGGTAACAACAAATCCACCACCGTTAGATAGATGGTGTATTTGGTGTGACATAGATCACTTGATCTCAAACTGCCCACACAAGCCTACCACTTCAAATCCATCTATTATCACACCATAACCACCATCAACAAGCTTTGGATAGTTAGTGTCATAAGCCAAATTTCGTTTAAAGAGGAATAGGAAGTACTAGTGTAATGAAGTAGGTACTTTTGGGGGCCTTGGGTTATAATAGGCATAGGGCTCATGGACATTGTACCCTTTTTATTATATTCACTCTATAAACATTCATGTCTTCCTTGGTGCTCTTGCCCAAGCTTTCATGGCCTTTCTTGGCTATTACCCTAGGATGGTGACCCACACCCATGTTGTCACTCCATGTCTTGAGTGGCTAACCCTAGTCTCTTGCATTGGTATCAGAGCTCTTGGCTTAGATCCCTAGGATCAGAGTCCTTGGCTTAGATCCTTGCTTAGGGAGTTATTAGGTGAATCATTTTCAGATTATGCTTAATCTAATTTTTAAAATGCTTTTTCTTGATCTTGATTAATGATAATCATTTTTGAATTACTATTAATCCAATTTTCTTTTATGCATTTTCATAATCTTGATTAGTGTTAATAATTTTAAAATTGATTTTTACACAGTTTTCAGATTTGCTAATTTCTTGTTTGATAAATTAGCAATGAAATTTATGTTAATCATTTTTAAATTTCTATTAAACATTGTTTTCAAAACCCTAATCCACTTTACTATTTGATTTCTTGATCTTGATTTTCTTGCTCTTGATTTTCTTGATCTTAATTTTTAAAATTAAGGTTTACAGAGATTTTAGCAACCAATATTGAGGGATTTTCTTGTATTATCTTGCTTAGAGAGCCTACACTTTCAAATATTAATCATTTAAGTTCTTATTTCTTCAAGAACAAACCCTAGATTCCCAAATCTTGAGTTCTTGGAAGAAACATTACAAGGAATAGGTTGCTATGCAGAAAATCAAGGTTGCTGTATAGAGTTTTCAAAAAACTATGCAGATTAATATTACAGATTTTCATATTAATGTGAAGAGTATTCAGATTGCAGAGTTTATGCAGAGTACAGTTTGTTGTGCAGAAATCAAGATTGTTGTGTAGAATTTTGATACAGTTTCAAGAAAGTGTGCAAAATATTGGTTTAGATTTCAAGATTATGTGCAGTTGATTCAGATTTTCAAGGATTGGTGCATATCTACAGTGCAGAACAAAGCAATTTATAAATTATGCAAAGTTTATTGTGCTGAAATCAAATCTTTATGGAGAGACAAAATAGTAAGTGATTCTTGATCAAATCTTTCTAATCTTGATACTTTCTTGTAAAAAAGATAGACAAAGGTTACAAATCTGTTGAAGTACTACAAATCTTCACATATTAGTATAAATCTTGATGTATTAGAAGTAAAGGAAGCAAGAAAATTATTGAGAAAATATTTTTTTACAAGCACATTGTCATCAAGAAGATGTATAGTATGTTATTCTATTACATATCTAAGCATCAGAATTATGTAAAGAGCATGTTGATAACTAGTTGATGCAAAAGTGTACAAGATTTATAATTTCGAGTGCAAAAACTCAAAAAGTTTGTTAATTAACATTGTGTTTGCAAGTATGGCCTTGCTGGGAATTGAACCCAATCCACTGGTGTGAGCCAGTGTGCCCCATACACCACAAGGTTCTCCTAACTTGCATACAAGGTTCCTTGAGTGCGAAGATCTCTTGTAGATTTTGTAAAGAACCAGTTCTGTGAAAGGAAAGGCTGTAAAAAAATAGAGCATAGTGAAGAACTCCTATGCATATGGATAAAGAAGTGTGCAGAGTTTAAATCTTTTGTAAAAGTTCAAACTCATGCAGTTCTTAGTGCAATTTTGGAACAGCTTCATTGCCTTGGTGTTGGTTCAAAGCTCAGCATTGTAGTACTTAAGTGAGTGCTTGAAAGAGAGACTATGGTATGAGCATTCTCCCACATCAGCACAAAAGTCCCTAGTTTTCTCGACTAGCACTAAAGGGAAGCTTTCTTATGGGTGCATTAGCTGGCACAAGATGACTTGAACCAGCCAAAGACTTTAAAAAGATCAACCAGAAATTTGAGAAGGTGCACATTCACAGAAGCAAGCTCACACAATTTCTTTATGGAGCTTTAGCAACTCTCAACCATTGTGTTGTTATCCCCGACACTCATCAAATGTCAAGGCAAGCATAGAAGCTTAAGGGATGTCACATGCAAGGTGAAATCAATGGCAAACATGTAAAAAAAATAGCATGTTAAGGGGACTGAAAACAGCCATCCAACAACCAATTTTGGAAAGAGGGACATGGGTCTACAATCAATTCTATCCAAACTAATGAAGCAACTAAAAACAAACATACTTCTTTGCCTACAACAAATCTGAAATTCGGAGTTACTATTTCAGCATTCTAGTCAACAAGGGAAGTCAGTTCATAATCATTTCAAACATAGTAAATAAGGGTGCACACCTTGATAGCATGTGGGCTACCCATACAAGAGCAACATTAAAGCAAGCTCATTTCAGAAACATTCAAGCAAGCTCATGGGTGGCCTTGCCCCAGGATTGATGAGGGTGAGTGCAATATAGTAGACCTTAGCCTACAACTCATCAAGCCAAACCGCATGCACATGCACATGGGGAATGAGGCCTAGGCACTTGGGCTTAGGGACATTTACATGTGTACTTTTAGGGCCTTGGGCTATATTAGGCATAGGGCTCATGGACATTGTACCCTTTTTATCATATTCACTCTATAGACATTCATGTCTTCTTGGTGTTCTTGCTCAAGTTTTCATGGCCTTTCATGGCTATTACCCTAGAATGGTGACCCACACCCATATTGTCACTCCATGCCTTGAGTGGCCAACCCTAGTCTCTTGCAACTAGGACAAGGATCGCGAGGATCATGACTAGGGTGTAGGCCCAACAAAAGCAAGATCAGGCTAGCCCTAAGTCTATAACCCAAGCACTGGAAACTATGTCAAGAGCAATGTCTCAATGCTTTACACAATTTGAGATCACTTAATGCACTTGACCAATGTCTCAATGCTTCCCCCCTTGATCAAAAACTTTGTAATGGGTAATAGTGACACACTCAAGTAAGTTGCCTTTTATAACTCAAGGCATGTACATCATGTTTAGACAAAAAAAATTACATGTGAACAACTCTTTGGCGAGTCTGTGTGTAAAGAGCTTTCTTGACGTGTAAAGAGCCTTCTTGATGTGTTGAAGATGCCAGCACAAAGAGGCTTTGGCAAACCCTTATTGATCCCTTTTTACACACCTTCTATGTGTATATGTGAACAAACCCTTAAGAGTCACTTTACACTCTTTTATAAAAAAACTTAAGGAAAAACCTTATCTCTTATGTAAGGTGGCTGCTAGGTGGAGTTAAGCTATGCTAATGTGGTGTCGAATTGAGGGAGTACATGGCTATTAGATACTTTTAGAGTATGCTAGTGTGGTATCAAGTTAAGGGAGTACATGGCTATTAGATACTATGAGAGTATGAAGCTATTGGATGCTGTAGGTGCTATAGGCACTGGGCAAAGCACAACAAGTAGAGGAGTAGTGTCCCCAGTGTCAGGGGCAGGAGCTAGGTAGTAGGAGGAGAGCGAGGGATAGTTGAGTTAGAATTTGTTGATGGTGTGAAGAGAATGACCAATCATTGAGACAAGCAATGTGGTTGGGAAATAGAGGGCAACATCAGTGGGTTGGCAGAAGCAAGAGTGTAATCTAGCTTTGATACCATATAAGCTTTTATGGTGGAGCTATAAGATTTATTAATAGTAGGCTATGGAGTGCTAGAAATAAGGTTGTAGGAACACACACACACACACATAGAGGAGAAGCTCAAGGGAGCACACAATGAGATGATAGATAGATAATGAATGTGTACTGTAGAAAGATGATAAGTATACCCCAAGATGGGTGTATACTAGCATGGGGGAAAAAACCTCCTAAAGAGGGAAAAAGTGCCTCAAAACTGGTCCTAATGTGTTCACATACATCACTTACAAATATGGCTACAAATCTCCCTTGGGAGCTATGATGTGAACAAGGGGTGAGCTAGCACTAAAATTACAAAGATGTGCCAGGCTCTTTGGACTATGAGAGGGAGCCCATACTAATTTTCAAAGGGAAGTAAGTTCAAAGCTTTGTGAAAAGCTTCAAATTTCTCTTTGTGAGAGAGCCTTTATGAATAAATTTGACATGTTGTCCTATGTTAGCACATAATCTAAGCTGATTTCCCTTGTTGCAGAGCATCTCTCCCTGGCATAATGATAATGCACCACAATGTGCTTTATGAGAGCTTGAAAAACTGGATTCCTTGCAACTACCATAGTGCTCTGACTATCAGTAAAGATGGTAGTGGCTAAGGACTCGCCAATACTCGAATCAACAATAAGGCATCTGAGAAACACACTCAATTGTAGCTGTAAACGCTGCTCTGTACTTGGCTTCACAGCTAGAAGTGCCCACATTAGGTTGCTTCTTGATGAGCCATGATATACATGAATCACCAAGGTAAAAGCAAAAACCAGTCGTGGACACTCGTGTGTCATAACATCCAGCCCAACCTAAGTCTATAAATGCATGCAGTTGTGATTTACCCCCCTTGGGAGGATAAAGCAACCCATAGGTAACGCAAAACCCATTAGATAGATTGACAATGCTTTGTGCTGGGGCTATGTATAAATCTACTCAATATTGAGACCCCGTACTAAATGTCAAGCTTGGTGTTACATAAGAAGATAAGGCATCAGGCCAACATCAAAGGGTCACCTGTATCTTCAAGACTAAGTCACAAAATAGGTTCCATAGGTGTAGCAATAGATTTGCAGTCTCCAAGATTAAACCTCTTTAACAATGCCTCTATGTATTGTGTTTGCAACATAACAATGCCATCATTACATTGTTGAAACTCAATAATAGTGCAACGGGCCAAGATTTGACATTTCAAAAGACCTACATAAATCAACTATAAAAGCTAAAATATAATCATCATTGGGGCTTGTGAGTAACATGTCATCAACGTATAGCATGATAATCCAAAAATTCAATTTTGGTCCTCTTAATGTAGAGGGTACTGTCAATAGGACTGTTGCAACAAAAACCTTGTGTAACCAAGTATGAATGTATCTTCTCATACCATGCTCTAGGAGCCTGCTTAAGACCATACAAAGCTTTTTTCAATCTACATACTTTTAATTCCTGACCTTTTTGAACAAAACCACAAGGATGAGATACATCAACCTCCTTATGCAAGTCTCCATTCAAAAAAAAAATGGATGTCCAATTGATATACATTCCAACTTTTATGTGTTACTAATGCAATGATACTCTGCATGGTAGTCATACGACATGCAGATGCAAAGGTCTCACCATAGTCAATGCCTTTTTCATGTGCATAATCCTTTGCAACCTTGCTTTGTATCGCTCAACACTAATTTTAGCTTTATGTTTAAGCTTGTAAACCCATTTTGTTCCATTGGCCTTCTTGTCCCCATGAGGCAAATCAGATAACTCCCATATCATTTTTTAGTAAAGCATCATATTCAGGTTGCATAGCACTCATTCATTGTTCTGATTCCTTTGCTTCATCAAAGGAGACAGGTTCCTCTTCATTACATAAACTGGCAATAAGAGCATAACCTGCATTAACATGAGATGCATGATGAGAACTTGCACATATTCTGTTAGGCAAAGGAATGGTCAATTTGTTGTCACGTAGTGTTTACACCAGCCATTTTGGCCTACTTTTTGACTCCTCAATTTCCTTTCTTTCCTCATCAACTGCATTATCCATATTTTCCTCATCAGCTGATCTATGGACTAAAAAACATGATTTTTAATGTGTGTGGCCTGATTTTTAATGTGTGGGCTGATTTTCAGCATTCCTTTGAGTGCCCAAATGCTCTACATCAATGTGTCCATTGAACAATGGAAGGAGAGTGTCGAATAGGTCTTGCGAACATACATTTTGCTACTTTTTACACAAAAGCAAGGGTTGAGTTGCATCTTTCACAAATTCATCTCTACTCACAAGAACTCGCTTGGTAGTAGGATGATAGAGATGGTAACCTTTAATTTTTGAGCTATACCCAAAAAAGAAAATACATTTAACAGCCTTATAATCAAGCTTGCTATGAATTTGTTCAAGCACGAGTACATAAGCAAAACAATTAAAATTGTGTAAGTGAGCCACAAAGGGCTTTCTACCATTCCAAGCTTCAAAAGGCGTAACTGTTTGCAAAGCCTTTGTAGGACATCTGTTCAAAACATACGTTGCACACATGATTGCTTTTAGCCAGAAACCATGATGAAATTCCTAACTTTTGACTATACATCGTGCCATCTCCATAAGAGACCAGTTTTGGTATAACACCTGTTCAAAACATATGTTGCACATATGACTGCTTTTAGCCAGAAACCATGAGGTAATTCCTAACTTTTGACTATATAGCATGCCATCTCCATAAGAGACATGATTTTGCATTCAATTACATCATTTTTTTGAGGTGTATAGGGCATGGTACATTGGTGTTCTATCCCATGATCATCCATACATACATGAAACTCCTTAGATATATACTCCCCCCTTGATTAATGCGTAGGGTACCAATATAGGGCACAATACATTGTTGTTTTATTCCATGATTAGCCATATATGCATGAAACTTCTTAGATGTATACTCCCCCTCGATCAGTGCACATGGTGCCAATATTACATGTAGAAACATTTTAAACCATGGCAACAAAGTACTTAAAGCACATAGAAACCTCTGATTTATATTTCAATGGATAAACCCAAGTATGTCTAGAATAATCATCAATAAATGTGACAAAATAGAGATAGCCCCCACTAGATAGTATCCTAGAATCACATACATCTTTGTGTATAAGCTGTAATTTTTGGACACCTCTAGTTGAACCATCTTTGGGAAATGACACCCGCTATATTTTTCCAAGAATACAGTCCTGACAAACATGTTTGATAGATAGGGCTTCAAGATGTGGTAGCTCAGACACCATGTCATGCTTATGCAAACATAGCAAACTACCAAAGTTCAAGTGACCAAAACGTGCATGCCACAACTTAGCATTACCCATTACCTTTGTGGTGGAAACTATACATACAACATGCTTTTGTCTTTCATATGTATCTAGTCTATAAAGTCCATGAAACAAAGTACCAGAAGTAACAATTGTATTGCCATCACTGCAATCTTAAATAATAAATTTGTCATCCACAAATTGAACCACTAAGCTAGTCTTAGTAATGGCAGAGACGAATAACAAGTTCTTCTTGATCTGTGGTATATATAATACATCTAAGAGCGTGATTATTCCACCATTTGCAACAGTGAGAACAATTTTACCAAATCCATTTACATTATATGAGGATTTGTTTGCACATATAACAATGTTTCCCTATGGAGAAGATTTAAGTGATGAGAACAAACTGCGATGAGAAGTAATGTGCTTACTAACACCACTGTCAAAATACTAGACATGTATATCAACCATGCATATATCCTTATGCAAAGGGTCAAAACTGCATTGCATAATGAAAGCTCATTCATCATGTGCATAGTTTGCTGATTCGTTGTTTTCAACATTAGATGCTGACACATCAGCTCTAGCCATACTTAAGTCTTTGTCTTTCTCCTTCTCCAACGGCTTATTGCACTCGTTGATGTAATGACCATGTTTCTTGCAATAGTTGCATTTTTCCTTTTTCTTTGACTTGTCGCCTTCCTTATTTGCAAACTTTCCTGATGACTTTGACTTAGGCTTGTAACTACCCAGAGAAAAGGATTTACCTTTGCCTCTTTGTTGACTGGCACCAAAAACTTGATTTCCTATACGCATTACAGATTTGTTTTTCCTAAATTTCTCTTCTTGCAAGAGCATAGAAACCAACTCCTCAAACTTCAAGACATTTGTATTTCCATTCATTCGTGAGTCTGATAGTAGAAGCAAAACTTTGATATGAGTCCGGCAATGCATTTAAGACAGTAAGCACCAATGAACTGTTGTGATATACTTTATCAACACTAGCTAACTGCTCCTTATTAAAATCCTTGATTCTTGTAAGAAAACTGTCTGGGGGGTCTCCCTCATTCATATGCTCTGACTCTAATTGCTTGTGTAAATAAGCAACATGTGCTTCATTACGTACTTGGTACAATGACGCAAGTGCATCCCAAGCATGTTTAGCTATCCTACATAATTGAATGTGAGGAATAATACCCCTGTTGATTGATAAAGCAAGCAACGCATGTGCCTGTGCATCTCTTCCATCCTACTTTGTTTGTTGCATAGAAGGTATACTATCATGTGGTAACGTACCATGTGAAATTGAGTCCGTGTCTACAAATGTGCCTTATGCATCATGTTCATCTCAAAGAAACCAGGATGTTTCTCAACACTAACTTTAACATTCCATAACCTTTTGGTTACCAATACATGCCGTATCATATAGGACCATAACATGTAATTGATCCCATCAAGCATATCCTCAGTGGGGATAACATCTAAAATACATCACTGTCTGTCATTTTTTATAATACCCAAGCAAGTAATCACACAACCTACTAGTGCTAATAAGTGATCCTTTGATGTAACCAAGGTGGTTGCTAATAAGGCCGCTAACAAATGGAGACCTTCAAAGTGTATAAAAGAAATGTAAAGTGAGTAGAAATTTTACTTGTAAGATGTAGAGATCGATGTCCCTAAAGTGTAGCTCGTATAGACAAGATCCGGTGTGGTGAGTGTCTGACGATACTTTTACGTGTATCTACACACCCGTTTGTAGTAGTAGATCTGACAATGCTACTCAAGAATCTAATGAAGAATAGTGCAAATTTGGTCCCTGAAGATGTTTGCAAAAAAAACAAAAAGCAAAAACCGCGCGAAAACGCACCTGGAACAAAAATATGACTGCAAAACTATGAAACAACTTACCCATATGAAACATGGGAGACCTTGGGTAAACCAAAACTTGAGCCCACAAATGCTAAATCTCGGAGTGTTAACTCATATATAGTGAAAGCTAAGGGATTCTTTTCTATGTTAATAAATAATACCTTAGCTAGAAAGGTGTATGTGATGCTTTAGGAACATGTACTATTGGTAAGAAAAATGCAACCAATTGCACCATCCAGTGGGCAAACAAGGGAAAATAAGATGGCTTAACCAATTCCTCCTCCAAAGGAAAGAAAAAAGTAGGGAATACACAAGCATCCATTCTAAACAAAGGAATGGAACCATAAGAAACTAAGTAGCAAATACACAAGCACCCATTCAGCACAATGGAACCACAAGAACTGCTACAATGTCGATGGAAATGCTAGTACCATGGATGGAGGGCATGGATGGAGGGAAGAAATTATAGTGTTTAGGGCAAGACCTAGAGAACCTTTGATTACACTTGCCATTAACCTCTAAAGGGAATTCCAGGTATGATTAGGTCCAAACATCCAAATCCAATCATCAGAGTGCCAAATAACCAAAAAGAAGAAGGTAAAAAGTCAATCGTGAAAATTCAATGACCTTTTCATGGCTATGAAAAACTTAAAGGTTTTTCATGCAACAAGGAGGAACACACAAAACTTATTAAAATTTATTTTGAGGGCCTCCTTAACCTCTCCAACAACTCTAAGCCACTAAGAAGTAGAAACTGAAGAAGATAATCAATCATAAAAAACTTTAGTTTTTTAGAGCCATGAAAAACAAGAGGAAAAATTTGTTGCTACCCCTCACTAAAATTTTCTAACAACTTCTTAACCCTTAAAAGTCAAAACATCAAAGAATCTTTAGGATTTTTCACCATGAAGAACTCATTATTTTTCACGTTGTGAAAAACATTCTTGCATTTTCACGTCTCCATGCATTCATGAAGAATCTTTAGTTTTGGAGGGGGCTAAAATGGGTCATAACATTTGGGTTCTATATTTGTGGCAACTCTCTTGCCATGTTAAAATGCCAAGACATGATCTCCCAATGCAAGATTATGAGAGAAGCAATGTGTTGGCTGTATGGCATCAAAATGATTCCCACTCCCAAATCATAGCTTAAGCTATAGGCTAACAAAAAAATTAATTAATGTTAAAAAAGTTATACTTCTAAGAAATTTAAGTAGACCATTTTCAAGGTTAGGGCCACACATGATCTCCGAATGCAAGATGATGAGAGAAGCAATGTGTTGGCCATATGGCATCAAAATGATTCCCACTCCCAAATCGTAGCTTAAGCTATAGGCTAACATAAAAATGAATTAATGTAAAAAAATATGTACTTCTAAGAAATTTAAGTAGGCCATTTTCAAGGTTAAGGCCACACATTATTCATCACATTTATGAACTCATTATATTGCTATAATATTTTAAATGTGAGGCTTTGTTAGTTATAATAGCACATTCAAGGTCAAGAGAAGGTTAAAGCTTCTTAATAATGAAAATCCATATAAGTTATTTATTTAAAAGCAAAAGTATGTTTGGAAAGTTGATTCTCAATTTACTTTAAGCTTCTTTGGAGAGTCAATCACTTGCATCTATTTAAACCAAAGTATGTTTAGAAAGTTAATGACACAACTCTTTCTATTTGAGCCCTATTTAAAGCTTCAAAATCTTTTCAAATAACAACCTTTATTACAACTTTTTTTTTTTGGTACGTTAATTGTTCCATAGCATTACCATGACTAATGAGACAAGACACTGAAAAGTGAGTGATAACAATGCTTGCAAAGTTTGTATGGCTTGGAAGCCTTAGGAAAAACCTTATCGATCAATTGTGCATCCCCGACAAAACCCTAGCAGGGCATTAGACAAACATCTCAATATTATGCTATAATTCTGTAGCCATTGCCACTCTATAGAAATCGATGAGCGGCTTGGAAACCTTAGAAAAAACCCTATCGATATATTGTGCATCCGACAAAACCCTAGCAATGCATTTTGATAAATTCTTTTGATTTTTCAAATGCTAGTAATCGGAAAGTAAACACTAAATATTTTGAAACTTTATAAGTTCCTTCCTAATATTTAAAAAACTTGTAGAAAACCGTAAAGTGCTCAAGGAAGAGAGAGAGTTTGAAAACCTTGTAAGAGGCCATGACGTTTATGGACATGTGTTGGCATATGTTGTTGTTCGTGAGAGGCATCGATCTTTGCGAATCTACTTGAGCCATCCTCCTTGTAACAAAGTGTCCTAGTGGTGCACGTGCACATGGGGATGGGCCTAGGCACATGGGGTTAGGGTCCATTTACACATGTGGGGCACATGGGGCCCTAAGGGTATAAATAGGAGATTACTATATGTACTAGGATCTTTTACTCACTTTATGACATTTGGACATCTATTCTCCTTGGAACATGTGTTCCCATGGATATGGTGCAAACTCCCATGAGTGCTCTAGGAATTGCTCCCTATGATGAGCTTCCTCTAGGTGAGAGGCTAACACACCACACTTCCCTAGTTTCTTGCAATGGTATCAGAGCTTTTTCTTTGATCCAAGATTTCTGAAAATTTCCAAAAAAAAATACATTTTCTTAATTTTCTTGGAGTTTCTTGGAAATTTTCTTGATTTTCTTGAACAAGAAATGGGGCATGGGGAGTGTGGAATGCTGGAATTCTCTGGAATTTTTTATTTTATTAATGTTTTGAGGGGCTATGGTCATTGTGGACCAAAAATTAGGGCAACCGCTCCAAAATTTGAGGGGCAGGACCAAAATATGAGGAAAATTCTGTTAATTATGATTAACTTTTCCTAATAAAAAATGTTTAGGTTTTCCCTCTTCCTCATGTTTGATCTTGGAGAGAATAGGGCCTTAATCCATAGCCATTGGATGCCATCAGTTTAGGGCTTTGATTCGTCATCTCTTCAGCTTCATTTCAAGCTCCCTAATGGAGGTTCTCATGGACATTTTCATGGATATTCTTGCTGCTGTAAATCAAGCACCAATCCTCATCAAGAAGCAGATGATTTCACCATTAATGGTAGCATTGATGGTTGTTCAAGCTCAAGAGTAGCATGGTGATGACGATTTTGATTGAAAGGGCCAGCGAGTGACTGTAAGTCTGCACTTTCTTCTCTAATGCAGATTGCGCGTGCGCGTTTGGCTAGCATTTCTACGTTTTTGTGCTCCGAATGTCATGGAGAGATGCCATGAGGATAATACGATTGCATAATGAAAGTTTGGGAGGTGTCGTTTTTGATCTACGCTAAAATTGGGGTGCTATGGGTGGCCGTTTTTGCTCGAAATGGGCTTATACATTGCGCCATTGGTGGCGTTTCAGGCCGTTAGTGTTACTTAAGCTTGCCTTAGCTTATACAATGTGTCGTTGGTGTCATTTCAGGCTGTGAGGGTTACTTTAAGCTTGCCTTAGGTCAAGGCAAGCTTAAACAAACTAATCTCAGCTTCCAATATTCGGACAACAACTCTTTCAACATCTTCAAGAGGCCAAGAGGAGCAGGGGATTTCCACGAAAGCAATATTCTCAGCAATCTCAGCAAAATCTAAAGCTAATCAATCATTGGTGTGAGTACCTACATTCAATCCCTCATTGAATTTGGTGATTCTTGGCATCGAAGGGCAAGATTTAGGGTTTATCCCAAGAAAACCCCGAGTTCTTAACCTAGGGTTGAAATTGGTGATTCATTCATGCTATTAGCATCTTCCATGAATGTAATAAGCTTCATATTGATTGGAATGGCTACCACATGAGACAAATGCCACCCCTAATGCACTAGATTGGGGATTTGTGAGCATTGAGGCTATAAGCTTGCCATTGAGTGATTCCATAGGCCATTCACATGCCATTGGGCCTTATGGATATTTGATTACATGCTATGTGATGTTGGGATGACTATATTTTACATGAGATGCCAATGGGGATGCCATATGATGGTTTTTCATGCTTCACATTGTCTTTTGGTGGTGTTGATGTGATTGGAGCTATTGGGAAATGAATGGGCATGAGTACATGCCAAGTTTGTGTGATAAATGAGCATGAGTTCATGCTAATGTGTATGTAAGTCACTCTACCCTACATTTTGGATTGTACACCACTCTCACACACATTGTATTCACTTTGATTCATAGAATCTAGTATGTGTGTGAGGGTACTCTTGGCATTGGTGGAGAGGCCAAGGGGGAGCATGGCATGAACTCTCCTTGTCATCGTGAGTGCTTTTGGTAAAGCGACAAGGAGAGGGATTAGGTACATTGGTGTGAAGACTTGGCCCCAACCTTTTCCTTGAGGCCCGAACTCGGTAAAGGGGTGGGAAGGCTTGGTTGGGAGATCAGCAAGCAAAAAGTGCTTCATCGACACGGTCTACATCAACACTTCTACATCGACATCATTGTGTATTGCATGTGGGCAATGGGACCCTCCTTGACATGAGTAATGCATTGGTAAAGTGGTGTACGCAAATGATGCCTTTGTTTGGATGCAAAGTGATGCAAATTTGTTAATGGGGTGTTGACAAGATTGATATGAATGGTGGATATGAGATTGTAGTCATACTTTTATGAGATTTTATCCAAGATACAAAGGAGATGCTGCCCAATTTTTCCCAAACAGCTGATCAAGAAAATCACTAATCATTTATTGGCGATTAAGAGTCTCTGTTGGGCAATCACGCATCTTGGAAGAGCCATTGGAAGCTACAAAGAGAGCTATTGACCTTTTGAATTGGACACCCGTATAGGGCACCTAAATTAGGGTTTAGCAAAAAATAAAAAACCCTAATTCAGTCATAGAACCTTAGGGTTATCAAAAATGTGTTTAGAGTTCCTCATAATACTCCCTTAGAGCTATCTAATGAGCCAAGAACCACTCTATTCCGACATTGTTTAATAGGTCAAAACTAGCCAGTTGTCTTTTTCACAAAAAGTCAATTCAGTCTTGACTGAAATTCGACTTGGTTAAACCACTTGGAGTATAGTTGGTATATCCCTAGTGCTATCCAACAAGCCAATAAGTACTTGATTTGGACCTATATTTTGTGTTTTAGGACCATTTTCCCATTCTTTGTAGTAGTACGGTAAAAACCGTAAAACAGAGAATATTATGGCTATTCGATCAAAAATCTTTTGTTCTTGCATATTTGCATTCTACGTCACAAGATCTTTCATTAGAGCTCTAGATCATCAAATTCCGACACCATTTGAGCCTTCTACAAGCCATTTTCCATTTTCAGCCCACCATTATGTCGAGTGGCCGTCCATTCAAGAAGCAAGTGATGGAACTTCAATTCAAGCAAGCGATGGAATTTCAAGAGATAAGGGAAGATAGGGAAATGGTGAATGAGGATTTTGTAGAGGATAGTGATGAAGAGGATTTTGGGGACATGCAAGCAAGAAGAAATGATGATGAGCAAAGATTTCATGAGCATGGAGACAATATTGATGCAAATGTGCAAATGCATGAAGGGAATGCTAGGCCAGCCGGAACTAATGATGTTATGTGGAAGCATAGCTAGGCTACATATAGAAGAACTAGAGCATTTCTCGATTTTACATATACTATCTTTGGACCCACTTGCGCAAGAAGAACTTAATTGCTCTTAACTTAACTTTCTCAAAACTTCCAACCTCCAAAGGTCACTAAAAACTTGTGTAATCCACACGTCAAAAAGCAGCGAAGACAGCATCACTTGTTTTTATGATGGTAACATGATGTTTAAATAGCTGAAGAATAACACTAATTAGAAATCTCCAAAAATAGAGGCCGTTCACAAGATGGAGGCCGTTCACAAGATGGAGGTGATGTTTAAATAGCTGAAGAATAACACTAATTAGAAATCTCAAAAAATAGAGGCCGTTCACAAGATGGAGGTGATGTATTAGCATATATGCTATGAGTTATGCCACATATGCTATGAGTAGTGCCACATGTGAACATGGGCTAACCAAGGGCACTTTTCTCCCTTTTGGTTTTTCCCCTTGGATATTAGGTGGTGTGAAAGGACACCACACTTATTTTATGGTATTATGATATACGCTCCGTCCCCAGCCAACGGCTCCGTCATCACAGTCGGCAGTCCACTGCTATGTCTTCGTCACCTCCATCACAGCAGCTCCCGACGCCGGCCATTGCTTCGTCCACTGCTCCCGCCCTGTCGGCCATTGCACCATGCACTGCTCCCGCCATGCCGGCCATTGCACAATGCAGTGCTCCCCGTCTCGCCTACTCCAGTTGCTCTGTTTTGGTCACCGTTTGGCCACTGCTGCTCTGATCTGCTCTGGTCAGGTCGCTTGTACCATTTTGGTCGTGGTTGCTGTAACTAGAACTATGGCTTGTTGAGAAGCAGCTGCTCTCGCCTGTCGCATCAATCCACCACCAGCAGCATCACTGTGGAGAGGGGTCCATAGCCTACCAAAACCTGCAAAATTAGAGTTCATTCTAATCAGGTAACTGATTTTATTACTTTTTTTTCGGGCTTTTGTGCATACCTTGCTTCATTGCAAGATTCAAGTGTAGGCAATAGGGCAGGGCAGGGCAGGATTAGGGTGTAAGATTCAGAAAAAATTTGGGAATTTGTCAGATTTTAGGGATTTTCAAAATTTGGGGATTTTCAAAAATTGCACAATTGCATTTACAGGACACACAGAAAATTGAGGCTTTTGTAAAATCATTGCTTAGTCGCAAAATTGAAGCTCATTGGTACACAAATTTTTGGGGCTTTTGTGAATTATGTGCAATTGACACATAAATCAGCCCATTGGTGCTCAGAAATTAGGGGATTTTCAACATTGCAACCTGAAATTTGGGGCAAAACATTTGTGCAAGACATTGTGGTTGTCTGGCATTGCACTTTGGTGCATTTTGGATTTTGCCTGCAGGTGCTTTTTACAGCATATTTGGTTGCACGTGTTTGCATATCTCTTGGTGAAGAGATTTGAGCAAATCGCTGGAAATACGATCGACATATTTGGGGTTTTGTCCCAAGAGGACAAATTGGATGGCAGTAATTACTCCCTATGGAGTTTCATGGTCCAAAATCTACTTGTGGGCCAAAGGATTATGGGGTTATGTGTCAAGTGAAGATGTATGCCCCATTGACATAGCACCTAACACGCCTGGCTCCTTACACCTCAAAATGTGGAGGAAGCAGTGGAGCAAGAGCGGACAACATGCTAGAGTTGTGCCTCGTTGGTTGCTCCGTATTTTACAAGAGAGCAAACTTACAGCTCCACTTCGTAGAGCAGGACACAGGTTGGTTCACGTAATACAAGAGAACATGCAGATGTTGCTTGCATGAGTACACTTTGTGATGTAGATGAGCCAGATTCATTTGAAGAGACTCATTGAGGATGAGCATTGGATGTAAGCCATGCAAAATGAGATGGATTCTATCCATAAAAACAACACTTGGGATTTGGTAGACTTGTTTGCTGGTGGCAAGAAGCCCATTGGCACAAAGTGGGTTAACAAGTTAAAAAGAAAGTCTAATGGTACCATTGATAGGTATGTAAGGCCAGGCTAGTAGCCAAAGGATATGCCCAGCAAAAAGGCATTGACTATGATGAGACTTTTACACCCACTTCTAGTATGGCCACAATTAGATGTGTTGTTGCATTGGCTACTCATCATGGATGGAAAGTGCATCAATTGGACATAAAATCAGCTTTTCTCAATGGGGATTTGTAGGAAGAAGTGTATGTAAATCAACCCATTGGTTTTGCGTTACATGGTCAGGAAAACAAAGTACGCAAGCTTCGAAAAGCGCTTTATGGTCTCAAACAAGCTCCTCGAGTTTGGTATGAGAAGATCCATACTTATTTGACCACAGCAAGGATTTTGCAATAGTCCAACGGCTATGTGAAAGAGGATCATGGTACTTTGATTATGCTCATTCTTTGTGTGGATGACATGTTGCTAGCTGGGAATGACATGGATAAAATTTCAGCATTCAAAGCTGAATTGCATTTGTCATTTGAGATGACAAATTAGGGATTGCTGCATTATTATTTGGGCATACAGTTTGTGCAGACGGATGTTGGGATTTATGTACACTAATCGAAGCACATTCAAAAGCTATTGCACAAATTCGGGTTTCAAGATTGTAAGCCCATCCCATCTCTACTCCGATGGAGCTAGGGTTGAAATTGAGCATGTATGATGTTGACGAGCCTTTTGTAAGCCCATATCTACTCTGATGGAGCCAGGGTTGAAATTGAGCATGTATGATGTTGGCGAGCCTTTTGATATTAATGTTTACAGCCAAGCAGTGGGCTGCCTCATATATTTATGCAACACACGCCCAGATATTAAGTTTGGGGTTTCCCAGTGTAGCAAATTTATGCACAGCCCAGGTACAAAGCATTGGCAACAAGCAATGAAGTGGATCTTCCACTATCTTATGGGCTCCCTGGATCCTGCGTTGGTATATCCCCGGGAGGGGGGGTAGCTTGCAGTTACATGCTTACAGTGATTCAGACTGGGCTGGTGACTATGATACATGACAGTCCACCAGTGGGAATTGTTTCTTTTTGGGGCATTCACGCACATCATGGCTTAGCAAAAAGCAGCCCACTGTTGCCACATCTACTTGTGAGGCTGAGTACAGGGTAGCCTTTACAGCCACTGTAGATTGTGTATGGCTGAGGAGATTGATGAGAACTGATCTTCGTGAGTGTCAATAGACACCCACCACCATACTCACTGACAGTTAGAGTGCCATAGCCGTGGCACGAAACCCAGTGTTTCATGCACGCACTAAGCACATAGAGATTCATTATCACTATGTCAGAGAGAGGATTCATGTAGGGGAGATCACATTATTTGATTGCTCTACACGGACAATGTTGCAGATCTGTTCACAAAGGCGTTGCCTTGAGAGAAGTTTGAAGCTTTACACGGACAATGTTGCAGATCTCAAGGCGTTGCCTTGAGAGAAGTTTGAAGCTTTCCACAAAGCTTTAGGCTTACTCTCCTACAGAGAGTGATTTGCTATCGACCTTGTACATGTTTGCATTGCCACTACAGGGGGGTTTATTAGCATATATGCTATGAGTTATGCCACATACGCTATGAGTAGTGCCACATGTGAACATGGACTAGCCAAGGGAACTTTTCTTTTCCCCTTGGATATTAGGTGTGTGAAAGGACACCACACTTATTTTATTGTATTATGATATTGTGGAGTCAACTCCCTTGCTCCACACATCTTGTATCTATCTACTTTGAGTAGCAATCATCTATCTCTCTCGCTCTCTTGAGAGCTTGCTGCTGTGTACATCTCTGTGTGTGTGTGTGTTCTCTGTTTCTCTGAAACCCTAATCACCCATCATGATGTGCTTCTAAATGGCAATCACACGGCAATGTGAATGCCATCTCCAACTGCCCTCACTATTTTTTATTTTCGACAGCCCACCTTGGGGCTAGTTTGATTAGACACCAAGGCTTCATGGGTCATAAATTGTGAGCAACCGATTTGCTTTTTAAAATAATGAAGGCAAATCCCCAGTTATCACCGATGGTTTGGCTCCAATGATCGAAGGCTTCACCAAACTTGTGTGGAATGGATATTGATACCCTTGGTGGCTGCATGATGACGGCTGTCCCCTTGTGACCATGGCATTTGGCATGTGCACAACTTTGTCCGTTTTGTGAGGGGACTATGGGACCTCGTAACCTCTGCTGCCCTTTCATATGCTCGGCACTAGTGCTCGAAGAAAAAGTTTTTGATTAGTGCCGAGCACTCGAAAAAAAGTATTTGATAGAAGTACTTTTTGAATATTTTATGGATTTCAAAGATATTATTAAAAGAACCTCTCGAAAACCACCAATTTCTACAGTCTTAGAATTTGAAGGCTGTTTTTGATTTTTAAAAGTGCAATTACACTGTACCCAGAAATTGGGTTCCGATCTTACAGGCTTTGTTTTGCATAGCTTCATTTCGCGCCACAGCAGTGACCACTGCAAGTCCGGACTCCGAACAGAGCCATGGCGATGACCTCTTCTGCCGCTGCTCCTCGCACGTCTGATTTTACGTACACCGCCTGCTACTGGCACGCCCCTCCTCCTCCCATTGATCTTTCTTTGCTAATTACATGCGATAGGTGGACAGTCACAACATGTGTTGGTTTGTGTTCTACACAGCGAAGAGAACGTCTACTTGCTATGCCAGCAGCTCTCCCAGAGCGGCTTGGCGGCCGCCTCGGACCTCTTCGTGGTCTTCATCTCAAATGCGGACAGAAAGGTGTTTGATTCTCTCTCTCTCTCTCTCTCTCCCTCTCTCGATGATTTTTAGGGAAGGTGATTGTACTTTATGCTTGACATTACAGATTGATTAGGGATCTCCCTCTGGATGTTTTTTAGCAAAGGTGATTGTACTTAATGCTGCTTGATTGCAGATTTACTAGGTGATTAGTTGCATGCTTTTGTTCAATCATGTATGTTTTATTTTATTTTCCGTAGATTCAGCTCAAGATTGAAGGTCAATAGGTCATTTTGGTCTTCTAAATACGTTAATATTGCTTTCTTTCTTTCTCTCTCTTGGCTTTCTCTGACAATTTTGTTACTTTGCTATAAAAACCTAGGTTCCGATCTGGCACCAGAAAGCTGGTTCAAGCAAACAAGATGGCATGGTAATTTGGGATTATCATGTCATCTGCATACAGGTCGTATACCATGATCCCCCCAAAAGCTAAGTGATAGGAACAAAGATTTTGTAGATTGAAATCCATTATACTCCTCCATAGGACCTTGGCATGACCTCATGGGATGCCTGCAGGCATGACAGTTTTCTTTGCTGGATCCTTTATGATTTGCTATGTAAACTTGCATAAGGCACATCCTCATTTCATTTGCCAGATACAAATTTATTCATACAAACATGTGTTGTGCTTATGTAGGTCTTTATGGAGAAAGGATCTGAGGCAGTAGTTTGGGATCTTGACACAACTCTTCAATTTCCAGAAACTTTTTCACAGTATATGAAAGAAGCTTTCCGTCCGTGGCTAGATCTACATCCAATTTATGAAAGGTGACTTATCCAGCACATTGTGTACCAAACATGCTACATGCTATGTGTGTTGGTAGGTTGGCGATTTCGAGCGTGTGATCTATGCCTAGAAGGTGCCTTGGATTATCCCATAAGTGGAAGCATGGGAAGTTGAAGAGCCATATATAGGCTAGAGTGGCACCTTGTCATAATCATCTCCTCCGGCCGGTGTTTTGGGAGGCAGCTCACCGGGAGATGGGAGCCCGATGGAGGGATGCTGCAGGGCCCCCGTTGGGGGTGTTCGTGGAGCTTGATGGTGATGCGTCTCCTACGTGCGTTAGTCTTCCGCTGCGCATTCTGACATGGTATCACAGCCTGGGCGTGTGTGGTCCTGGGCGGCTCAGGTGTGTGTGGTCTTGGGCGACCCCCTCGCGCCTCGGTGGCTTGCGGAGCTCGAATACATGCTATGTGTGTTGGAAGGTTTGCGATTTCGAGCGTGTGATCTATGGCTAGAAGGTGCCTTGGATTATCCCATAAGTGGAAGCATGGGAAGTTGAAGAGCCATGTATAGGCTAGAGTGGCACCTTGTCATAATCATCTCCTCTGGCCGGTGTTTTGGGAGGCAGCTCACCGGGAGATGGGAGCTTGGTGGAGGGATGCTGCATTGCCCGTTGGGGGTGTTCGTGGAGCTCGATGGTGATGCATCTCCTATGTGCGTTAGTCTTCCGCGGCGCATTCTGACAATGTGATCTAACTTATGAGATTGGTGATAGGCGGTTATGCGTGTTCTCTTGTCAGATGCATGCATGGATAAGGGGGTTATGCATATGCACATGTGAGTGCTATGCATAGTTGTGAGGTGTTGCAAAAAACATTTCATACATTTACAAAACGTTCCGTACCTCTACGGGGTGTAAAAGTGTCCAAAAATTCCTAGAGTTGCTCTAGAAACATGGTAAAATCCTTATTAAAGGATAGAACATGCAAAAATTGTGTAATTTTGTAATTTTCCATCATGAAATTAAACATTTTGCATTAACAAACTTGATTTTTGATTTTTGATTCTCATTGAAGATTTGAATAGCAACCACATTTTTTTCAATAAAAAGTATGGAGCTGAAAAAAGAATTATGAAACGTACCAAACATTTCGTACTTTTTATAGGATATGAAACACGTTTCGTGGCAACTATGGTTCTATGTGTATGCTATAGGAAAGTGAGAGAGAGAGAGAGAGAGAGAGAGAGAGAGAGAGAGAGAGAAATGAAATGAAATGAAATGTTATATTAACGTCTTCAAAAGGCCAAAGTGACCTATGAGACCAAAGTTACAACCATGTGACATCTGATACACTATCTGGAAAAGAAAAGAAAGGTTTGAAGGTAAGTATCTAGCCCTACACTACATCAGTAGGGAGCATCTGGAAGCAGCAACTAGGGAGAGTGGGAAGCTAATGCTACTAGTCAAAATGGGGTACATGAGTACATGGATACATGAATACATGAATATGGGGGAGTACAAAAGTGACAGTGTGAGTACAACAATATATGGTTGGAGTGGCAATCATCCTAGGAGCTCTAGCATGGGTCTCTGCCGGATGGCCTGGATATCTGCCATAGTGAGATGCCTGGTTGGACGAGCCTGATGCCTCGCAATGATGCTCTGAATCCTCCGAGAGAGAGAGAGAGAGAGAGAGAGAGAGAGAGAGAGAGAGAGAGAGGGGGGTAGGTTAAAACACAAAGAGAGATACGTGTGGGGACATACACACATTTGAGAGAGAGAGAGAGAGAGAGAGAGAGAGAGAGAGAGAGAGAGAGAGAGATTTATTAACGTCTTCCAAAAGACCGAACTCGGTCTATGAGACAAATCAGTGTACCTGTGTGGGGTATCCTCTGTCATTCCAACAAAATGAAAAAGTAGTGAACTTTAAAAAAAGCTGAATCTGGGTGTGCAATAAGTACAATGAGTGGGGGGGAGGGGATGGAGCTCTACTACTAGGAGAATGCAAAGCTATATGCATGGAGTATACAATCATGATACGCAACCTAGCTAGCTCCATCCTGTACCATACTGGGGGTATAAAATGGTATACATCAATGAAGGGGGTATCCACAGCTCCCTGAAGAACATTCCTGGGTGTGCTCTGAAGCGAGCCAGTCGCTCCGCACCCTCTCTGTGAAACTGAGCTCTGATCTCTGTCATCTCTCTCTGGTATAGGCGTGGTGTCCGAAAGCCAGGTGTCCTCTGTCTCCTGTGGGCTCTGAGTGTCTCTGCTCTCATCTCAGGAGAGTAATTCCGTACTGAGTAGGGGCTGGGAGTGGGATGGATCTCTGAAAAAATGTAGTAATCTGTGTCTGTTGTCCCCCCTCTGGAGCTCTCTGAGCCTGTAATGATGTCTCTCTGTGACGCTGTATGTCTAGAATGAATCTCCCCAGTATGCGTTGGTCTGTTGCCTCAAAGATCTGGCGTAGGGAATGTGGATCTTTGAATAAAATGGGATATCTCTCTCTGATGGCTGTATATGCTCTGCATCTGCATACATAATGCTCCTCACTCTCCACCTCCTCTCTGCACAATTTGCATACCCTCTCCTCTCGGGGGATCCTTGTTGCTTTGCCAGTCTCGATCTCCAATCGATGTGATGAAACTCTAAGCTGACCAATAGCCACTCGGGAGCCGTGTGGTAAAAAGCCCTCCATGTATCTAGGCCTCTTTATAAATCCATCATCAGTGATACTCATGAAGTGATCTCTGTAGTATAGCATCTTTGGTGGAAGAGGCTATGTAGGCGATATCCATGTCTCTCGTGTATAGAGCTGCCATAGGTCCTGTCTCAATACTCTGTTCCTCTCACTATGAGAGAGACGGATATGTGGTGCATCCTTGTCATAGTGGAATGGTGGTAGATGATCCATGTCTAGGCCATGCTGTGAGAACCAATGTGTGACCTGTGCATACCATGATCCTCCAGCTAGCTGTCTAGATGCCTCAAAAGCTCTGTATGACAGTCTGTAGTGTGGCATCTCTCTGAATCTGTCTAGCAGGCATATAGTCTGGAATATGGCCTCTACCATCATAGGAGGCGTAGCAAACTCTGCTCCGATAATGTCATGAGGTACTGACGGTTTGCTGCGTATCATGCGTGCCATCATGAGGGCCTGTGGTCTCTCTATCTGTGTCCACCAATGGGTAGCAAGGCCTGGCGCCCATACCGCTGCTCCATACATCAGTGTCGGTGTGACTAATGTGTCAAATAGCCACCCCTTCGTTCGGGCCTCTTGAAAATGCGCGTGGTGGCACTCTCTCTCTAGCATAGCCAATGTTGCATATCCACGTGTCAATCTAGCTCTGGCTGCTGAACCCATGGTGAAGCGCGTGGCTGCTGGCAGAGAAGGTAACCCCTAGGTACACGTATGATGTCACCACCTCCACCTGGCGCTCGGCGAGAGTGAATGTCAGCTGACTCTTGCCCTGTCTCGATGTATGAAAGACCATAACCTTGGTTTTCCCAAGGTTCACAGTAAGACCCCTCTGTGTGCAGAAATCATCGAGTGCATGTAGATGCTGTTGTAGACCTCCTGGAGACTCAGACACTAATACAATATCATCAGCATAAAGCATAATATGTACTGAGGTACCTGCTACATCAACTCCATCTCCGCCTCCCCGTGTAATGAAGTCAGCCACCTCATCAATGTATAACCCAAATAGCGTGGGGGAAAGTGGGCATCCTTGCTTCACACCAATGGTGCTAGCAATAGTCTCGGACATACCTCCTGGGCATCTGACTCGCCCAAAAACCTGCTCATATAATGCATAGATGCCCATGTCATATCTGCTCGTATGCCAAGAGACTGCAGGCGTTGAAAGAGCCTCTCTCGTGGTACTGTGTCAAATGCCTTGCGGAAATCCACAAAGGAGCAATAGAGCTCTCTTCCTCACTCTGGCCTGATCAATCATACATCTCAAAGTGAATACATGGTCAGTGGTAGAGAAAGCTCTCCTGAAGCCTGCTTGCCCTGATGAGCGTAAACCTGCTCGCTCAGTATATAAGCTAAGCTCTTGCTCCAACACTGCACCATAGAGTTTGGCCAACACGTGGCCAACCATAACCGTCCTGTAGTTGCTCGGATCGAGCATATCCCTTGTTTTGTGGATTGGCACAATGGTGTGCATCGTCCACTCCGCAAGCAAACCCTCTGCTAGTGCCCTGTTTAACAGGTGTGCAAGAAAAGGAGCCAAAGAATCTACTGCATATATGAGATGCTCACCCTGTAGGCCCATATGGTCGGCGGCCCGTCCATGCTGTAGGCGGTGGATAGCTTCCTTTACCATTCTAGCTGCATTCTCGTGAGATCATCATCCAAGAAAATAGGAGCTCCCTCTAAGCCTCGTTATAATGTTATATATAATATATATATATATATATATAATATTATATAATATATATATATATAATATTATATATATATATATATAAACTTATAAGTGCTTATAACCTTAGGCTATAATTAGCCTGGTTTCTAATCTCAC
The DNA here is from genome assembly GCF_041138505.1 of Cibotium barometz. Lineage (NCBI taxonomy): Eukaryota > Viridiplantae > Streptophyta > Polypodiopsida > Cyatheales > Cibotiaceae > Cibotium > Cibotium barometz. Next base: position 17,231,674 of record NC_141084.1, on the reverse strand, counting down.
GGTCTCTCTACCCCAAGGTTAGATCAACTAACCCTATGGGTATGTAACGTGAAACTATTGGAATGTGGAGGCCAAGGCTTGGAGAAGACACCTCTTGAAGTTGCCTTGGGGGGGTAAACAAACTCACGGTTAGGAATGGGTATCCATCACCTCGGATGGATGATATGGATTGGGTTCAGGGGACTAAACACTTCACGAAGATCAATTTAAGATCGGGTTATCACCAGATAAGAGGATTAAATCTAAGGATGCATCGAAAATTGGCTTTCGGACAAGGAGGGACCAAGATGTATAAATGCTGCCATGTCTGCTCCCTTGTCCACACACATGCTAGCCTGTAGCAACCCCTTGGATGCCCCCTTCTTATGCATTTTGCTTTTGTGGATGTTTGTACTGTCCTTGTCGGAATAGTCGGAGTCTCAGTGGTGTGAAAGGTTATTTAGGTCTTTTGATGTGAACACATTAGGTGTGAACGACCTCTTATTAAGGGACAAAAGATAGGGCCCTATTGCCTATAAAAGCATTGTACACGGTGGAAGTCTTATGTATATAATTCAGTCATCATTGTGTTGTGCAATCACTCTCTCTCCATCGTGCTTCCACTTTCTCTCTCTCTCTCAAGCACTATGTAATCTCAACATGGGATCAGAGCCACCTTATCATCCACCTCTCATCTTTGTTTTCCATCCCATCATGCTCATGCGTGGCTAAGCCTTTTTCTCCACGCCATTATGCGCATCTTCTTCTTTGCTTTTTAGGGTTTTTTTTTGGGCATTTTGCATTTTTAAGGGTTTCTACGTTTTTAGGGTTTCTGCATTTTTAGGATTTCTACGTGTTTGATGCCTCTTCTGCCCACCATGTAGCACCACATATAGTTGCGCTTTTTGCTACATCTTATGCTTCTTTCATGAAGCAATTTGCATGGTCTTCATTGAACACCTTTTCATGCATGACTTGTGGGACCTTCGACACCACGTTCAGCAAAAACACAGCCGTATTCAAGCTACAGGACAACACACAGTAGGCGGCCAAATTCAACAACAGTGCAACCCTTTTCAGGCTGTAGGGCAGCACAAAGTAGGTGGCCATCCATAGCAGCAAAATGCATTAGAAGGGCAACCAGATTCAGCAAAAACACAACCCTATTCACGCTGTAGGATTGTTGAGATTACATAGAAGAATGGCTCTTAAGGTGGCTTCAATGAGTGGGCCATAGTAGCGTTTTAATTTTCTATGGTTGAAATAGCTACCCATTTCGACACAGTCAAGTGTCTCTGTGCACACAACACCTTGTCGGGTTATCTCAGTGACTAGGAAGGGTCCTGATACTCTGAGCTTGAGTTTATGTTCGTGCGGTCTCATTTGAGCTTGCCTCTTCTCTCTCTCTCTCTCTCTCTCTCTCTCTCTCTCTCATTTGAGCTTGTGGATATATGTTAGCTTGTGTTTTTGCTTGCTTGTATGCTTGATTGTCATTGTATGTAAGTAGGTATGGTAATGCTCTCATTTCTCTTCTTCTCTACTCTCTCTTTTCTATCTACCAGTCCCTTTGCATGCTTGTTGCATGAGGTGAAGGTTGAGCTCTCCATAGCTCCCTCCTTCTTGCTCACTACGTACAAAGAAAGATATATTAACGTCTGTGAAAGGCCAAAGTGGCCTATGAGACCAAAACATAGTACACAATTGATGGTATCTCATCAAAAGTAAGACAAAAATGACTAAAAAAGTCCTAAAACAATCCTAAACAGCTATGAAGGGAAAATACTCCTACTGAGGTACAAAAGTGTATAATATCTACAACTAGCATAAGACTGGTGTAATTTGCTCATCTTAGTATCTCTCTCATATGGGGTGCTGTAAGATAGAGAAACTAAAGTGGCGGGGTAGACGTCTCCTGTGGCGGGTGATAATGGCTCTAATCCACCGGTGATGAAGCGGCCGTGGACGAGGTCTTGGTAAGCGTAGGCGTCTCGCTCGACAAAGTGCTATGGCTCTGTCAAGGGTGACTCCTCCTGAAGGACGTCTATGGGATGTCTTGCTCGCCGAGGGGGTAGTGGAGGTCCTGGTCGTATCTGCTGGGGTGGTCCTGGCCCTGAAAAAATCTGTCATGGCTCGTTGGCAGGGTGGATCTTGGTGTGCTGTCCTGGCTCGTAGGAGAGCCTCTCGATGACGTCTGAGCTCCAATAAGAAAAGCCCCAAACACCTCTGATCCTCAAACTCCATCACATGTCGTAATGGTCCAAAACCCTCTCGGAAGAGACACCAGTATCTCCCTCGTATCTCATAGTACACAGTACATCGGCATATGTAGTGCTCCTCTGACTCCACTTCCTGGTGACACAGGTGACAGCTGACAAATGCGGTATTCTGGCTTCATCCCCTTGTATCTGCCAGTCTCTACCCTCAGTTGATGTGATGATGTGCGGATCTGTCCAATGGCACTGCGAATGCCATGTGAGAGATGGGTGTCCATGTATGTAGACCGTGTCACAAAGCCAACTGGGGAGAGATGTAGAAAATGGTCTCGATAGTGGGCCATCTTTGTGCCTAGTGGTAGGGGGGGGGTGGACCATGTCCTTTCTGCATCTAGCCTCACGATGTCCATCCTAATCACCCTATTCTTCTCAGAGCGACTAAGGTCCAAGAAGGGGCAGTCCAGGCTGTAATCAAATGGAGGGAGTGCATCAATCGTCATGCCATGTAATCTCAGCTAGGTACACATTTGGGTGTACCAACATCGTGTATTGCCATCTGCTGCTAACTACCTGGAAGAGATAAGTGCTAGGTGTGGGTATCTCTGTTTGGGGAGCTCCCATATCCTCTGCAAAAATGTCACTGACTAGAACAAGGCTTCGGTAACCACTGGTGTGGCTCCTATCTCTGCTCTGACAATCTCATGAGGTACCGATGGTTTGCTCCAAATCATGCGTGCGATCATAGTCACCAGTGGTTTCTCTAGTACCTGCCATCCATCATAGAAATCTGTCTCTGGTCCCCGACTTGGTTGACAAGCGGCTCCCTCCTCGTGTGGTAGAGGCTGGGTCCTCATATGGGTGAGCCATATAAGAGTGTAGGTGTGACCAATGTGTCAAACAACCAGAGTTTGGTGCGCGGCTCCTGAAACTGAATGTAGGCACATTGTCTCTCTAGTGCCCCTAGGGCTGCATATCCACGTGCCAATCTAGCCTTTGTTGCCTGCCTCATAGAGAACTGTGGTCCACTGAATGTGACTCCTAGGTACACATATGATCTGGTGTACTCCATTGATTCACCTCTAAAAGTGAACCGATGGTTGAATCTAGTCACCCAAGCCTGTGCGATATTGAAGACCATAATCTTAGTCTTCCCAAGGTTCACTGTGAGGTCCCTATCTACACAAAACGACTACAAAGCATCCAAATGCTGTTGCAAACCCTTAGGGGAGTATTGCAATAAGTACAATGTCATCGGCATATAGCAGTATGGGTATCCAAACCCTTGCCAGACTAGCCCTCTGCCCCCCCATCCTGTCAATGTAGTCGGATATCTCATCAATGTAAAGTCCAAAAAGGGTGGGTGACAATGGGCATCCCTGCTTCACCCCAATGGTGCTAGTCATTGTATCCGACATGCCTCCGGGAGTCCGTACTCTGCCTATCAACCGCCTCATATAATGCATAAATGCCCCATTGCATCTCCTCGGGAACACCAATGTCATGCAATCTCCTCATGAGTTTGGCACCTGGCACCGTGTCAAAGGCTTTGCGGAAGTCCACAAAGCAGCAATATATCCTCTTCCCCCGTGCTCGTCCCTCCTCAATGAGAGCCCTCAGGGTAAATATGTGATCCAAAGTGGTGAAACCCCGTCTGAAACCTGCGTGCCCAGGTGCTTTGAGTCCATGTGTTACGACCTTGTGTTTTTCTCTAGACAACAAGTAGGTGGGCACGGGCACGGGATGGACAGTGTGAACGGCATCAGCTTGGATATGAAAAGGAAACCCATATGTGGCCAGCCCAAGTGTGAAAAGGACAAAAACGGATTTTGAGTTCATAAGGTTTTATAACCTTTGAAGGCTTAAAATAATTTTATTTTTGGAAGCATGCGTTTTTGCTATCTACTTTTGGCTTTTTGGAGAAAGCAAATCGCATCTTTATAAAAAGGTGAAGGGTGGCCAAATTTGCGTGGTCGAGTGGCGTGTGGCGCTTCTCTTGGTTTTTGGTCGTGACTATGGTGGCGTCTGGCACTTCTCTCTTTGGGTGGTTGGTCGCCAGAGAGTACAGGCGACTCATAGATCTTCAGCGCAGGACCTTACGCCATGTTGTACGTGCCTCATGACCTTACACTATGTTGTACGTGGACTGAGCTGGTGGTGTACATGCAGGACGACAAGAGGACAGCAACGGGCGCCAGGCGGTTGCGTGTATGGAAGCAGCCAGGCGAAGCAATGGTCTCAGGTGGTGGCGGAGGCGGGGCGCCGGTGGACAACGATGGCATGGCCTATGAGACAAGTCCGGGCGTGAAGATGTAATTCAGTAGCGCGCTAACCGTCCCATCATCTAGAATCGTGACGTTATCGTCTAGGCCCAGTTCGGCACCAACAAGACCTCCATGATCGCTCTCGCTGTCTACCAGATCATTGACACCTCCGTTGGAGAGTTCTCTATTTTTTTCTCTCTCTCATCATGGATTGCAGGCTCTGATTGGGATACAGAGGATCAAGTTAAGATGCACAGGATGATGTTCATGGAAGAGTTGTGTTGTTACTCTTCGTCTTGAACTTATGTGTATTCAGGGATTGCTTGACACGTCCTCTATTTTTCTCTCTCTGGGTTTTGGCAACCGTGCTTGGATGGTATATCTGTCATGGAAACAGGACATTGGTTTTTCGAGAGGAAACAGGACTTTGGTATCGAGGAAATAGGCCTATGGTTTATGGGATACAGGTCTTTGGTATATCGGATACAGGTCTTTGGTTTCATGTGGAAAGCATGTCTTTGGATTCATGTGAACAGGTTGTAGTCTTCTCGAGGTTACATGCAAGCTTTGACTATAGGGAAGGACATATGGTTTGGTACAGCCCTACTGCCCTTTGGGAAAGGGTTTGGGAAAGGGTTTGAGGGATCCATGGTAGAGATGGAGAAGACCTTTTCAAACATGGAGGTGTTGTACAGGTGTGCCTTCTCCATGGTATGCTGTGTTGTAATAACGAGAGTTCTCTTTTGGAAGTCCTGGGTGAAACCATAAGGGATCCTATTGGTGGAGGATTCTACAAGTTGTACTTTGTACTCAAATTTTGATCAAGTAAAGAAATATCGCAAGGGGGGCCACTGCGTTTTGGGGCCAATCGGTGTCCTTGTACTATTTGTAGGAGCACTTTAGCTCCCCCTGTTTGTTTCCTTTTCCAGGTCCCCATGGGTGATGAAGTGTTTTGTGTGCAAGTGTTTGTTTCACCGCCCGTCAAATTTCTGAAGGCCGGTTTCACCATGTGTCTCAGCCCATCTACTCAGCTCTCGATCCAAAATAGATCCGAATATCTTGGCCAAGCAATGGCTAATCATGATGGTCCTGTAGTTCCATGGTATCATGGGGTCACCATTTTTAAATAGAGGTACAATAGTATGTGCCGACCATTCCATGGTATCATGGGGTCACCATTTTTAAATAGAGGTACAATAGTATGTGCCGACCAACCATCTGGGAAACCTTCGCAAATGGCCCTGTTAAACATGTGTACTAGCAGTGGTGCCAATACATCTCTGGCATGTGAAAAATGTTCTGCCACCAGACCATCCTGGTCTTGGGCTCTTCTATTACGTAGTCTGCCCCAATAGCATCCAAAACCATCCGGTGTTAGAAGTCATCTCCTGTCTATTTGTATACACCAGGGCCTCTGTTGTGGGTGTGCTCGCCCGTATATCATTTTTCCACACTCCCCGTATTTTTTTCCCTATTTTTCCCATTTTTTTCTAGTGGCTGGAGGGCTGCCAGTTGATGCCAGGAGCACTCTGAAGCTGGCCGACTGCATCTGTATCAGTCGTGGGCTGTCTGAGTGCTGGCCGACTTGTTCTGTCCAGGTGTGGGGCATCAGATGCTGGCCGACTGCTATATTCAGCAGTCGTGGGAGTTTTGCTCAGTCGTGGGCCCTTTCCAGTGCTGGCCGACTGCCCTCAGGGGCTTGTATATATTGCCCCCCATCCTCCTCCACTTTCTCATTCAGTATCTCCGGGATCTTGTGTATAGAGAAGAGTTTACACACATCTCTCTGTGTTTCTTGTGCTGATTATTTTCTGCAGTCTACTTGCTCTTGTCTACCCAAGTTTGGTTGTCATTTCCGCTGCATATTCTGACATGGTATCAGAGCCCTAGGCTCTAGGAGATCTTGGGCGTTTTTCTGAGCAAGAGGGGGAGCAACAGGTTGCTGATCGGTGGACTGTTTCGGGCTGAACGGGAAGTGAAGGTGCAAGAGGAAGGCGGGCAAAGGGGCTGGACAGCCACTTGCATATTTTCTGATTTTCAGATTTTTCCCACCCACCCACCCTTTCAGGTTACTCTCCGAGATGGCGGATTTACTCGAGATGGCTGAGAAGCACGTGAAGATTCCGACTCTCCCCACGTTCCCAGTGGATCGGCAGTTGGACGGGTCCAATTATGGCATCTGGAAGGTCATGATGGAGTCAGTTTTGGAGTCATATGATCTTGCTGATTTTATTATCAAAGGGGTGCCAAGACCGGAAGCTGAGGAAGGGGAGTTATTATCAACGAGGAAGGACCGCGAGGCACAGGCACAGATGTGGGACCGTGTCAACGCCAGGGTCCGGTCGTTTATATTCCTCAATTGCACACCACAGGTGATCAACCATGTGAAGCACATGACGCTGGCGAGAGGCATATGAGAGCACTTGGCTTCTTTGTACAACAGGGTGTCACCCATGAAGCGGATATCCTTGGAAGTGCAGATGCGGGTTATGAACCCTGCAAAGTCTTCGACGATGTGGGAACACATTAACAAGCTGCAGGCCCTTCAGCAGGAAGGCCTTCAAGCTGGGAAAGAGAGATCGTCCGAAGATATGGCCATCACGTTACTTTCCCACTTGCCTGGTCAGTATTCCGCTTTCTATTCCTCGTTGGTCACTAGTGGCAGGTTCAGCACCATTACTTGGGAGGAGCTTGTGCCAATGGTCCTGGACCAGGAGGAACGTTTCACGAACCCTCCTCACGGCGGAGGTTCGGAGGCCTTAACTGGCCAACGGTCGAAAGGCCGTAATACCAACAAGGGCAAAGAGAAGGCTTCACCAGATAAGTCTTCCGAGAAGAAGCTTGATCCAGAACGAGAGAAGCTGAAGGCCGAAAGATCGTGTAATGATTGTGGCGAGAAAGGCCACTACTGGAGGAAGTGCCCTAAGCGGACAGGGAAGAGTGCTGATTCATCAGCCTCAGCTGCGAAGACTCCGGCATTTGTGCACTTAGAGATGGTGGACTCCGATGATTCATCGTCTTCGAGCGAGGAGGCAGTTGGCTTCACCGCAAAGGATACTCGGGAATGGATTCTCGACAGTGGTGCTTCCAGGCACATGCTCCATCCCGTGACTTCTTCCTGGATCTGAAACGGCAGTCAGGTCGTATCTTTATTGGCGATAACTCCACTATTCCGATTCATAGTGAGGGCCGGATGGAGATCATTCCCGACGGCAAGGGGGGCAAGCATGCTTCCCGTGTTCTTTATGTCCCTGCTCTGGGCTTTCATCTTTTGTCAGTGCATGAGGTATGCAAGACTGGCTTTCGGGTGGAATTTGAGGAGCATTCAGTTGCTCTAAGGGACCGTGAGACAGGCAAAGTTGTTTGGGAAGGCGGTGTGGAGAACGGCATCTACAAGCTCTCTGCACTCTCCTCACTGATGACAGGCTCTCAGGTCGGAGATTTGTGGCACTTTCGTTTTGGCCACTTAAATGTGGATGCTTTGCGGCGCGCCTTCCGGGACCAGATGGTGGTTGGCTTGCCAGATGTTGGTAGTAGGCAAGGACGCTGCAGTTCTTGCATACGTGGTAAGCAGCACAGGGAATCCTTTCCGAAGCAGGCTTCCAGGCGGGCTTCGAAACCTTTGGAGTTGATTCACACTGACTTGTGTGGACCACAGCAGATACCATCCTTGGGAGGATCTCTCTACTTCATGCTGCTTGTTGATGATTGTACCAGATTCACGTGGGTCTACTTTCTTTCATAGAAGGACCAGGCTTTTGCTCGGTTCAAGGATTGGCACGTGATGGTGGAGAAAGAGTCTGGATTTCAGGTCAAGACTCTCAGGGCTGACAAAGGAGGGGAATTCTCCTCGACTGTATTCTTTCGGTTTTGTGCAGATCATGGCATCAAGAGGGAATTGGCCAATACCGGATCGCCTTCGGAGAATGGAGTTGTTGAACGTAAGAACAGGACTGTGGTGGAGATGGCGAGGACCATGCTGGAGCATCGAGATCTTCCTCGTCCACTTTGGGGTGAGGCTGTGGCGACAGCTGTCCATACCATTAACCGCTCTCCGACGACTTCTGTACCCCATATGACTCCATTTGAGGCATATTTTGGCAAGAAACCCGATGTCTCGCACTTCCGTGTCTTTGGGAGTGACGCGTATGTACATATTCCGAAGAAGCAGAGGGGGAAGTTTGACTCCAAGTCCCGCAAGTTGGTATTTGTGGGGTATAACTCTCTTTCCAAGGGATACAGGTTGTATGATCCAGAGAGGAACGAGATTGTTGTCAGCCGGGATGTGGTCTTTGACGAGCATGTTCTAGCATCCACTGTCGAGGAGCCGCCACTTCTTGGAGATCTAGAGTTTGATGATGATTCCCAGTCTACCACTCCAGTTGATCCACCTCAGTCATCACAGGAGGTTGAGCCCGCAGCTGGAGTTGAGCCCCCGCGACCACAGGAGGCTCCACGATCTGTTCGAGTACCTAGGTGGTTGATGGACACCCTTCGGGAGTCAGGTGTCACGGAGCTACCCTCCGAGTGGACCACAGAGGACGGCCCTCGAAGATCACATCGAGTTCGAGATAAAAGCAACACGGCGGAGCTTCTTCAGGTGAACTATGCTCTTATGTCTCGTATCATGCGGGATAAAGAGCCCACTTCCGTAAAGGAAGCCCTTTCACAGGATACTTGGAGGGAAGCCATGCAGGTGGAACTTGACGCCATCGAGAAGAACAACACTTGGGAGTTGGTACCGAGGCCGTCGAAGTGGTCAATCATTGGTGTCAAATGGGTCTTTAAGACCAAGTACGCGGCTGATGGGTCGGTGGACAAACACAAAGCCAGGCTCGTGGCTAAGGGTTATGCTCAGCGGCCAGGCATCGACTACGAGGATACCTTTGCACCGACAGCGCGGATGACCACGATTCGGACCGTTCTTGCCCTTGCTTCTTCTCAGAGGTGGCCCGTGTACCAGATGGATGTAAAATCGGCGTTCCTTAATGGTGACCTGCAGGAGGAGGTGTACGTTGAGCAGCCTCCAGGCTTTATTGTTCCAGGATCGGAAGGGATGGTTTATAGGTTACGTAAGGCCTTGTATGGTCTTAAGCAGGCTCCGCGGGCTTGGAATCAGAAGATTGATTCCTTCTTTATTCGGACTGGATTCCAGAGATCGGTTGCAGATCCGAACCTGTATCTCTTTCGGGAACGCGGCATGGTCACACTCATCATCCTTTATGTGGATGATCTCATTCTCACCGGCGGTCATGTGGAGCACATTGGAGTGACGAAGGCTGCCTTGTCACAGGAGTTTGAGATGACCGACTTAGGCTTACTCCACTTCTTCTTGGGATTGGAGATCTGGCAGACCCAGAGGGGGTTTTTCGTCTCTCAGCAGCTGTATGTTCATGAGTTGCTTGAGGCCTTTGGGATGGAGAACTGCAAGCCTATTACTTCGCCGATGGACCCGAACACAAAGTTAACCGTTACAGATCCTAGTGAGCCAGTTGATGCCTCGCAGTACCGGAAGCTGGTTGGTTCATTGATCTGGTTGCTGAACACCAGATTGGACTTGAGCTTCTCCGTGGGGCTGTTGAGCTCTTTTATGCAGACGCCATTGAAGACTCATTGGGACGCAGGATTGAGGATCTTGCGGTATCTGCAGAGTACGAAGGATCTGGGACTCTTTTACACAGGAGGGAATGGAGTCACGCTCCAAGGTTGGAGTGACTCAGATTGGGGAGGAGATCCAGACACGAGGAGATCTACTTCAGGATACACTTTTACCCTCGGCTCAGGAGCGGTTTCTTGGAGCAGCAAGAAGCAGCCGACTATTGCCCTTTCTTCGACAGAGGCAGAGTATCGGGCTGCTTGTGGTGCTGCTTGTGAGGTTGTATGGCTGCGGAGGCTGCTAGGCGAGATGGGGTTTCCGCCGAGGGAGCCCACAGTCATCCAGTGTGATAACCAGAGTTGTATAGCTATTGCTCGGAACCCGGTTTTCCATGCCCGGACCAAGCATATAGAGATACAGTATCACTTTGTTCGTGAGAAGATCTTGGCGGGTGACATCTTGCTACTTTATTGTTCGACGGAGGACAATGCGGCGGACCTCTTCACGAAGTCTCTACCTCAGGCTACGCTCAGGCGGCACTCCAGCTCCCTGGGGTTGGTTACACAGCCAGGAGCTGAGAGGGGGTGTTAGAAGTCATCTCCTGTCTATTTGTATACACCAGGGCCTCTGTTGTGGGTGTGCCCGCCCGTATATCATTTTTCCACACTCCCCGTATTTTTTCCCTATTTTTCCCATTTTTTTCTAGTGGCTGGAGGGCTGCCAGTTGATGCCAGGAGCACTCTGAAGCTGGCCGACTGCATCTGTATCAGTCGAGGGCTGTCTGAGTGCTGGCCGACTTGTTCTGTCCAGGTGTGGGGCATCAGATGCTGGCCGACTGCTATATTCAGCAGTCGTGGGAGTTTTGCTCAGTCGTGGGCCCTTTCCAGTGCTGGCCGACTGCCCTCAGGGGCTTGTATATATTGCCCCCCATCCTCCTCCACTTTCTCATTCAGTATCTCCGGGATCTTGTGTATAGAGAAGAGTTTACACACATCTCTCTGTGTTTCTTGTGCTGATTATTTTCTGCAGTCTACTTGCTCTTGTCTACCCAAGTTTGGTTGTCATTTCCGCTGCATATTCTGACATCCGGATGGTGACAGAAGTACTATGATCCGGGCGAGTTGCTGGTGGATGAGGGATGGGGGGCTGCCTTGGTACTTCATATAAAGTTTTTGCATATTCATGCCATGCCTCAGGTGTTGTGATAGGTGTGGGTGGCTGTCGCTCATGGAACATCTTCCATGCCCTCTTGTTGTCTTGCCCCAAAAATAGTTGGTATATCTCCATCTCAAGCTTGGCCAGGTAATCCCGCTTCTTCTTCCGCCCAAGGTGTTTGAAGAGCATTCTAGCTTGTCTATGTGTGTGGATGCCAAGGATGATCTCCCGCTGCAAGCGGTCACGAGTCTCGTGACATTCATCATCGTACCAACCATTCTGTGGGGCCGTATGGCGAGGAGGGGTAGAAAGAGGGGGGGTATACGGGAAAGCATATGCTGCTGAACCATGTAATACATCTGCCAACTCTTTCGTAAGCTCATCAAGTGGACTGCTCGGGTCAAGAGCGAACAGACCATCATATACTGCACGACCATATACCCTAGAGGTCTCCTGAGTAAAGTGATATCTTGGGTATCTGGTATGACTAGAGGGTGGTGTTCCTAACATATCCACAAGTCACAGAAAATGTCAAATATGCATGGTCTGCTGCTATCCCAATGGGTCTGTCCGAAATGGAGAGATCCTGTATATCATGTATCAAGGTAGGTGAGCCCATCAGGTAATCCACTGTACTAGCTCCTCCCTTTTTGTTCCAGCATGTGAGAGCATCTCAACCTGGCCAACGGGATAGGCCATTATAGATAACTAGCCCATGTGCACTCCCCAAAGCTAGGAAGTGTCTCCCATATTCTGTCACCTCTCTTGTGTCTTGGGCAGATCTCTGCATCCCTATCTCATCCGCTGCTAGCTCGCAGTACATGGGCTCATCCGTAGCATAGAGAGCTGATTGTTCCCGGCCTGTTTGTGCATTAAAGTCCCCCGTTAGTAGTGCCTCTCTTAAGTCCTCCCTTAACAGTACTGCTACCCCCCCACTTCCTCTAGTCCCCCCTGAGAGAGAGAGAGAGAGAGTGGGAGCACAATGGAGGGAGATTGATTGCACAACACGATGATGAATGAATTATATGCATAAGACTTTCACCATGTACAATGCTTTTGTTGGGGTAAAGGCATTATGCCCACCCTTATAGTGTGTACAAGCCCATAAGTTTTATAGTACATAGTACACTTAGTACATTAAAAGTACTAAGTGCACTATGTGCACTAGAGCAAATATACATGTGTGATAGGGGAGTCACACACTCATACTTTGTGAGTTGACTTATCCCCACATCTCTCTCTCTCTCTCTCTCTCTCTCTCTCCCTTCTTCTCTGTGTGTGTCTCCCACATGAAACTCTAACTGTTTCAGCTGAGCTTCTTTAGCTCCTTCAACTGGTATCAGAGCTTGATCACCTCCCTCTTCTCACAGTCCCCTGTTGATTACTCTACTGGCCGCTTCCTACTGGCCGTACCATCTGCACGTGATCACCCTGCTGTTGGTCGCACTGTCTATTGTGCGCCTGCTAGTCTTACTTAGCTGGTCGAAGAGCCCTGTCTATTGCTGGTCGTACTGCCCTGGCTGCCCAGCGTAGGCAGCCAACAGACCACGCAGCTGAGCCAGGTGTGCCCAACCACAGCGTGGGCTGCTCAGCTGCTGCCCAGCAGCAGCCATGCTGCCCAACCAGGCAGCCAACAGCTGTTGCTCAGCCAGGCGCACCACAGCGCAGCAGCAGCATCATAGCGCAGCTAGCTCCCAGCGTGCACAACAGCAGCTCTCAGCTCGCAGCACCAAGTCCAGCAGCAGCTCCCTTCAACAGCCGTACAGCACACAGCAGCATCCGTACCTGCACAGCAGCAGCAGCATCAGCACACGAGTCAGCAAATACGACGCCCCCCTTCCTGCAACAGAAATCAAGAAATTCAGTCTGCAAATCGCAAGAAATCAGAAATTTCAGAGGTATTTGCTTCAATTTTGGGATTTGCATGTCCATTATCATCAATTGAGCAGGTACAGGTCCTAATGGCTCAGATTTGAGCACAATTGGCAACATTGGGTGACATTGGTCACATTCCGGGTCAATTGGCAGGAAATTGGGTGTTAACATTTGGGGCTTTTGATGTAATTGTGCCAGTGGGCATTCATACATGCTGTATGATGTGAGCAATCTCACATTCGGGGCTAAATTGCAGGAAATTGGAGTGCAAATCAAAGGGCTTTTGTGCCAATTGGGTTGATTTGCATGTAGGCACTGGCATTTGATGCTTTGGGCAATGTGTTGATGCCTGTCAAGCAGTCAATGTGCCAGTAAATCAAGGGGCTTTTATGTATTGGATGTATATGTGGCCAGGGGGAAGCATTGTGAAGACTCTGGATGCCTTCATGTGCATTAATGTACCATTCATGATTAGAAATTGATCTTGAATCAAGGGGCTTTTTTCAAGATTTTGTGCTTGTTGAGCTTGGCAAAGCAGCAGGGAAGACTTTTATGCCTTGAACCCTCAGTAATCCACTTGCAGTCAAGGGGCTTTTGCCCAATTTCTGTCTGGGACTGTTGTATGCAGTGGTGGGGACTGTCAAGGTCTGATTTTCACTCATTTGGACAGCCAAGAGAGCATTTATTGCTAATGTACTTGCTGGTACAGATTTGATACAACTTTGTACAAGTTTTGGCATGGTTGTACATTGATTTGAGTGAGGAAAAGGCTCATTTTCAGTTGTTGTACTTGCCGGTACAGATTTGGTACATCATTGGTGAGCACTTAGTACTGTTGTACAGTATTTTGGAAGGGGAACAGAGCACATCTAAGGTGCTGTCATAAATCTGCAGCAACCAGATTTTGGTGATTTTATCACATTCAGTGGGAGGAGAGTTGCATTCGTGCTTCCGCAGTGGGAGATGAACTTTGGGAGAACAACTGTGAGCACTTTGTGTGCTTTGGTGCAGTGTTTGCACATCTTGCAGGGAGTCAGGCATTGACTGTGTCAAAGGTTGCATATTGCTATGGCAACCACAGGTGAGAGCTCTTCATTGCTTCACATCAAGAAGCTTGAAGGCTCACATAATTATGACATTTGGCAAACCCAGTGCTATAATGTGTTGCTCCAGAAGAAGCAGCACAAGCCCATCAAAGAAAGGGGTGTAATGTCCGCTTCTCTTACTGCTGAAGAATGGGAAGATATGGATGAGCTGGCAAGATCCACCATCATGTTGTCTATGTCAGACTCTTTACTTTTCAGCATACGTGAAGAGAAGACAGCTTGGGGAATGTGGCAAAGATTGCAGGACTTGTATGCCCAGCAAAGTGCCTCAAGCAAAGTGTATTGGTTGAAGAAACTCATAGGTCTTCAAATGAAGGAAGGGGCGTCTATGACAGCCCATCTAAATGAGTTTAATGGTGTTGTCAGCCAGGTCATCAATCAAAAGTTGGCAATGGATGATGAGTTCAAAGCTACCTTTCTCTTATGCACTTTGCCAGAGAGTTGGGACACATTCAGGACAGCCACTAGCAATTCAAATGCTATGCTGTCATATGCAGATGTGGAGGGTGCTCTCCTTCAAGAGGAGATGAACAAGAAGAACAACTCTGTTGGAAAGTCCAATGCAATGAATGCACGTGGGAGATCCCAGCAAAGGGGTAAAAGCCAAGAACGGGGAAGGAGCAAGTCCCGCTCCAAAAAGGACTTGGAATGCCATTATTGTGGCAAGAAGGGACATTTCAAAAAGCAATGCTACAAATGGAAGAATGATCAAAAGGAAAAGGGCAAAGGCAAAGACAAAGACAAAGATGAAGCCAAAGATGCAAAGCCAAAGAGCAAAAGTGGAGTCAAGATTGAAGAAGTCAATGTGTCACATGCAGATGACAGTGAGGATGAAGTCCTATTCATGTCTTCACTTGATGCCCATTCACTCCATGCAGGAGATGGTCATGGTATGCACTCATGGGTCATTGATTCAGGTGTCTCCTTTCATGTCACAGGTTGCAGAGACTGGTTTGTCAGGTATACTGCTGGCAATGAAGGAGTAGTTTATTTGGGTGACAACCATGCATGCCAGATTCTTGGCAGAGGTGATGTGAGGCTTGTGTTTTCAGATGGCTCACAGCTTATGCTCCATGATGTCAGGCATGTGCCTGAGATCAAGAAGAACTTGCTTTCTACTGGACAGCTTGATGATGCTGGTTATGTTACCACATTTGGTAGTGGAAAGTGGAAGATTAGTAAGGGCTCACTGGTTGTTGCCAGAGGCTCTAAGGTGGACACTCTTTACTTCATGCATGCTGGTGTTTGTCACCATGCTAATGTAAATGCAACCGAGCTGCCGGAAATCTCTATGTGGCATAGCCGGTTGGGACACATGAGTGTCAAAGGAATGGAGCAATTGTCTCGTTTTGGTTACTTGCCTTCTCTAAAGTTCTCAAGTTTTCAGTTTTATGAGCATTGTATATATGGCAGGCAACTCCAGTGCCCCCACAAGAAAGCTCTTGGACAGAAAGATGCTCAGTTAGAGCTTGTGCATACAGATGTATGTGAGATGCCTCAGCTTTCTTTGGGAGGGGCAAAATATTTTGTGTCTTTTATTGATGATGCCACACGCAAGGTGTGGGTTTATCCTCTTCGTTTGAAGAGTGATACATTCTCAGTGGTTGAGAAGTTTGTTGCTCATGTTGAGAATCAAACTGGCAAAACACTGAAGGCTTTGCGTTCCGACAATGGTGGAGAGTATATGTCCAAACAGTTTTAGGACTTTTGTGATGCTAAAGGCATCAAGAGGGAGCTCTCTGCTCCTTATGATCCTCCACAAAACGGGACAGCAGAGAGGATGAACAGGACCATTCAGGAGAAGGTCCGTTCTATGTTGTCACATGTTGCGTTACCTCATGGTTTTTGGGCTGAAGCTGTTATGACAGCCGTTGATCTTATAAACAGGTCACCTAACACGAGGCTTGGTGGGAAAGTGCCAGAGGAAGTATGGACAGGGAAGCCTCCGTCCTATAAGCACTTGAGAGTGTTTGGTTGCGTTGCGTACGTGCACATACGCAAGGAAATACGCACCAAACTTGATCCTAAGTCTCACAAATGCATATTCCTAGGATATGGTGACAGAGGTGAAATGGGGTATAGACTTTGGGATCCAGTGAAAAGAAAGATTATACGCAGCAATGATGTCATTTTTGATGAAACATGCATGTATATATAGTGTGTACACACACACACACACATGTATAGGTGTATATGTTTATGTTTATTGGTATAGGGGAGTGGCGAGGGGGAGCTATGGAGGCTTGAAAGGAAACATGGCTATGGAGAGAGAGAGAGAGAAAGAGAGAGAAAGAGAGAGAGAGAGAGAATTGTACAGAGTTTAGCTTTATTTGCGAAGTGTGGAAACCTTGGCCATTAAACTTGTATGTGAACATGTGTGCGCTTATAGTTGCAGAGAAGATAAAATACTTTTTTAAAGGATTTTTAGAAAGCAGGGTTTTCTAAAATTAAAGTTTCTAAACATAGGGTTTTTCAGAAATGATGATGGTAGCGACACTTTAATGCTTGATATATACTCTCAATTTTGAGAAATGATGAAAGACTTGGGATTAATGCTCTGATTAAGATGGATTTATAAAAAAATTAAAAATCCCAAAATTAGCTTTCCTATTGATTTGATTTGCTGAATCAGCTAGTCATGTATTTGCGTAGCACTCAGGAGTTGGTTATCAGCAGAGCAAAGGCAATGAGTTACTGTAGCAGTTTTGAGATTATCGTGGGCAACAATAGGTGATGCACAGCAGAAACTGGGAGGTCAGCGACTAGCAACCTGAGTAAAAATAGCAACATGGGCAACAATACAGTAGTAACAGCGTGGGCGGCAAAATAGCAATGGAGGTCGGCGTCTAGCAACACCATCAGCGTGTACATCAACAACGTAGGGCGGCAGCGGAGGTTGGCAAGGCCAGCACCATAGGCAAGGAGTGGGCTAGGAATAGATGGCTCTGATACCATTTATTAGTATAGGGGAGTGGTGAGGGGGAGCTATGGACAGGCTTGAAAGGAAACATGGCCGTGGCATTGGAGAAAAGGGAAGGAGAGAGGCTCTGTTGATTTGTGTGTGTGTATGTGTGCGTGTGTGTGTATATATTTAAATATGTGTATGCAAGTTCACTCGTTCCGCTCCTCTTCTTTTTGGATCCCGCCAACTGAAGCAACTTGGTTTTCTACTTTCTTTTCCACAAAAAAGTGTGTTTTGAGTTATGAGTTTAGTTATTGCATTCACAAACGCGTTATGATTTCTCAAAATTGATCTCTGAGTTTTTCCACCCAATCCAATCATGTTGAGAGGTGTGATGATAGGGCCATTCTACCGATTTACAACCAACACTTTCAGTGGGCAACCTTTGATCTAATGATCTATGCCACAACGATTACAGGTTGCAGGTGGCATGCTAGAAGATGCAACTTGGGTGATTGGTTGGTTTCTAATGAGACACTCAGAGATTTGGTGTGGTCTCTAACAATAGTAGCATTGAAGAGGCATTCTCTTGAGAGTAGAGTTTGTCTCGACCTCTTCCTATTACGGCTAGCTAGTACATTGGTTTGACTCCGCCTCTTTCATCGACTACATAGTAGTCCGAATAAATCTCTATGGAGTCCTCAGTTACATCTGAGGCATTATCCAAGTCAACCTTGTATTTTGGACACTTAAAAGGTTCCTCGAAACCTATTTGATTCAATGGTGTGATCCTCGGGGGTGGAGGTTGAGGTCCTAAAACTGGTGGAGGTAATGACACATTTTGTGCATTGTAAATCCCCCTTGCAATAGGTTGTTGTGTCATTTGATTAGCATTGGGTTGGGATGTTATTGTAGGCATTATGGCTTGTGGTTGTGATGGGGCCGGTAAAGCCAACTATTGAGGCCTAGAAGCATTAGCAAGGGTTTGCAAACGCATGTGTGGTACTGTGAAGCCTCATGACCATAATGTTCACAAAAAGTACAATTACCATTATAGCGCTTAGGACTGGACATATGTTGACTCAACTTCTCAAGGGAGTGATGAATTAAAAGGGCAAGAACAATCCTTAGGTGGTGTGGAAGGAAGTCGTGAGCGAGCTTAGGAAGCTTCTGGAAAATTTCCGATCCCCTACTGCTGCTTTTCTATCCCTTTGAAAGTAGGATGCCCTACTTTTGCTTTTAACTCTTTCAAAAAGCTTGGATATTTTTTTTAAAATTGGCCAAAAATAAAACGGCACTGCACAATTGCGCTAATGGCCGGGCCTGGCCAATCTTTGAATGTATAAAGCCACGCGTGTGGTATCATAGATCCACATGGGTATATAGCCAAGATCCATGCGTGTGTGTGCACTCACCAAAAGCCAAGTGGGTTTCGAAATAAAGGGTTGTACCCTCAACACGATAGCCAATGTGACATGCAGTTCGCGTGCTTAGAAGGCCCAAAGTGAAGTTTTTATACTAGGTATCCGTCTATCTCTGCGCCCTGTTGGCACCCTCGCTTACTCTGTGATCTTGCCGTGTGCTTGCTTTGCGCTCTCTTCACAGCTTTTCATTGACATTGTACTG
The DNA here is from genome assembly GCF_041138505.1 of Cibotium barometz. Taxonomy (NCBI): domain Eukaryota; kingdom Viridiplantae; phylum Streptophyta; class Polypodiopsida; order Cyatheales; family Cibotiaceae; genus Cibotium; species Cibotium barometz. The sequence goes on along the minus strand of NC_141084.1, from coordinate 17,212,961 downwards.
CTGCGCCTTTGATCGTTGGCAGTCGATTATAAGTCTTTGAGCCTTACATACAAAAACTACCTTTGTGACAAGGAGATAGAACTCTTCTTGTTTGTATAGCCTATGCACACATCAGACTACAGTTCCCATGGGACTTGGAGGGATTTCTCCCTTTGCCACTTAAGCTTGGCTAATGTGGCTGGTATGGGCTCACCAGCCCCAGTTTGATGAGATCCTGTCCCGCCACCGAGCATATGTAGTTGCTACCTTCTCCCAACTTCTCCTCGGCCCTGCAGATCGAGGGGCCCTCCTCACCCCCTCGCCGATGCTAGACATCCTTTATGGACCCCTACCACACATCAATGGATAGCTCCCTCTCCACACTCACTCCCGTATCCTCTACACCCACTTTGTATCCATGATGATGAGGACAATGATCCTCCATGATGAGGATGACAATGATGAACCATCCATACATATCTACATTTACCTAGGGATTAGTGTTAGTTCTTTTTGTTATGTTGTCTTTTTTTTTTTCGATGATGAGATTTCATGGACACATTGTACACCTTTTGTCTTATAGACCTGTTGGGTCTTTTGCAAGACGTTAATATATCTTCTTCTTCTTCTTCTCTCTCTCTCTCTATGTGTGTGTGTGTGTACATGTATATGTATGTTCACATGTATGTATATTCATACATACATGTGAACATACATATACATGTACACACACACATGTATGTATATTCATAACGTCGGATGGCCATCACTTGTTTCCTCCAGATTCGAGTTTTGTTTTGGCAGCTGCTGTTTCCGCGACAGATGCGGATGTGCCCATGGGCACGAGTTCTTAAGCTTTCTGTTGGTTTTCTCGCCCACTGTATATACCATTTAAGATGCATAGTTCTATACATTGCATTTCATATAATGTGCGCGGATTATGCAATCAGGACAAATGGAGGCTAACCTGGCACTATGTACATACTTGCAAAGCAGATATTGTTGTTCTTCAAGAGCATAATCAGCATAATTTTGCCGGACAAACTTCCTATTTTGCGGGATATTGGATAGCTTATGCAGGATCCGCTGGATACTCTGGAGTGCTGATGCTTGTTCGCCATGAATTATTTCCCATGTTGGTTTTCAATGATCCAGCTGGCAGATGGATGGTCATTCAATGTATTATCAATGGGGAAGTTTTTGAGTTTGGTGGTGTGTATGCATACACAGCCTCTATTGACAGGGCTCGTTTGTGGCATGCCATCTCCTCTTATTGTTGGCGTTCTAATGCATTTCTTTGTGGCGATTTTAATAATGCTCCAAATCATGTGGATAATACTACTGGACATTCTCACATGCTTCATGTGGAACGACAAGCTTGGGATCTCTTTCAGCACACATGTAATGCCTTGGATTTGTGGCCTCTGTTGCAAGCCAATGATCCAGGATTTACATTTCAGCATAACGCTCGATCAATGTATCGTGCTCGTCTGGACCGACGGTATCTCTTTCAGATGCAGCAGTATGATGATTTTGTATGTGATATGTGGATTGATTACTCCTTGTGTCTCTCGGATCATGCTCCGATATGCTTGAAAATACAATTCGGTTCATGTTCTGCCAATGATTCATTACCTAGAAAGAGACTTCTGCATGTCAATAATGCTTATCTTAAGCATGAGGTTTTTCGCAATCTGATTGTGGACATTATTTCGCCATTGATCTCTCAAATGCATGTTGATATGGACACAGCATGGTTTCGTTTTGTTATGCGGGTTCAATGTGTGATCCAGGATTATGGCAGACACTATTTATCGCATTTCAGAGAGCAAGTTCAACAGGCCAAAGGCACTTGTCAAAGTTTAATGCATATGGCTAACACTTCATCTCTTACTGAAATCCAGATGACAGAGTTGCTTTCTGCTCGTGCTTTGTTGCGTTGTAATGATGAGAGAAAATTGGCAAAGTGGCAGACTAGAGCTCGCCAAAAGGCTATAGCGGATAAAGGATGCACTTCTAAACAATTCTTTCGTCATCTACATCTTTCTAGGCAGTCTCAAACTATTAAGAGGATTAAACTCCTGACTGGTGATTGGACTACCTCTCGTGTGGGGCTTGCACGGGCCATGGAATCTCATTATGGCAAGATTTTTGAGGCCTCTTCTCTCACGCAGGAAGGTCGACAGGCTCGTCGCTTGTTTTTATCTCAAGTTGCTCCGATTTTATCAGCCCACCAGGCTCAGCTTTTGGAAGCCGCTTTCACGGAGACAGAATTGTATGCCAGTTTGTGTGATTTGGGCCGTTGGAAATCTCCCGGTTGGGATGGCCTTACTGTAGAATTTTTCTTGTCGTTTTGGGACTACCTGGACCAGCCACTATTGTTAATGATAAACAGGGCATGGGAGCAACAAGTTTTGCCTTCATCTTGGAAAGAAGGCTTGCTCAAGTTAATTCCTAAGCAAGCACTTTGTGAAGAGTTCTCGCAATGGAGGCCGATTATGCTCATGCATGTGGTTTATAAATTGCTGGCCAAAATGCTTGTCAATAGACTTAAAGGGTTTTTGCATGATGGTTTGCATCCATCTCAGTATGGCTTCATTCCACGAAGGCAAATTACTGATAATCTAGCAAATGTCATCATTGGCATGGAGTATGCGAAATACACTCGACAAGATGTATTGGTCATGCAGGTTGACATTGAAAAGGCATTTGACACTGTTCTTTGGGATTACATTGCAGATACCATGCTTCGGCTGGGATTTGGGCCTAAGCTATCCTGTGTGGTTTATTTCTTGTATGCTGACAGGACCTTTGCCGGTTTGTTGGATGGTTTTCTCACAGATCCTTGGCATTTGGGACGTTCAGTAAGGCAAGGTTGTCCTCTCAGTGCTTTGCTTTATGCGATTGCTACTCATCCCCTGCTTATGTATTTGGAGTCTTTGACTTCGTCTGGAAGATTGCAGGGCCTGAAATTACCCTCTGGCAAACATTTTATTGGGCAAGCTTATGCAGATGATTCTCTCTTTATGCCTCACAATCACCAAGATGATGTGGAACAAATTATGCACACTCTTCATTTGTTTGGATTGGCAGCAGGCCTCAAAGTGAATTTTCGTAAATCCAAACTATTGGCTCTGACTGAGTATGATTGGCATAAGCTGCTTTGGCCAGGCAAACTTGTTCCTCCGAACATTATAGTTCGTCATTTGGGTTATCCGCTGGGTTGAACTGTATCGGCTACACGGAAATTGGATTGGGTAGCCGAGCGTTTGCACTCCAAGTTACATTATTGGAAGTTGTCCACCTGGCCGCTTCATGTGCGTCTTAGAATTGTGCAATGCATTCTTGTAGCTTATGTGCAGTTTTATCTACCTTTGCTATATTGGTCTCAATCCCACTTGAAGTCCCTTATGTCAAGTATATTGGCGCATTTTTGGCGCACTTCATCTCGCGGAAAGGGCCTCAGATTGTTATCTATGGACAAGTTATGCTCTCCTAAGCGCCTTGGAGGGTTGAATATTTTGGATTTGAGACGTCATGTTTTGGCTAGGAAAGCTATGCTTTTGCCGGTTTTGTTGGACCAGCAGCAACCCTGGACTCTCATGGTGTCCCATTTGTGTCGGCATATTGTCACGCCATTCTATGGTCATTGGCAACCCACATACTGGGATCTTATATGTGGAAAACTTGAAGGACACATTCCGGGATGTCCTTTCACTTCTTCTCTCATTATTGATTGGAAGGAAGTTACTTCACATATGATATGGCATGGTTCCCGATCTTTGATGGGCAATTCCCTGCGGCTAGAGAGTTTGCATTGGAGTCGTGTATTTTCTTCCACTTTGGTTGACCGTTCACCTCGTCAGGCGTATTTTCTATCTCAAAAAGGAATATGTCAGATACATCAGGTGGTGGATGACACTGGTTAGGTTCTTTCCTTCTCTGTTGCGGCGGATCGTTTTCAATTGGGATCCCATTATTCTCATCTTTGGAGAGAAATTCAGCGGATGATTGCTGATATTTCTCCTTTACCTCGCTTGAATGTGGATTCCCGTCTATCTGATTGGAATCTTGGAACCACTGCTATGAAATGTATTTTAGCTGGGACAGTTTATGCCCTCTTGCAATCGGATGCATGGATAGTCGGACATGGTAATCAGCTATGGTCTCTCTCCAAATCTTCAATGTGGTGGAAACGTACATTGTTTCGCATTTGGAAAAGTCATCTGCCTCTCAAAGAACGCCTGTTCTTGTGGCGCTGTTTGGTTGGTGCTCTTTCTGTTGGTAGCTTGTTACATGCACGTCATATTGCGCCTTCACGTTGTGTCCGATGTAAAGCTACTGAGGAGACTGTCCCACATTTACTGTGGGGTTGCGTATGCTCCAGATCGTTCATTCGCCGGGTCTCGATTGCTCTTTGGCTTCGTTTCCCTTCGGGCATTTTTCACAGACGGTTTTGGCTTTTTGGGGTGTTACAAGCATCACAGTCTCAGTTTGCTGTATTTTTCAGCTGGGTCCGATTCTGGGTCTTCTGGACCATATGGCATGTTCGGAACAACCTCATGTTCCAAGCCAATGACATTGATCCCTTCCATTACTTCAAGTTCTCGCTTGGTCACGTGCTTCATTTTGCTTATGATGCTGGGGACATCACTCTTGATGCCTATAGGATTTACTTTGATTGCTTCTAGGTAGTGAAGCCTATGGTTACTCTTCTTTTTCTGGGTTTTCCCCGCTTAGAGGTTTCCCACTTGTAAATAAATCAAGGATTTACAAAAAAAAAAAAAAGTATGTATATTCATATATATACATATATATTATATATATATATATATGTATATATATACATATATATACTTACTGAGCACTTTGCCTATAGAGAAATGCTCTATGAAGTCCAACATTGAGGAAAGTAGATGAATATGATGATTTAGCTACCCATGTATATAGATGAACCAATGCTCCTAGTCGGCCAATAGTATTGCTGTCGGCCACCTATATCCGATTGCCATGTCATCATTGCCACATCATCACTTCCATGTGGCCGTGCGATGTGTCACCTGCGCTGTCCGACTTTTCCTGTCAGGATGTCCGGCTATGCCCTGCATACTCGTAGGTATGTCAAATTCTCCCCTACTTGCATTGCAACTGTCCTCAGCTGCATGGCCTCTTGATAAGATCTCAACAACGGACGAGACTTGTTCGTGAACTGATACTTATCAAACCAGAGTGTTTGTTGGATGGGGTAGCCGTTGAACTTGAGGAGATATTGGAACCGTTTTCGACGAGAACCTTGCTTGTACTAATGCAAAACAATCTGCTCCGGTACTAAGACCACTTGTAATCCTCCGTCATCCACCAACTGGAGTTCATCCTCATCTGGGGGAGTGCTCAGCTCTGGGCCTTCATATTCTACAGGGTTCGAACGAACCGAATGAAGTTAACCGCCTTCTGAATATCATCTGGATGTATGCGAACCTGGTGGTATCCGGATTCAGATCCAGCTTGCTAAACAACTTCGCCCCTGTGAGCTGATCCAACAAGTCATCAATGCGAGGCAGTGGGAACTTGTTTTTGACAGTGAGCTTTATTAAGCGCCCAGTAGTCTACACATAGATGCATACTCCCGTCGTCCTTCTTGACCAAGAGGACCGCTGTTCCGAATGGCGAGGAGCTTGGATGGACCAAGCCTTTGGCCAACATTTTCTTCAGCTGCTGCTTGAGCTCTGTCATCTTGGGACGATTGGGTGAAGGAGCGAACCTGGGCAGTAGTAGGCACAGATGAATCTCATGCAAGAAGAGAAGTAATTTGCTCAGGCCTCGTGACCCTCTAGAATGATGACATGGTGTTCTGATGCAAGGGCACCTAGGATATCAATAGATGCATGTAGAGCAGGGGCATGGGTTTATCCATGCTACCCTACTCTTGGGCCGAATCTGGGCAGTAGTAGGCACAGATGAATCTCAGGCAAGAAGAGAAGTAATTTGCTCGGACCTCGTGATACAAGTTGCCATCCTCATTTTCACATGCACCCACCTTTTTCAGGAATAGTTGTAGACTATTCAACCTAAGGCTAATGCTGCAAAAATTCTTTGAATGGAAATGAAGGAACTCCTATTCAACCACCTCAAGCTGAAGTCAGTCCTATGCAAGATTCCACCTTAAACTGATATTATGATCCAAGACAAACTATTATGCTGATAGATCTTATACATTGCATCACTCTTTGGGCAAGAGATAGGTTTGAATTCTAAGGTTTGAGTGTTTACTACCAGAAGGTGCCTTTTTGATGTCTTTTTGGCATTTCTGGGTTTTCTGGACTGCAGAGTTTTCCTGTTTCCAAGCTTTAAAATGGGCATACTTTTGACTGCAGGCTATACAGGGTAGTTGCAGGTCCACTATTTCTCAAGTATTTTATGTCTGACAGACGGCATATGAGAACTGCAGAAGGTTTGTGGAAGATGCCCCCACCACCATATGACTGCATCTGTGGAGAATGTAAGCATTTGATGTGATATTTGTTGATAGGTTCTTCTCATGACTAGGAGTGGACAAGCCTTTGTTGTAATGTTAACACAATCTTGTACAGATGGAATTGCACATAATCTGGAGGACTATGTAACCATGCCAGAAAATACTGTAATGTGGGACCAGACTTTAACTAAAGAAAGTCTTGGCCATCGACGATTGGGAGCAGTACTAAGAGAGACGAGTTTAAAAAAACTTTTCAGTTAATTTAGCTATTTAAGTCATCTTAATTTTCACAAGGTGGCTTACACCTGTCTCAGCAAGCAGGAAGAAATCTTTATTTGCTGATCAAGCTACTTGTCAGCTGGTATATAAGCATCTCTGTAAGCGGTGTTAGACATAAGTCTACTTTCACTGCATTTTCAATGATTCATTTTCTTTGATATCAAGGACCAACTTTTAGGTTACTAAAGAGTTGTTATTTTAAAAGCAGATCTGGCATCCAGACAAATGAGCTAACCAATTTGACCAGTTAAAGTGCACTATCCAGCCATCTACATTGTGAAATAATCCTGCTTTTTTATATTTGGGCAGTACTCATAAGCATGACTCTTCTGCTGTCATGCTCCTTCTCAAGGGTAGATTTGCTTGATATCAACGCTTGGTGCATTGGGACTTGCTTACTGATGGTGTGAATCGTTGACTGTAGTTGAATTCTACGACTTTAATATGAATAGTTCCATCTAACCTATCGAAGAGATTTTGTGAATATGCCATGTTAAATCCTATTTCTATGCAGAAATATTTGAATCGGAAAAGAAGTCTCAAGCTTTCTCATGAATCCTTTTCACCACTTGAAAGTGTGGCTGCCAGATGATACACGTACTGCGGTAATTAAAAACCATTCAATGTGTCAATCAATTCCTATAAATAGTATCACTCAACTACTTCACTAAATACCTGAATTCAAATGGGTCTATGCATGGCTATGTACATCACTTGTTTAAGGCAGTCTGTTGCATGAATTGAGATGTTGCAATGTGAATCAATCGATTGTATTGCCTAGAAGATATAAATGTATGACATCGAAGTCAACTTGGAAAGCTGCTTCATTTCTGCACCCGTACGTTCTTTGCTTACATGATTTAATGTTTCTTTTTTTATTTATTAAAAGTTGGACGATTTTTATTACATGAGGTTCCCGCATACCCTTCTTACAAACACACACCATGCAATGTAGGCAGTCGTGGATCGAACAACCCATGACCTTGGGTTACAAGCCATCCGCTTTAACCAACTGACCTATCGATTGCTGGCGATGCTTTAATGTTTCATGTAGTGTTGCCCTATACTTTGATGCATTGCCACATTCATCACTAAATGTTCCATGTACATCAATCTAACGTGTCACTTTATAATTTGTCAATAGCGTATGACTTCAATGGGTCATTTGGAAGTGTCACTCTAAGGAATCACCCAACTAAGACACTCCAATGCATTGTTCAAGTCATTGCTCAAAACCATTGATGCATGGTTCACTATGTTACAAGGTGTGTCAAGTAGGTGCATGGCTCATCACTTAAATAAGTCACAAATGCATCACTTGGTACATCGCTTACAAAGTCACATATCAACATCATTCTTCATTTGTTATTTTTGGTGAGCATTCTCTTAGTGCTAACGGCTCTCTCTCTCTGTCTCTCTCTCTCACACACACATAGCCACACTCACTAACTCAATACTTCAATATCCTTTTATTATATTTGGTTGATGACTTTTTTTAATGCACACACCCAACCATCCACACCCTCCCTCCCTCCCTCCCTCGTCCCCCCAAAAACACACACACACACACACACACACACACACACTCTCTCTCTCTCTCTCTCTCATACACACATACATACAAATATATACTTACATACATGTATGTATGTATGTATATAGTGTGTACACACACACACACACACACACACACACACACACACACACACATGTATAGGTGTATATGTTTATGTTTATTGGTATAGGGGAGTGGCGAGGTGGAGCTATGGAGGCTTGAAAGGAAACATGGCTATGGAAAGAGAGAGAGAGAGAGAGAGAGAGAGAATTGTATAGAGATTTACCTGATTGTAAATGTGATAGTTGATTGATTTCTTCAATGAAGTATATGCATCTTTACAAGTCACAAAGGTTGCCTTAGTGACATCATTGCTTATATAAGGCACACACAAATATCTAGATATTATTTAATATTTCTCTAAGAGGTGGTTACACACAGATAAGACATTACCACTCTCTAGGTGGTGGTTCACACACACACACATAAGCAATATCTTGGTTCCAACAAACCCTCCCTCAAGGGATTGCCTTATACTGTGTCATGGATAAATCTAGGCTCATAATTTCTCATGCGAGGTTTTATAGTCAAAGATAAATCACATGGCTCTAGTTTCACATGTCAGTTATGGGGTCTCAAGTGTAAGGATGTACAATCTTTTTCAAGATGATTGCTTTTCCCACATATACCACAAGGATTTAGGCTAAAACAATTCTTTTCCAAGTGATTGCTTTTCCCACATAATCTGTAAGCTTTACCTTTGGCTTGTCCTCTGTATAAGCCTTTGGTCTTTATAGAAAACCTTGTTCTATGATAGCGTCTATTGACCTTTGCTTAATTTTTCTTTCTTCTTCCTGTAAAGAACTAATGATTCCGTGCAAGGCAAGACTATTCTTCAAGGTGGTCACCAAGTTGTCATACCCCTTAGGCATGCTTTTGAGAAGGACTCCCATGGCATCATTTTCAATTACTAGAGATTGAACTGCAGCTAGTTGAGTCATGAGGCTCTTCATTTTGTTGATATGTGTAGCAAAAGATTCTCCTATCTTCAGTTGCAACTCAAAGAAGATGATTTTAGAGAAAGCTTTGAGTTTTTAGCATTGGCACCAAAAAGCAAATCAAGTTTTGCTCAAGCTTCGTCCAATGATTCTAGATCAGAGATGTGATGTAAATAATTATCACCCAAGCCAAGAGGATAGTATTGGACAAGGAGGTTGCACTAGTAGTGAAGAGCACTGGTAGTGCTCTTCACCAAACCCCACAAATTTTCTTTCATGAAATGAGAGTTTAGCTTTATTTGCGAAGTGTGGAAACCTTGGCCATTAAACTTGTATGTGAACACGTGTGCGCTTATAGTTGCAGAGAAGATAAAATACTTTTTTTAAAGGATTTTTAAAAATCAAGGTTTTCTAAAATTAAAGTTTCTAAACATGGGGTTTTTCAGAAATGATGATGGTAGCGACACTTTAATGCTTGATATATACTCTCAATTTTGAGAAATGATGAAAGACTTGGGATTAATGCTCTGATTAAGATGGATTTATAAAAAAATTAAAAATCCCAAAATTAACTTTCCAATTGATTTGATTTGCTGAATCAGCTAGTCATGTATTTGCGTAGCACTCAGGAGTTGGTTATCAGCAGAGCAAAGGCAATGAGTTACTGTAGCAGTTTTGAGATTATCATGGGCAACAATAGGTGATGCACAGCAGAAGCTGGGAGGTCAGTGACTAGCAACCTGAGCAAAAATAGCAACATGGGCAACAATACAGTAGTAACAGCGTGGGCGGCAAAATAGCAATGGAGGTCGGCGTCTAGCAACACCATCAGCGTGTACATCAACAACGTAGGGCGGCAGCGGAGGTTGGCAAGGCCAGCACCATAGGCAAGGAGTGGGCTAGGAATAGATGGCTCTGATACCATTTATTAGTATAGGGGAGTGGTGAGGGGGAGCTATGGATAGGCTTGAAAGGAAACATGGCCGTGGCATTGGAGAAAAGGGAAGGAGAGAGGCTCTGTTGATTTGTGTGTGTATATATGTGTGTGTATGTGTACGTGTGTGTATATATATATATATATGTGTATGCAAGTTCACTCGTTCGAGTTTTTTCATTTTTCTCCCTTTTATAGATTCCTTTCTTCTATGGCTCCTCTTCTTTTTGGATCCCGCCAATTGAAGCAACTTGGTTTTTTACTTTTTTTTCCACAAAAAGTGTGTTTTGAGCTATGAGTTTCGTTATTGCATTCACAGACGCGTTATGATTTCTCAAAATTGATCTCTGAGTTTTTTCACCCAATCCAATCATGTTGAGAGGTGTGATGATAGGGCCATTCTACCGATTTACAATTACCACTTTTAGTGGGCAATCTTTGATCTAATGATCTATGCCACAACGATTACAGGTTGCAGGTGGCATGCTGGAAGATGCAACTTGGGTGATTGGTTGGTTTCTAATGAGACACTCAGAGATTTGGTGTGGTCCCTAACAATGAAGAGGCATTCTCTTGAGAGTAGAGTTTATGTCTCGACCTCTTCCTATTACGGCTAGCTAGTATATTGGTTTGACTTCGCCTCTTTCATCGACTACATAGTAGTCCGAATAAATCTCTATGTAGTCCTCAGTTACATCTGAGGCATTATCCAAGTCAACCTTGTATTTTGGACACTTAAAACGTTCCTCGAAACCTATTTGATTCAATGGTGTGATCCTCGCGGGGGTGGAGGTTGAGATCCTAAAACTGGTGGAGGTAATGACACATTTTGTGCATTGTAAATCCCAAGAAGAAGTGTACATGATGCAGCCACCAGGTTATGAGAGTGATGCACATCCATATTTTGTGTGCAGGTTACGCAAAGCCTTGTATGGCTTGAAGCAGGCACCCAGAGCATGGTCAAACAAGATCGGGGAGTATCTTGTTACCATTGGATTTCAGATATCCAATGCAGATTTTTCATTATATTTGAAAAAGACAGATAGAGGGATCATGCTATTAGTCATCTATGTGGATGACTTGATTATCACTGGTGATAGTGATACATACATACATACATGTTAGGATGCTTTTGAAGCAGAAGTTTGAGATGAAGGATTTGGGTGAGCTACGGTATTTCTTGGTCATAGAGGTGGTGAGATCACCTCATGGCATTTTGCTATTGCAGAGGCAGTATGGCTTGGACATGTTGTCCAAGTATGGTATGACAGGCTATAAGCCTATTTCAATGCCATTGGAGCAGAACACAAAGCTTTCAGCAGATACAAGTGAGCTTTTGGAGGATCCCATTACATACAGGCACATAGTGGGTAGTTTGATCTACATGACCATTATAAGGCTAGACTTGAGCTATGCTGTTGGACTTGTGTGTCAGTTTATGCAGGCCCCTAGGAAGCCACACTTGGATGTGGCTAGATGGATTCTCAGGTACATAAAGTCCACAGTTGATTATGGACTTTTCTATGAGGCTCGTACAGAGATACAATTGCACGGGTACACAGATGCTGATTGAAGGCATTGGGCACAAAGAAGCTCCACAGGTTTAGGAGTTTACTTGGAGTGCAGTGTGTGGAGTTGAGCTCGAGGGGGAGTGTTGAGATATCGAGCTCAACTAGTGCTATGACGGACATTGATGACTCACCTGGGTGATACCTTCCGCCATCTACACCACTGGCATGGTTGGTGAGATTATGGGTGATATGCGGCCAGTGGGATGACAGGCTGTGTGATAGCCTGTCATCCAAAATGGCTGTGTGACAGCCATTTTGGATTACTAGAGACTGGCATTTTGGATTACTAGAGACTGGCATAGTTATAGCGTCAGCTCATTTAGTCGGGTTCACATTATGGACCGACCCTTGTATGTTGTAGTAGTTGAGTACTAACCCATATAGTGTGTACTCTTATCTTTATGTTATGTTGGTTGAGTAGAGAAGAAGAAGAAAGAATAAAATTCAGCTCTCCATCTCTCTCGTGTCTTGCTCTCTCTTGTGTGTGTGTATTTGCTTGCTAGGGTTTGAAGCTCTCCCTCTCCGAAAGCAATAGATTTAGAATCCCACATTGTAGGGACTAGGATCTAAGAAGGTGAAGCTCACACTCATATGCTCTGGGGTCCCTACAGCATGGACTTGTGGGGTTAGAAGATGTGGGTTGGTCCATGGTATAGCCAGGTGATACTATAAAAGTAGGATCCACTCGGCTCACAAGAGGTGGTACCATTTCGCTCATTGTGGGCATTCGTACTTTGGATGTCCCCACTTGTGCCATAGGTCTTTGGATCCTTTCATGTTTAATGACCCTATATATACAATTATAGATACCCTGCAATCGTTCCTCCTCTGTTGTGGCCCCAGATATTGATTGGACAATCCCTTCCCAACTAACACTATAAGCTTGGCCTGTGTGGCGAATTCCACAAGAGTCTCTGCTATTGATGCGTCATACTCCCAATAGACCCAATGTTATTGCTTATGTCGAGATTGTCGAGCACTACTTACGCAGTCATGGCTTAGGACTCGTTTTGGGCGTACTCGGCTATTTGGGCTACTAATCGTTGATGTGCCGATTGCAAAGTGTCTTCTGCTTGTACTTCCTCTAATGTCCTACCATCAAGAATAAGCACTTGTGCAGGGGGTGGTTCGATGGTCACAGTTGTTATATGGATAGGGATATCAATGTGAACGGTCTCTGCTTGTAACGATGACACTAGATGTCTCTCTAGAATTTACCTCAACTCCTTCATCATATGGTTTATATGTAGTAAGATTTGGTTCAAAGGTAGCGGTTGAGGCCGAACCTCTAAGGTAGCTAGCTAGCTACGTGGTCATATAGACTAGTAGCTAGCTTGACTGGTGAGGGCTTGGTTACAGTTCTCACTTCTTGGAAGTGGGGATCCTTGTTGAAATTTGAGCACAATGATGAGCTATGGTGGATCAAACACTAGAATCAACATCATTAACAAAGTGATTAAGAAATAATTAAGACATAATTAGTGGGTAATTAGCAAATAGATTAATGTAGGCATGGATACTCAAAAACCAGCAAAATTCTCATTAGGGCTATGCCTCAATTTATAGAGTTTACATCAAGCATCAAATCCCATTGATTTCTCCATGATTCACTCCCAGAATATCTCCACCTCTTGCCTGATTCTCTCCACCTCTTCTCTTTTCCCTGAATATCTCCCAGAATAACTCCACACTCCTAAATTCTCTCATGCTACCCTTTATTCTCTCTCAGTAGATTCTTCTCACCTTTTCACAGGTTCTTTCACAATTACATCTTCTCTTTTACAGCCTCTAACCAAGAGCTTGTTCCCACACACACCCTATTCACTTGTATTTTTCAACACCTCCCCTCAAGTGAATAATCCTAGCACACCTAGACCCTATACCAAGTTTGCCTCCCCTTACTTGATAGTCCGCGCGACCAGTGTCTACTCCTCCCCTCAAGTTATCTCAGCACACTTGGACCCTGTATCAAGTTTCTTTCTTACTTGACAGTCCGCGACCAGTGCCTCAAGTCCCTAAACTCCATAGTCCTTGACACACACTCTCTCTCTCTCTATGTGTCCAAGGCTACTATAAGTGCCCGCGACCTTGACTAAGGTGCTCACACATACATCTACCACGTGGCCTACATCATCGGTGGCTCAGAGGTGGTTTTACTTTATTGGGGTAGGTTACATTGGGTTGTGGGGTCTCTCTCTCTCTCTCTCTCTCTCTCTCTCTCAGAGATTTTCACATGGCTCCTCACTCTTTGGAGCCTCACATCTTCTCTTTTCTTCAGTCTTCTTGTCGTGGCAGCTTCTCTCCACGCGTCCGTCTCTTCTTTCAGTCTTCTTGGGGCAGCTTCTCTTCTCGTGGCAGTTTCCATGTCTTCCTTCAGATCTTCTTCTCGGTGTGGATCCTCTTCTTGGAAAGAGATATTCTTCTTCTTTCATGGCTGGGGCCATGAGCTCGTCCGTCAGGTCATTTTGCTCCATGTGAGCAACATGTTTCAATGTTTTGCTGACAGTTCCTTTGGGCTTTTTATGTTTATCTTGTATCATTATGCAATGCAAACCCAAATTTATTCGGGAGGTCTTACCTCTTGCCTTATTCTAGACAAGGGCAGTGTCTGTTCCCATTTTTATACTGATATAATGTGCCCAATACATAATGCATATAGCATTCATTCTCATGCACATTCTAAATGCAACTCTGGCTGTGAATAATCTTGAATTTGAGTGAGATTTATAGGCATTAACCAAGGGTTAAATGCAAAATGATGATTATCACAATTTTATCAGCACAATTTTACCAGAAATTACATTAAATCAAGGGTAACCAATTTGTACGGAATGGTTGGAGTATCAAACCAACTCCGATTTGCAATCTGAAGTTATAGGGATCTGTATCAGATACCTAATGGTTAATTTGAACCCTCAATTGCACCAAAATACAGTGATAGCATTGATTAATCACTGATTAGCAAATTAATGCTCTGTTTTGTATGCAAAAAATAGAGTATGCGGGGAGTCCAGATCTGGTGCCTTCCACTTCAAATGAGCTCAAATGCTTTCAAAGGCATCAATAGCAATGAGTCTAGTAGAGGATTAAGCCAAGAAACACAAGATTTGACCAAATATTGAAAGCTTAATCTCTGTTTTACCAAAGTCACCTGCAGATTTGATGAAGAGCTTGGATCTCACTGTAGACTTGATGAAATTGAATTCTGTCTTCACTAGCTTGTAGAGCATGCTTGAAAACCCCCGGGGCTAAGAGGAATTGAAGCAATTTGATTTGATGAGCACAAGATCTGCAAATCACTCAGAAAAAATAGCGCTGACTTCATCGTCGATTTCTCCTGATTTACTTCGCGGTTTGCTGCGCCGTTTTGATGTGCTTGTAGCCAAGGATGTTGGCTAGCTTGTGTTAGAAGCTTGTGCCCTAATTCTATGTGTGTAAGGTGCTAGAGATCCTCCACTGGCTGGGGGTGAAGGGAGAAGTGAAAAACTAACTAAAAATCTGATTTTTTACTAATTATCTACTAATCCTAATTAATTAGATAATGGGCTCATAAATCTTATGGACTCTAGGCATGGCTCTGATACCATGTTGAAATTTGAGCATAATGATGAGCTATGGTGGATCAAACACTAGAATCAACATTATTAACAAAGTGATTAAGAAATAATTAAGATGTAATTAGTAGGTAATTAGTGGGTAATCAGCAAATAGATTAATGTAGGCATGGATACTCAAAAACCAGCAAAATTAGTGGGTAATTAGCAAATAGATTAATGTAGGCACGGATACTCAAAAACCAGCAAAATTCTCATTAGGGCTATGCCTCAATTTATAGAGTTTACCTCAAGCATCAAATCCCATTGATTTCTCCATGATTCACTCCCAGAATATCTCCACCTCTTGCCTGATTCTCTCCACCTCTTCTCTTTTCCCTGAATATCTCCCATAATAACTCCACACTCCTAAATTCTCTCATGCTACCCTTTATTCTCTCCCAGTAGATTCTTCTCACCTTTTCACAGGTTCTTTCACAATTACATATTCTCTTTTACAGCCTCTAACCAAGAGCTTGTTCCCACACACACCCTATTCACTTGTATTTTTCAACAATCCTTCCATTGACTCAAAATCTGACGAAGTATCACTAGTCCCTAGTGCAGGTCCTTGTACAATACTAAACTAGGTTCCGACCAAAGGTCTAGAGCCTAGTGTAGAGGCTGGTATGCACCTAGCTCGATAGATGCACTTTCCTCTATATCGGCCTCTAATACACGCCTAGATCATAGGTGCATGCGAATATGGGATGTTGGAAGGTCCTATAGATGTCCTCGACAAGTTGAGAATTTTTAAATTTTTTTGTTTTTCTTTGTGATTGTTTTTTTGGATTGTCCAAAGTTGTTCCGAAACATGTCTTTTGTGTTTCTTAACCCGTATGACACCAGAAATAGTGTATTTTTTTCAGGTCAGTCAAGCGCTATGGACGCTGGCTCCCATAGTTAAGAAAGCTCCTTTATGTAAAAATGTAAATTTTTTGATATCAATTGAGGATCCACATGCCTAGAATATTCATTGCATCAGGCCAAATAACATTTTTGTTTCACTAGTACAATCGCTGGTAACCAGTGCTGTGGAAAAAATATCCGCCTTGTGCAAATTTGGGTTTTTGGCGTCTTCCCCCCTCTTTCTAGGTGAAGTACTACAGTGTGCATCAATAGCAGACTCCACCTCTTCTTCTCTTCATTTCTCATGCATAATGTGATTCTCCCCCTCTCTCTTCCTTACACACCCTGGAACACCTGATGAACTAATTTACATGAATGATATTGATGAGGATTCCAATTCAATGGACACACATGCTGGTTCTGAGCAAACTAGAGACACTTAAACAAAAACTAAGGAGACCAAAAAGGAAGGGATTCAAGCCCCCAAGAAACCAAACAAAGAGAAACTTGTTTCATATCCTGATCCTGTAAAAGAATTGGAACAACTTCATGATCTTCGGGATATGGTCACACATACTCACAAGGAGTTAGAACCAAGACCAAAACAAGTAAACATCTCTGACACATTGTGCATCCATATAACCTAAAGCCGATCGTCACCCACAAACCCTTGGATATACCTAGTGTCATCCTTGAGGTCAGTGAGGACTCACCTATCCCAAGCATAGATTCTCAACTCTTTAGGAGAATGTTTGAGTATGAGAGCCCTAAACCCGTTCAAGAGGTGGAAATTCCAATATCACAGCACCCGCATATGGTAGAGAGGTGATGTGTACTGCCTTGAACATCCCTAAATTGTTGGAGTTCATGGCTTCTGAAACAAAGACCACAATGACTACGCGCTTTACGTGGAGATCCCAAACTCTTTAGAGCATTGAAAACCCTTTTAAATAGATAACTCAACATAGGACACCAAATCAATGGTCAAAATTCCATTGAATAAATAGGCTCAAAGCTTTAAAGGTGATGAATCCAACACATTACTGTTGAAATCCTAATATGGGATTGATCATGGTGATTAGCAACATAGATTAAGCATAAACTATGGTGGGTTGAACCACACCTAGAACTCCATGACGAGAGAGAGAGAGAGAGAGAGAGAGAGAGAGAGAGAGAGAGAGAGAGAGAGAGAGAGAGAGAGAGAGAGAGAGAGTAACACACTAAAAAATACTCTATTGCATATGTTGTTATTATGAACCATACACATAAAAGGCTTCTAATATAGATAGCCATTGACCCAATATCCTTTACACATCATCATGCCATGTGGAAACTCCTTTTCCACATTCTTTTATGTGACTCATAAATCACATCCCACATAATATCTTATCTCACCACGATAAGGTGTGTTCCCACACAAACATAAACTCACACATCAAAACCTATTGAAATTTTACATTTCACATTTCAACACCCCTTCTCAATGTAAAATTGGGTGTGTAGCTCTCCAACCAAAAAAATAGACCACTCACCTCTCACCCCCAACAATTTGGCATTACCAATCTCAACACTCTCTCTCAATGTAAATTGGAGTGTTCATGAAAGTGTGTGTGTGCCTAGCCAACCTAGACACCTCAAGTCCATTTTGAGCACCAAGTTGCTCGAGTGGAACCACCCAATAGCTTTTAGGACACCCACGTGTCCGGGTAAAGGAACCAACTCCAAAAAGTACAATGCTCATGTGTGCACAACTCACGCACACCATAATTACATCCGTTTTGAGCTCCCCAGGCTCAGGCAGGGTACCCTCATAATTTCCAGTGAGAAAAAAAAACAACCATTTTATGCCAACGTAACGGCAGGGAACCCATCCAATGTGGTCAAAATCCACAGCTTTCATGAAGTCGATATTCGCCCTCTATTTTAGAGCTATGAAGAGAATTGAAAAATACATGTATAAAAAAAGCACATATGCCTTGACCAAAAATATAAACTCGTGCCATGATACCCTTTAAAAATAATCTCAATATCATATCTATTCAAAAGATGTATGTGGATGGGGGCTATTTTTATGCCTTACAGTTGAACCTTATCGTTTTATGGTGGGTAGCCCAACACACCCACCCTCTTCTTCCAATTCTTGCTGCTCTGGCGATTATGGCTTTGGGTGATGCTTTGGCCACCTACTCACAACATGCCACTTGTCTTGTATCTTTGGTTGGTCATGATGCTACTGCCTTTTGAATGCTCTGCATGTTCAATTGCTTTGATTTGCTATCGTGCTGCTTGCGTGGACTACCATTATCTTTGTATTGCATAGCCCCTTCTACTCAACTTCTTCATGGAGTGCTGGGCAGTCTCGTAGGTCATGTCTCGAGCTTGCTGTTGTGGACGTCACCACCTCGAGGAGCTATCATGGGCTCCTTGTTTGTTTGTTTCTACTATGCCACGCTCTTTTTTGCAACCTTCATCTCCTTCTTGAAGCTGCCCTAGCTTCCCTTAACTCACAAAGCAATCCTTTGATTGTTTGTGAGCTAGGACTGTGTGCCTTGCAATCTTCTTGGTGCATACCTTGGGACTTAAGCACCTTGCTTTGTGGCTCCTTTTGTAGCCTTCATCCTGCCATCTTTGTGCCCTTCAATTGTGGTACTCTTGCTCTCAAACATGGTACCCCTATTGGTTTCTTTAGAGTATCCTCCCTTCATCTCAATCTACCACAGCTACCTTTATAGCTCCTTCTTCATTGCTACTTCTTTGCCTCTGCATACCTCTAGCTTGAGGTTCAAACATAGCCATTATCATAGCTATTCCAAACTTCCAATCAAGCTCCAATACTGCATACATGCCTTGTTTCTTGACAGTCACTACTACAGTCATTAGCAAGACTTTCTTGAGCTCCCTTTGAGTTCCACATGCGCATGCTACTTCCTAGCATGCCAAATCTTCAGGGGTTCTTCTTCTTTTGAGGTTTCATTACTATGAAACCAAGGTACAAAAAATGTGGAAACTACCAAGGTTTCCATCCTTTTCTTTTCTCTCCTTCATTGAAAAATTATGAACCACACCATTTTCTTAACAAGCTCCAACATGGATTGCATATCACACCATAACCACCTATTGACCACTTGAACAGCATCTACAACCTTTTTGTCCAATGCAAAGAACCATGGGATTCATGATCCCATTCACAGAGCAACCCTTCGAACTTAAGCAAATCCATGCTCAAACCAAAATTTAAATGAGGCAAAATTGCAAAACCAACCTTATCTTTGAGACACCATTGTCTCCTTTGCAGCTTCTTTGTTGACGATGTAGATTCCAAAGGTCTTCATATTGCTGAAATCTCCATTTTTAGCTTTGTAGGCAGCTTCATGATCTCTCCAATCACCAATAGCATAATCTCTCTCCAAATGCAATACTAAAGATAATGAGTGGGCTTAATTTTTCTTGATAAAAGTACTAAAACATAAAATATGCATAATCAAATAACCTCATAACTAAGAAAACTATACATAAATATTCACCATAATCAAGAGCCCATCTTAGATTTGATACCATGTTAAAATCCTAATGTGGGATTGATCATGGTGAGATTAGCAACATAGATTAAGCATAAACTAAACTGGGTTAAACCACACCAAGACCTCCATGACGAGAGAGAGAGAGAGAGAGAGAGAGAGAGAGAGAGAGAGAGAGAGAGAGAGTAGCACACTTAACAATACCCTATTACATATGTTGTTATAAACCATACAAATGAAAGGCTTCTAATATAGATAGCCATTGACCCAATCTCCTTTACACATCATCATGCCACCTAGCAACTCCTTTTCCACATCCTTTTATGTGACTCTCATAAATCACATCCCACATAATATCTTATCTCACCCATAAGGTGTGTTCCCACACACAAACATAAACTCACACATCAAAACCTGTCAATTTTACATTGCACATTTCAACACCCCTTCTCAATGTAAAATTGGGTGTGTAGCTCTCCAACCAAAACAATAGACCACTCACCTCTCATTCCCAACAATTTGTTATTGCCAATCTCAACAATTACTACTAGTCACTACCAAGGGCATCATATTAATGGGATTCCTTGATGGTGATGCAAGAGTCACCTAAAAATGCTAGGGAAAAAAGGCCAAAACCAGGCTTGAAGTCTCAAACATTGTGGTTAAAATGGCTGATGGTAGTATTACCAAACTAATGGGGATGTTATGTAATCTTAAGATCAAGGTGTTGAAACATCAGGTGAGACATATGTTTATTGTGATGGACTTTTCCAAGCAACCCAATTCTTATGTTATGTAAACTAATGGGGATGTTATGTAATCTTAAGATCAAGGTGTTGAAACATCAGGTGAGACATATGTTTATTGTGATGGACTTTTCCAAGCAACCCAATTCTTATGAAATGATCTTAGGAAGACCATTTATGAATGAAGCTAAAATGGTCCATGATTGGTCCAAAAGCCATGTCTACCTACAATTTGTCTACCTACAATTTGTTGATGACTTCATCCTTAGAGTAAACCTGGTGTGACTGGTCACGTACATCCACTGGGTAGTGGTGGACTATTCAACCAGATATTTGATACTACCATCCATTCAACCCCTTTACAATATTGCTATACTTGTAGAGAAGAGACCGATGTAGGGAAGGAACCACCCTACAAAGATGCTAAAAAACAAGCTATTGAGCCTGAAGATGATCTAACCTGGATACATATGATGATGGCTACAATCGATAGCTGGGGAGTTAGAGGATCTACATGGGTTACACCTGATGGTGAGGAGCTCCCTAAAGTCACATCCCTATAAATGATTCATGCTCTATCTTCTGATATCGAGGGGACTGGTTATACTGAACTTGAGTCTACATGGGATGACTCAAGCTCAAGTACAAATAGTGATGAGGGGTCTGAAACATATACTGAAAGCGACACCAACTCCTTAGTCACCCACAAGAAAAACACAACCCACAACATCCAAAGAAACTGCAAGGAGTAGCTTTGAATCTGATATGGATTCCCAATCGGAAGAAAGGGATGAAGTTCTGCAAGACACCAAGGAGAATCTTTGAAGATGGTGGAGATGTAAACGCTATGTAGTGAATCATCATAAAAGACTGCAAGAAAGAACAACTACCGCCCATTGGTTCTAGTACATGGGTGAAGTTGACTTACATTGTAAGTTTATAGATGATTAGGGAGAGGAGTTACAAAAGGTCAAGTATTTTAGACCACCCCCAATTGATATAGCTAAGGTGTAAGTCTCTGATGAACCAAAATCAAGTCGCTTTAGCAGAAGGAAACAAAATCGTGACCTTGCATAGAAGGAACGAGAGGCTAAGCCTACAACAGGCGGAAGTAGTTGACGAAGGAAAGGAAAATGAGCTTGATTTACACATAGAACTTAAAATTATAAGTCATACACCATAGGGAAACACAAGTTAGTATTTGATAATGCCAAAAAAAATCCCACAAGTGAGAGTGGAGGAGTGTATGACGGGCCTACATAGGTCAAAAGACCATATTAGGAATTTCGGAAAAATCCCAATTCCCATTTTGTAAGATCAAAAAATGGGGGCACGATAAACTCTCTTAAGATTTTGTCAAAAACCCCTCATGTGAGATATCGTTGGAATGCTCATGAAGAGTAGTTTCTAAATCCACATTCTCCAACAACTTTGGAATTGGTATGATCAAGATACACCAAAAAGTAGATTGAAAAGAAAATTCCCAAAGTAATGGGATTTTCCTAAACTACCTAATATGGTCTTTCAAGGAAGTAGACTTGGCTGGACCAGGAGAAGATCCTAAGCCTATCTACATAGCCAAGGACTTAAATAAGGCCGAGGAGGCTAAACTTGTAGCTCTCCTTAAGGAGTATAGGTATTGCTTTTCATGGACATACCATGATATGAAGGGAGTTCCTGTAGAGGTGGTACAACACACCATCCCCATGGTACCCAAAACTAAACTAGTCCAACAACGATCCTATCCAATGAATCCTAAATATGCAAGCAGCATTGTTAAGGAAGAGATCAATAAACTCATTCAGTGTGTATTCATCTATGAGATTGAACACTCAGAATGGGTCTCACACATTGTGGTTGTGCCCAAGAAGAATGCTTCCATGCATTTCAGAATGTTAAGCCCTATTTCTTAAAAAAACTGAAGGAAAGGAATACTTGTTGTTGTGTTTACCATACAAGAATAGATTTTTTTCGATTAGCAGACAGTGAACTCCATGAGACATGCTATAGTATCATTACATGGGGACATGTGTGATTTATTATGCAAGGTTTGTAGGCCCCCAGGGGAAGAAAAGTGTGTTGCCAACACTAGCACCTACTCTTCTGTGTCTAAAATGTGGAATTTAGTAGTATGTCCAAAGAAAGTGGATGTTGAATAGCACAAGATTGTGAGTACTTATGTTGCAAATGTGATAAATATCCAAAATCTTTCTTTTATCCTTTTTTTTTCAGCTGAATGATGCAAATGGTGCATTGATAAGGTGGAAGACCTATGAATATGTCAACGAGGACATGGAAAAGGTGTTGCAAAGAGGAGAATCAAACTTGTAAACAAGGAAACAGATCCATCAATCATCATTCCACAATTCTTGCAACACTTAAAGGTTTTTATTACCACAACTCTTGTAGTTATTGGTAACACTCTCAATTTAAAGAGTGCATCGAAAAATTTCCAAATAATGTGGTGGTTTCAGTTGTTGACTTCGTAGAGAACTATACATTCAAAGTGCAAAATGAAGTCCAGTCGATGCATTGGCATAGTGACTAATGTACCATCATGGTTCAGATTTGCTATTTGAAGGAGATGGGAGAGGTAAAAAACAAGCCATTTTTTACATTTTAGATGACAAATAAATGACGCACTATTTGTGCAGCATTGCTTTATGCTCCACTACCAATGGCTAGTGTCTAAAGGCTTTAAGTTTTAAAGACATTGGCTTTGGTCAAATGGGGCAACATCTGAGTTCAAGGTAACATGCCTATTTTACTTCGTTGTTGCAAGGTAAGGCATTTCGCTCTACAACCCCTTATTTTTTCTACATCACTGTGAAGATGCTGCATGTTTTAAAGTGCTATTTACCATACTTTTTTCTCTTGGCTATGCTATATACCATACTTTTTTTGGTAGTGGCCATGGCAAGGGAGAACATGATGGTGCAGGGTGCAGTCATAAAGTGTGCACTAAACTGCAGAACAATTGGATGCAAATGGTGCAAAGCTATAGAATGCACATGATGTTGTGAAATGGTTGACTTAGAAGATGGGAGATGATGTGAAGGAAAGGATCTTCATGGAAGTAAAGGTGGGTGATGATGATAGGTCTAATGCCTGGACATGCAAGACCATCAAAGGAACATACTCAACACACTGCATATTGGGTTTCAATCACAAAGATCCTACACAAGAACTATTTAGAGGCTTATCATGCTTTTTTTCATTCTGCATTGATGAAACATGGGATAAGTACACCGATTTATCTCATGTAGGTCTATGGAAGCAACACAAGCTAGAGCCCATCAATGGACATAATGCAATAGACTTAGAGTAGGATGATATAACATACTCAATGGATAAAGACCATCTGGCTGACATGCTTGAGATGGGTGACCATTTCACAGTACTTAGGTCCCCTACAAATGAAGATAACAAGGAATATTATGTGGTGCTATGCAAGCAACCCAAAATATTCCTCTCAGAGCAAGTGATGGATGGTTGGGGCAATGTGTTCAACATTGGAGACGAAGTGGTGTAGGGAATCTATTATGCAAAACTCCCTATGGGTATAAGCAATTATTTCCTACTAAATGATACACCACCTGTGCTATAGACTCATGTTGATGTGGTTTTGGCAATCAAGTTTTCGATGTTACAAGTAAAGCACAAGGTTAAAGGCCACGAAACAGTGTATCGTGTCTCCAAGGAGGTGCATGAATGAATCTTGGCAAACATTTTGTTGTTAGGTCTGCATGAAATTGAGGAGAAGTAGGTGCTGATTTGAACATTGAGATCGTGCTTCCATGTGTTTTGTATTATTGAAATTTTGAAAACACATGTTTAAAAAATCACCCCTTCCTTGAAAATGCATATTTTGAATTTTCCTCTTTTAGCTTAATAGTACAAGGCTTGCTCGTTGTGGGAAAATGTATACAACTTAGAAAATCCAAAGCTACTAGCCACATGAGCACATAGAAGCATGGAGGGTACAAGAAGTCACACAAATAAAAAAATGGAAGAAATTTGTTGAATCAAGAAAATTAATCATTTACTCAGGATAATTGACATAAACACATAATAGTCACTAATTTTAACACACATCAGCTAGTCATAATTTGATCTAGAACCTTCATCCACCATCATAAATCTCACTTCTCAGACAACACGCTTGCACATTCATAACATATTCATAAGACATATAGCTGGAATCTTATGAGAATGTGCAAGTGCTTCTTACAACACCTTGAGATATCTATTCTTTATCTAAAGATCCATGGTTTTTAGCCCAGTTCTAAGAAACAAAGTACATGTTTGTAGAGAGATAAGCACTGCCTCTCTGAGCCAAAATGTACTCTTGCCTTTGCGCCATAGAGAAGGTTGAGATGATCGCACCAAATTTGTAGTAGATCTGGAGTAATCCACACCAATATTTGCATGCCAAAGCACCTTCAAAAGAGGACTATGCTGCCACAGACCTACATCATTGAACTATCCTTAAGAGACAGTCTGAAAAATGATGTCTTCTCTATTCAAACTGACACATACGTAGACAACAACAAAGACAAGTGTACCAACACTAACATATTGAAATTTAGATCTGGAGTAATCCACACCAATATTTGCATGCCAAAGCACCTTCAAAAGAGGACTATGCTGCCACACAGACCTACATCATTGAACTATCCTTAAGAGACAGTCTGAAAAATGATGTCTTCTCTATTCAAACTGACACATACGTAGACAACAACAAAGACAAGTGTACCAACACTAACATTTTGAAATTTAACAACGAACATAGAGCAAAGTTTTTATTTAAGTAATGGCTTATTATAAGAAGGTCATGTACAAAGATAAGATCATTGGATACAGAATTAGCCAAAAGTACCAGTCTATAATTACAAGGTCATTTCCAAAGAAACAACACTTGGCATCATCTAACCAAGATATTTACAAGCTACCTTCAAGGCCCAGATAATGGTGGATAATGTTTATCATATGGGTTTCGTGTACGCAGTTGTTGCAACATGCCATATGGCAGCTCTTTGATTCTTTGTTGGATAGTCTCCCAACTTGTAGGCTTTTGAATCTGCATATAGAAATCTTATGAGAGCATCGCTATCATCCATTTCAACATAGTCTGTAGAAACATCTTTAAGGAAAAGTGTAAGGATAGTCTCCCAGCTTGTAGGCTTTGAATCTGCATATAGAAATCTTATGAGAGCATCGCTATCATCCATTTCAACATAGTCTGTAGAAACATCTTTAAGGAAAAGTGTAAGATGATCCTCACCCCACAATCAGCTGAATAGACTCAATAATGTGGCCCTCATATGGGTACCTTAAAGTAAACTCAAGAACAATGCCTCTAAAATATGCTAGTTTCATCAAGTATGGCAGCAAGTACTTAGACAACTCGTTATCATTGTTGGGATCTCCTTAATAGGATGAAGGAGTTATGCAAGTGCAGGATATAGTACTGCCTTTAGAGAAATGTCATCAATCAGCACAGTGTGCATGGGATCAAAGCCAATCCCACACAAAACCGATGATCTAAAGGGCTTCAGCTGGCACATGTCCTTCGGTCGTGTCAAATGGCGATATTCCTTCATTGTACGACATTCATCTTGTGAAAATTTGAAGTTGAAGAGCATGGTCCACCTTCCCAAGCCACTTGCATTTCTATCAAAGAGACCAAGGGCTCCGCATTTCTTCAAGGTCATGCAACTCCATGTAGTGACCTCAAAGCGGGTCCCGAAAGCTTTTAGGAATTACATCAAACAAGGTTGCAAAGAGACAAATCTATGAATGTCACCCCCTTGGGCCATTGTATGAGCATTTCCACCATCTCTTTACCAAATTCCATTCATATCAAACATAAGAAAATTTTTCAAGGCATGACATTTTCAGTATCACCTATAAGTAGAAATGCCATATAAAAATCTAAATACATGAATAAATAACAAAAAAACAAGAAAAGGGGAGTGTAGATAAAATGATTTTTGCATTTCATGTCATACAAAAAGTAAGAAGACTAGCACAAATACAATGTTCTCACTTCATAGAGGATCTTGTCCTACAATTGGGGGTGGGACATTTACTATGCTAATTTACAAGAACATTAGAAGTCTTCTCAAGACCAAATTTCCTTTTCTTTGAACTTGTTGGAAAGCTACCTAGTAGAGTGTTATTCGACAAGATATCTCCCTTAGAGCCAGTAGTTGTGACAGTTGAAAAAATGAAATAACATTTGCCGCCTCTACGAGCTTTTTGTTGCTATTCTTCTCTATACCCTATCTATCCTTGCTCCCATCTTGTGGGATGTCTTTTCCGAGCATGTTGAGGTTGTCTTCCGTTGCTTTTTCGATGTCTTCTGCCACACAGAGTTCACAATTGTCTCTGTAATATCATCCAAGTCCTCCAGTGAATCTTCAAGAATTTGTGTGTATTCCTTATCCTTGTCTTTATAATATCAAGTACATCAAGACTTCACGTACAAGTCTCAGAATGTGCATCTTTGGATATACATACATACCCTTCTTATCTTTTCTCTTCTTGCTCTTTTATAAGGATTATACAACACTTTTATTTTTGGGTTCTATCCCTAGCTTCATGGCACCAACAGTCTCCTTTTCTGACATACTTTGACATAGTGAAACAAATAACAAAATTCAATAGAAAAACCAATAAAAAATGGAAGAATGCTAAAGATAATTCCCACCTTTATCCATGGCCACCCCTGGAGGCTCTCCCTTCATCCCATCTCCCTCTTTTGAATCTTCCTTTGTCAAATCTCCCTTTGCAGTTACTTTCTCAATGATTGCCTTTTGCTTTCTGACCCTTTCCAACACACCATCCTCATTAGAACCATTGTCCTCACTCCCTTTGGCATCTGCCAAGTCATCCACATGATTATCATCCTCCATGGGGATGTCGGCATGCATGGGATCGTCATCACCCAAGTGACTGCCATCCACAAGGATATCATCACCCTATTTTCCACACGAGGCCTATGCAGATCCATGTTGGTCTTTTTTCAAGTTCGTTGGACATGCTGTATGAGAGACTCCACTTGCATTTGCATTGAATACTAAATTAGTACTACAAGGAACTAGTTTAGTACTAAACCAACTGTACTACCTTACATATAGTTAATTACTACTACCTTAGTACTAAATCAATACTAGAATAATACTAAAGTAGTTGTAATAGAGAATCAAATAGTTCTAAAATAATTAGCACTAACTAGTACTTATATATAGTGCCAATTGTAACACATCACCACTAGTACTAATAGTACTAAAATAGTTAAATCAGCATATAGTACTAAATATTACAATCAGTCTATAATGCTAACATAGTACTATGTTAGTAAAATAAGCATAGGGCATATGTTGATAGTACTAACGTAGTACTATCAGGATGTCTAGATACTACTATCAGCATATAAACATGTATAGCAATATGAATCAGAGAGATGCCATGGTAACACCTGATAGTAGTACTCATAGAGTAGTACTAGCACAATACTATTTAAGTGCCAACATAAATTAAATTAGCACTAATATAGTATATACAAGTACTAAAATAGCACTATGTTAGTATTAAAATATCACTATTTTAGTACTGACAAAGTGCTATGTTAGTACTAACATAGTACTATGTTGGTACTCTACTAGATTAACAACATATTACTAATCTCGGATTGTATAAATTACTAAACAATTGGTATTTTAACAACCACACATGTGTTTTTTGTGAATCCCATGGCAGCTACCCATGCATCTGATACATACTTGCCTTGTAGGACAGTGAAATGCATTGCAACAAGCACTCTGAAAAATGAAGTGCTATATACAACATGTGATATGTGTACAGACATGGTGCAAACACCACATCAATGATACTCTGCTAGATTAACAACATATTACTAATCTAGGATTGTACAGATTACTAAACAATTGGTATTTTAACAATCACACATGTGGTTTATGTGAATCCCATGGAAGCCACCCATGCATCTGATACATACTTGTTAGACGGTGAAATTCACTACAAACGCTCTGAAAAAATGAAGTGTTGCATACAACATGTGATATGTGTATAGACATGGTGCAAAAACCACATCAATGGTGTCTTTACAAAAGCCAAGCCCACAATAAACACACATGTATATGTATGGAAAGGGTTAGTAGATACTAGCTCCTAGCCCTAAGATAAAACATAGATTTTGTTAATGGAATGTTTATCTTACCATTAAATGTCCACTTCATACTACAGAGCCTGTTGGATGGTCTATTGGTTTGGGGTTCATAACCCGCAAGTAAGCTCCTTAGTCAAATGATGCATATTACTCCAAAAGCTTGTACTTGCCTCCAAGTGCTCTCCAATGCAGACACATTGCATTTTTGCCAATTCTAACATTTTTCTTATTGATTCCTGCTTTGCTTCCAAGTTGGCCATATCCTTCATTAGCTCTTGCTGAAGTGCCTGATTAGCGGTGCTAGAGACATGTAGAAAATTGTCAATTTTGCTGCGCAGTGTACATAATTGAGTTAACCTTTTTTGGGCTTCTGAGTCACTTAGGGTAGTAGACTCAAATTCAGACAAACAATCTACCATTCTCCTTACCCACCTTACTCTTCCAATCACATAGCACACTTTGCTGGTCCATAGTCAAGTTCTCGTGCTGTATACTAATCGCTTGCATTTTTCCAGCATGGTCCAATTTCATTGCTTCTGATGGGGTGCATACATCAGGCTCCTGTTTAATACATGTGCTGTCCTGACTAACTTCCCTCACGTTTTGATCGTTGTGGTGGGGAAAGTTGTCCAGATCCACTTGAATTCCATGAGGTGATGTAGCATAGGCTCTTGCTAAAATAGTGCCACCTCCTTGTTAATGAGACCAACTGAGTTTGGTATAGCATAGGCTCTTGCTAAAATAGTGCCCACCTCCTTGGTATATCCTATTTGCATGAAGTCCTCAAACAAACCTCTCTTGAGGTTGCCGATATGATAGCCATGACGGCTAGCCTTGTCATTGGTGCCCCATGTATCAACCATCCATTTCTCAAACTCAAGGAATAATTTAGGCCTAGCTCTAAGGAAAAAATTCCATCTGTGCTTGACCCCTGTCGAAATTGAAAGGGTTTTTTATGCCTTGCATTTCCCCTTTCCCTTAGTTGTAGATTTTCTGGTGGCAGAGGTGATCGCTTTCCTAGTGGGAGAGGTCATCGATTTCCTAGTGGGAGGCAATCGATTTCTTGGTGGGAGAGGTGTTTCCAAGCTTTGATGTGGATTTCTTCGGAGACATGTTGGGCCTCTATTTGCAAACAGAGTTAGAGTTCAGTCCTATGAAACAATGCAGAGAGATGAAACAGACAAAAAGAAGAAGAAGAAGAAGAAGAAGAGAGAGAGAGAGAGAGAGAGAGAGAGAGAGAGAACAAAGTGTCACATACTCAACTGTCTGCTGGTTCTTTGTCCTACGTTAGCTTCAAATCAAAGGCTTCCTAGTAGAGAAAGTACCAAAACAATTCTCAGTACAATGAAATTTTAAAAACTAGATTAGCGCGCGTGTATGAGAATCTATAATGTAATAGTTTGTATGCATTAATTCATCATTTACCTAACCTGAAACGTGAGAATCTGTAATGTGATAGTTTGCATGCATTAATTCATCATTTACCTAACCTAAAATGTAATAATAGTATAGTACTACATTTTTGCCAAAAGTACATACATTGTATCATGCTTTCACCCCATTAATAAAGAGTAGGAAGCTTAATAGGGGCCTACAATGAATGAAAAATGAAATTTAATTAATTGATGAGGAAAACTTGGATAACCTTTGTTAGTAAGGGTTCTCTAAACCTTACTAAGATTTTTTCTAAAAAATAAAAAATTAAACATTGCAACCCATTAAACCTTGGAAGCCGTTGAGGATGTTGGAAACCTATGCTTCATTTGATCGCTTTGTCTGTTGTACAATGTCTGAGCTTGCCCCCAGGTAATGTCTATTTACCCTCTGATTATTATTAGCTAGTTGCACTACTAGTGGCTACATGATAATTTTGCATTTCTTGCTCTATCGAGATGGCACAAACATTGAGGGAGTTGATGGGGGGAGGAGCCAAAAATGCCTTCATTGATGTGTAAAAGGGACGCTCTGCGGGGAAGGAACTACTGCTAGTGACTGCATTTCTTGCTCTCTATTGAGGGCACAAATGTTGATGGGGGGAGGGTCAGCTTTCATTGATGTATAAAAGGGGAAGAGCTGGTCAAACTACCAGTGGTTGCATGATCCTATTATAATTATAATCCTTTTTTTTGCACTCATTGTAGCCCCTATTCCTATGTACACGCTAGAGACTGTGATTGATTTGATGGAGTTCTTTTGTTTGTGAGTGGGTATTTACAAATTGCCATTGTTAGATTTGAAAAAGCATTATTAGTGTTTACAAAAATTTGAATTTTTATTTTCCTTTTTAAATTTTTTTTTTTAACATATTCTTTAATTTTTCTGTCTGTGATGTAGTGAAATGTCAAAAATTAGAAAAAGAGCAAGAGAAACAAGGACTTAAAAAATTAACAAATTTAAACAATCAAAGTAATGAGGTTTTGACCATAGAACCAAAGGAAAATTGTGTAGACCAAAGAAGTTATCTAAAGATCAACCCAATGTCAAAGTGCTTGAGCTAAGTGTGACAATATCATTAGGTGTTAGTGATATTTTGATGAAGCATTACTAAATAATCTTCATGATTTTACCACAAAAGAATGCCTTGTTGGTAGTTTCTCATCGAAAAGAGGGGGTATAGTTTTTCATCTTCACTATCAAATGGTAATTAGAATGAATCATACAAAGTCAATTATTGCAGTCAATAAACTCATCGAAAAGTATCTTGGATGGGATAGGAAGAATCCTATTGGTTGAATTATAATGTGTAGAGCTTTAAGGCAAAAAAACAACACACATTTCACATTATGATCGGTTATTGTATGAAAGATCTTGATAAACCTCATTCTAAAAATGTGTCACATAATATTAGTGCACAAGATATTTCTATGGGAATAGAAATTTACATGAAATATGGTGTGGATGATCTCAAAAACAAAGTTTGTATTACTCCAACAAACATTTTTGATAGAGCATTGATGTTTTGGAAGTTCTAATTTGTGCACAAGAAAATGATCAAGACAGGAAAAGTACTACCCATCTTCTAATTAGATAATGCCATATCAAGGGAATGGAGCTACAAAAAGTTGATGCTTTATGGAGGACAATGGTAGATCCATCTAACACAACAATGGCAAATATCATTTTTATTAACAAACGAAATTTATATGCTTCACATCCAAGAATAGATTGGTTCATGAAAGCGAAAACGTCTCTGTGTCTAGGGACAAAAGCATTTCTATGTTCAAGTCTCAGAATGAGTCTGCTCGTCTTTGACCCCGGCTCAAAAAATAAAAACAAAATCGGTTTATGAATAGATGGAAATGTAATGAGAATGAAGTTGACGATTTGAGGTATGCCTTTAATAAAGATGGAATAGTAGAGGATGTATAAGCAAACAATCGAAATAATGGAAGAAGAGCAAACACATAGACCTAGTAAAGAGATAGTGAAAGAGAACACATAGACCTAGTAAAGAGATAGTGAAAGAGAACACCATTACTAGAGTTAATGAAGATGACGATAGTGACAATGACGAGAAAATCCAAAAGCTAGAACATATTCCTTTGTGTAAATGATATTTTTAATATGTTTCTCTTAATTTTGAATCCAGATTCCATGGAAATTTTTCATCATAAATAAAAAATGTGTATAGTTTTATTTTTGCCTTCCTCTTTATTGGAAACTTAAGCGCGGCAATTAAACATCGCGTGGCCTTCCCCTAAGTGTCCCATAACCCATTGCATAGCCTGACTGGTTAACCCCCCCCCCCTTGCGCCACCTTCCTAAACAAGTCAAGGGCCTCATTCGCAAACCACTTCATAAACTCTTTGGATTGCCTGGAGCTATATTTACAATGAATTGTTCAGGGCTACCTCGCGATCCCGTGGGTGCTTTTTTCCATTTGTTGTTTAGACGTCCAAAATACTGCTAATTTTGGTTTAAAGTTGCCAGATTTTAAATTTTCGCGGCTCAATTTAGGCCACTTCGGTTAATCATTTCAATTCTGAAAAAATCCCTCGTAGGGGTAAAGCGGTGTTTAATATTTCAATTTTAAACTCAATTTTTTCATTTCCTGAGTAAAAGGTGCTTAATTTGCAATCGCCTCAAAACAACTTCTTCTTAGGGATAAAAATAACAACTAAATGTA
Organism: Cibotium barometz; assembly: GCF_041138505.1. NCBI lineage: Eukaryota > Viridiplantae > Streptophyta > Polypodiopsida > Cyatheales > Cibotiaceae > Cibotium > Cibotium barometz. The sequence continues at coordinate 17,180,144 of NC_141084.1, read as the reverse complement.
ACCACAATAAATTGCTTGGAACTATATTTACAATGGATAAGTTATAATTTACTTAATGTGCGATATTTATATTTACAATAATGGGTATGTTACATTAGAACATATTAGGAACATGAAGACTTTAATTTGTTATGAAGTATTCCCTAAGCATGCATAGCCTTTTGCCTTAAAGGGGCTGGTTAGTTAAAAACCCCGCTCCTGCGCCGCCTTTCCAAAAACAAGCCGATGGCCACTTGAGAAACTCTGAACTTTTCATAGCCTGCCGCCGTGATTGCAGTCAGTGTTGCCTCTGCAATGTCGGAAAGATTTTCGTGATGCGGTCTCGGAAGAACTCCGTCCACGTCTTGCTTGCCGACACCATCCACACACCGATCGCCTCATCGTACTTCTCACTCTGCCCTCTGTCCGGTTGAGACTCCAGTATCTGCACAAGGCATTACGGGAGGCTAATTCAGCGGCTGCGAATAATGGGTGGCTAATTCATCGCCTGCGAATACTGATCATGAATCTAAACCAGCGGCCCGCTGTTTCAAGGACTCCATATCGTCGTTCTGGCTGCTCAGAATGACTCTAAGCCTGCCAAAACTAGGCCCAGTAAACGTACTCAAGACTCGACTCCTGGATGCGGAAGCCATCGTTGCGGGTGTGTAGTCTGCAAACAGCACGGAAGAGCGAGTGAGTAAGAAACCGTGATCAGGACTTGTCTAGAACTGCTAAAATCCGAGATGGAGAAGTGCAGTCGAATTCTGAGACAGCGGCACAGACTGCCACCCAAAGCTCGGGTTCTTTGGCACTCAAGTTAGGCAGAAAAGCATTAATCTCTCAAGCAGTACTCATGCATGAGTGCAAATGAGCACTGAACAGAACGTATGAGACAGACTGAAGACTGAGACGACTGTCTCTATGATTAAAGCTGTGCCGGGGCCATGTTTACACTTCTGTAGGTTTAATATACAAATGGCGTCGGCGGCGCTCGCTGTATCGTCCAGGCATTATAACACGACGAGATGGGTGAGGCACGATCGTCGATGCACTGGTAACTAACACAGTCTCCGAAGTGACTAAAGGGTGGCACGCATTTGCAAAAGCAGGCCACTACAAGAGATGCTCCGCTTACCTCAACTCAAGCACTTTGAGGATCATCATCGTGGGCTCTGTGATTTCAAAGACGTCATGCTCCTCTTACCTCAACCATTGGAGCACCTGCAATCCCATTAGAGCTAGACTTAAAGAGTTAATAGGGTGTTGCCCACACCCTTTGTTGCCTATAGCTACACCAACTTCAAGCACCTCTTCCTCATATATATATATATATATAGACTTGCACACCAATAGTGCAAACATTTGTAAACTTGACAAGAGGCTTTGGATAAAGCTAAACTTCACATAAATTTTAGTGACACTTTTTACCATTGGGCATCAAAATGCCACCTTTCCATAGATTTTAGCCTTCCTATTTTTACACAGTGTTATCTCACGTGGGAATATGTGTAAGCTTCTACCAATTATCATATAATATGGTCTCACACAAAGTACATGACAATTATTATTATTCAAATTCTACTAAAATTATTGAACCCGAGAATCATGGAAATTTATATAATAATGAAATAAATATATTGGTGATTAGTTAGGGTTTCCCTTCATTGATTATGTCTTGAACCAAATCTATACATGCCAATGAATGCCAATGAGTCTATGTCAAGCTCTAGGGCCTTAATATCAACAAAAAGGTCTATTTCACTAGTGAAATCATGATCCTCCACATCACTATATAATCTTCTTGATGCAATGCTTGCTTCATCATCTTGGATATGGGAATCATCTACTTTATTTGTATTTGGTGGTATATCCCATCTTCTTCTACTTTATCCACATCAAAAATCTACTTCCACCAACTCATCTACTTTATTTGTAATTGGTGGTATATCTCATGTTCTCCTACTTTATCCACATCAAAATCTACTTCCACCAACAGTTACTCGTCCATGAGCCCCTCAACCTCCTCATTTGAAATATTATTCTTGATCGAGGAGGCATTTGTATGAGATAGCACCTCTTGGCATCATTTATGTCCGATTGAAACACAATCTAGTTAGAGGAATATGAAGAGATTTATTTATGTATACAATATGAAGAACGTTTATTGGAACCTTCACTTGAAATTTGTTTTAATGATTACATGTTCACAATGTTGAGGTAGCACAAATGTCTCTTTTATGCTGCCAAATCTTGGTAAAGTCGATTGTCACAATCGATGTATACATCCTCTACAACATATGTGTTGAACCCATGAGCCAAAACTTTAGAGTGATGAAATTACCCCCTCTTGGCGGGAATTTTGTCACCCACCTATTGGACACATTTGAAGGCTTTGATCTACTCAATGTTGCTCTTCTTTGATGAGTTGTAGCCCTTTAAGTTGATGTAACACCAAATTTGCTAGTAAAGCAACTCTCTAGAATCCATCTCCAATGATGGCAATGTCTACATGCCATCAAGCTCCATACTGATAAGGCAACCACCATCGTCTCCCAGCAGCAAGCTTGCAGTGCAAATAAGAAAACTTGAGCGCAGATTGCATTTTTGTGGTTGAGATAAAATCGCAAATAAAGCTAAGGATTAAAAACCTTATGAATACATACATACATACACACACACACACACACACGCTTCTAAAGCTTGTTTCTATGGAAGATATTGAATGCTTGTGGGTGAGTTGTGAGCCTTGCACACCAATGCCTTGGACAACTCATGTTTCAATGATTTCAGCATGGTGGTCATTGTTATTCACAATTATACTCCAAGCTAGGGTTTCATGGAAGAGGATGACATGCTTTTGTATCCGTGCACTTAATTTGTAATCACACATTTTTTGCATTAAAAATAAGTGTGATCAGCATGCATATTGCACGTCCTAGTGACACATATTTTATTTCCATGTTTTGCATTGGGATTAGACACTAGCCATACATGCTAAGAACTTCTCGTAAAAATACTACATTTGTGTTCGCATTTATTGGGTCTTAGACACTACCACCCATAGAGACTCAAGAAGCTCATGTTAAGACCACCCGCCCCGCTGCATGACATAATGTCGCATTAGTGGGAAAGAAAAAGAACCAAAGGCACAATGAAGAGGGCAATGTCGAAATGAAAAAGAAGAAAAGAATTCAAGGAGGAAAGGCCAAAGAGATGCAGAAAAGCATGAAGTCAGCAAAGAGGAAAACTCTAGCCTCTCACTACCCTTCTCTAAATAAAAATTTATTGGTAAAAACTCTTACTTCCTACAAAAAGTGCTTATATCTAGCCTCTGGGACCGATGATGTATCCAAGCTGGAAATTCATCCCTCACCTAAGAGCCAAAGTAGCATTAAGGGGGGGAAGTGCCAAGTTAGCACATGGGCCAAAGTTGCTCATAGCACACAGGGGAATGTAGAAAGTAATAAACAAAATCATGTTGTAACCCTACTCTTAGAAGAGACCTCTAGACCTCAAAGATAGGTCAAGTATCTATCAAGGGGGGGACCACACTCTTAGAGATGACCTCTAGGCCTCAAAGATAGGTCAAGTCACCATCAAGGGGGATGAAAATATATTGTAAAACCTCGCATCCGACCACCTTGATTTGGCACCAAGGGGGGGTGTTGAGAAATATGGTGCCATTGGAGCACATTGAGAAGGTTGGGAGTGAGTAAGGTACAAAGTCATCTAGGAAGTTGCCACATCATATGAGCTCTCAAGCAACTTAGTACTACCCACCTCATATAAAAGGGGCACCTTCAAGCAATGTAAACACAATCAACTCATCTCAAGCAATATCAAGTAAGTCCATTCAGTTGCATATCTTGTTTATCTCTTTTTAGTTATTCTTTACTCTTCCTCAATGTGTTATCATAATCATGTTTAGCATTTTCTTAAATCCAAATTAGATTAAGCCTAGTCTTGATCCATGTTTCTCACCACCTAAAGCCATAGAGAGGTCTTTTCCCTAGAGTCATGGCTCTTTGAGGGAGACTTGGCCCTAGGAGAACAATAGAGAGAATTTGGCCGTAGAGCCATATATTATCAAATATAGATATGGCCCTAGAGCCATATCTTATCAAGCAAAGACATCGTTAAAGAACCATATTTAGCCAATGGCTCTTTCCAGATATGGCCTGATAGAGCCATATCTTGTCAAATGAAGATATGGCCCTAGAGCCAAGATATAGCCCTAGAGCTATATCTTATCAAATAAAGAAATGGTTCAACCAATGATTGTACTTTGAAGATATGGCCCTAAAGCCATATCTTATCAAATGAAGACATGGTTAAAAGTCAAACAAGTCTTTGAGGATATGGTCCCAGGGCCATATCTTATGAAATGAAGACATGGCCCTGGAGCCATATCTTATCAAATGAGGATATGACATATCTTATCATAAGAAGACATGGTTATAGAGCCTTATATACCCAATGTCTCTTTGAAGTAATGTCCCTAGAGCCACATCTTATTAAAGGAAGATATGGTCCTAGAGCCATATATAGTCAAATGAAGATATTTCCCAAGTGTTATCTTAAATTACAATTCTAAATTTATGGACCTAAAGCCATAGAGAGGTCTTGGCCCTAGAGTCATGGCTCTTTGAAGAAAACTTGACCTTAGTCAGAACCATAGACAGAATTTGGCCCTAGATTCATATCTTATCAAATCAAGAAATAGTGCCCTAGGGGACCATACGAGTTTGTTGTGTACACAAGGCCATAATAGCATTTATATACTTATCCACAAGGCCTCATGGGTCCTTGACCTTGAGACCCTAATATATTCATGTGTGGCCACAAGGTTCTTGTTCAAGAAGCTCTATAGCCTTAATGTGGCAATAGGGCCACAGGGCTCTCATGGTCACAAGACCATAATAGCATTTTAATTCTTGCTCACAAGGCCTTACGGGCCACTTACCCTTAAGACCATATTATGTCCCTTTTGACCCTAATAGGTTGTTATGTCTAGAAGACCATAGCAACCTTTATATACTTGCTCACAAGGCCTCATGGGCTAGTTGCCCTTTAGACCCTATGGCCATAAGGGTCCATATGGCCACAAGGGTCTTGTTTAGGAATACCTATAGTAGTGTTGTGGCCATAAGGGCCAATGATTTTTTCATTAAAGATGGTAGCATTAGATTACTCTCCAGAAGTAGTTGTGGCATATCTACTTATGTAAACACTATTAGATAGAAGTTAAGGAATATGTTGAGTGGGGGGGTTGACTTTGAGCTTAAGTTGAGTGCAGGTTGACTCTCTGAGCTTGGGCTTTAGCTTCCCTACTTGTGGCTTAAGTTGCTAATCGTTGCTCATCTCTATGCATGGTCTCAATCTCTCTCTCTTGTGCTGATATTATGTAAGCGTCAACTTCATGCACTTCCTCGAGGGTCCTATCCTCAAGCACAAGAATCTATGGTGATAGATCTGCCATGACATAGGAGTCTAGGTATAGCTGCTGTTTACAGAGCAGGCGATCATCTCAATAGGTATTTTGGCTTGAGAGCTACCTGATTGCATCATGACTATATTCGGAGTTTACCTCAACTCCTCCATCAATAGTAGGTATCTTAGCCAGGAGATCTGCTTGTGTCAGATAATTAGACATTCTTGAGAACAACCAACTGAGCGCACCAAGTTGACTATAGACCTAATGAACCATATTCCCATATCCCCAATGCATGGTATTTTGGTGTATTGTTTCAACACCCTCTCTCAACATATTATGATGCAAATGCTAGCTCTAGTTACTATTTACAATGCTATTTATGATGACCATCCAAGTGCTTGTAAGTCTTACTCATGGTGGTTTACAATGCCAGTTATGATGAAAGATGCTAAACATCCAGTTATGACTATATTTCACTTAGGATAGAGGGGTGGGGATGGCCTTAACTACTTGTTTTGGAAGGTGTGTGCATCAACAGGGAAAGACAAGTTAAATCTGCTAGCCACAGCCGACTAGCCACAGCCGACTGTTGCATGCAGAAGGCCTGAACTACTTGGAAGGGGTGAAAGATGACAAGGAAAAGTAGATCCTAAAAGAAAATCCATACCTGTTTGTCACTCTTCGAAGTAGACATTGAGTGGATTATACAAAGATACAATCCAAAAGTCTTGGTCGCTCATCCAGAGGTGCTGATGAATGAAGAAAGTATAAAGGAAGATGAAGAAGACACTCAGGACAAGATAGCAGAAATACAGGCCAAGTAAGAGAAGGCCATGGTTACTCTCAAGCAAGAATAAGACCAAATAAAGAGGTTTAATATTAGGGTCTAGGAAGATGAGCTTGAGGAAGTAAACCTAGGATATGATCAAGAGCCTATTTACTATACAAGATGGGCATTGATTAGATTGGAGGCCACTTTTCCGGAGAGGTCATGGGACGAAAAGTGTTTCAAGAGCAAGACTGTGGTGGCCGACAACATTGAAAGATACCCACAAGTTTGCAAAGGAGTGTGACATGTGCCAAAGGCTAGGGCAGCCAAATGATGCAAACATAATGTCTCGCACCCCGATACTACCACTTGAGCCATTCCAAAAATAGGGTATGGACTTTGTAGGCCCATTCAAGCTAGTAGCTTAGAGAACAGGGAATAGATACATACTCATGGGCTACTATAGATTACTTCACGAAGTGGGTAGAAGCTAAGACTTTGAAAGACTATAAGGCATCATCAGTGGCAAAGTTTCTATACGAAACTATCATGAGACAGGATTCAGATGCCCGATAGAGATAGTCAGTAATCAAGGGAGACACTTCCTCAATGAAGTGATTAAGAAGCTGACAGAGCAACATATGATTATACATAAGAAAACAACGATCTACTACCTGCACGTGAATGGTCAGGAAGAATCCACCAACAGAATCCTGAAAGGAATTCTAGTCAAGACGGTGAATGAAAATAGGATAGACTGGGACACAAAGCTGCATTTGGTGTTATGGGCATTTAGAATAGCTTATAATAATGCAATGGAACTTACGCCATTCAACATAGTGTATGGGCTGGAAGCAGTAGTGCCTATGGAGTTCCTCACACAAAGCCTCAGGATAGTCGTATGATGGCAGAAAGACTCTCTCTGAAAGAGACAGAAGTGAACAGAATGAAGCAACTCCTTTAACTGGATGAAAAGAGACAACATTGGAAGCTCCAATCCAAGAGAAATTTCTACCGACATGAGTTTGGTGACCAGGTCTTCTGACCTAGGTAACAGGTTCTGAGGACAGAACCTACATCAGGAAGGGGGGGATGTTAATCCCATTTTGGATTAACAACATGATCCTCAATTGAGGACATTAATAAGTGTCATGAAAAGGCACTACAAAAGTTGTACATTATGAGATATTGGCCACCCAAGGCCTAGTAAGTAAGTTTTGGGCGCCCAAGTGTGAATAAAGGCCAAATGTATATAAGGCATTTTCTCATAATGTAAAGACACAATCCCCTTTTTGCTATTGAGAGTTGAGAGCTCTTCCCTTGTGACTTGAGAGAAATTGAAGGAGTGAGAGCATTCTAGCATTGTCCCTTTCTCATGCTTGTGTACTTATGCTTGTGTGAGAGAGTGAGAGAGAGAGTGATTAGCCTATGTGATAGTGTGAGTGACTCCACGGTGACAGTGTGGAGGTGGATCTTGGAGTTTGGAGCTTGACAAGCGAGCTTGGAGGCCTCAAGGGACTCGAGATCAAAGCTTGGAGGCCTCAAGGGACTCGAGATCAAAGCATTGGTAATAAGTACCCTATGACGGTTGTGATCTATTGCTCATCCATTAGGTGAATGTGTAGAGTTCCCTCTTGGAGGTATGGTAGCCCATAACAATCATGGGGGCTATTGAGGGGCTGTTTTGAGACCTAGCACCACCTATCACCGATGGACAAACCAAGAGGGTGAACAAGTGGGTGGAAACTTACTTGAGGCACTATTGCCCCATGATATGCAAGGTGTTTGGGATGCTTGCCGAGTTTGCATCATAAGAGCATTGGCATGTCACCTTTTGAGGCACTCTATGGGTACAAAGTGAATATGCCAATGATGGTTCGAAAGCAAGAGGGGGTGAATCCTAATGCAAAAGAGGAGATGGAAAAGTTGGATGCACTCTTGCAACAATGCAAAGCTAATATGAAGCAAGCTCAAGAAAGGAGGAAACATTACACTAATGCTCATCGAAAGTCATTGGAGTTCATGGAGGAGGTTGATGGGGTATTCTTGAGGATTCCCAAGACAAGATATGGTTCTCTCAAGGGCAACACAAATACCAAGTTAGCTCATCGCTACTATGGGCCATACAAGGTGGTGAGGCGTGTTGGTGAAGTTGCTTATCAATTGACACTTCCATCAACCTCAAAGATTCATGATGTGTTCCATGTGTCACATCTCAAAGATTACATTGGGCCGAAGGTATTTATGCAAGATGAATTACCTCTAGTGAATGAGGAGGGGATGATTGAGTATGTGCCCCGGAAGCAATTTTGGGTACAAGAGAAAGAGTTCTTCGCAGCCGTACATTAGTGGCGTACTTGGTCAAATGGCGAGGCTACCTAAGGAAGAAGCTTCTTGGTAACCCGCCTCTACATTGGAAGGACTTGAAGGGTTGTTGGACACATTTTGGAAGTCCAACGAGGGTCAAGAACAGTGAACTAACTTGCTAGAAATTCTTGTAAATTCACTGTGGACAACCCTACACCCTTGGAAATTGGATGCATAATGTTTGGAAGCTACTCAAGGTTTTCATGTCATTATGGGGTAGATAATATGTCTTGTTTTGAGGGTTTATTGATCATTTTACAACCATATACATGCAATTTCGGCTTCCCAAATATGACGTATGCTCCATCCATATGGATTGTGATTGTACATATAAATGGTTCCAAGGACAAAACCTTGTGGGTGGGGATGGTTTGTAACAAAGTGAAATGGTCTTATATGAATAATGGGACCAAGGCCAATGGACCATAATAATGGACAACACTTATGATAATGTGAAAAGAGGTGGTCATGTATATATGTCATATTTGGGGTACCTTTTGATAACCATCATAATACAAGTCAGTTACTCTCTTTTCTCTCTAAACCTAGGCTACTCATCCTAATCTAGGCTAATTAGGATAATCCAAGGCTAATCTAGAAGCTCCTTTCTTTCACCTTCATGACCATCACATACATACTTGTTGATAAAGGAGGTTAATCCTAAAAATACAAGGGGTCATAAAGGATCAATTCAATATATTGATTCCTCTATCCATAAATCCACATGCTTTTTCCATGCATCTCTATTCTCTTGCATTATTGATTGTTGCATCAAGGCAACCTCTGTTCTCTTATACATACTCAATATATTGATTCCTCTATCCCCATAAATCCACATGCTTTTTCCATGCATCTCTATTCTCTTGCATTATTGATTGTTGCATCAAGGCAACCTCTGTTCTCTTATACATACTCAATATCAAGTTGAAGGTGAATGTCTCTCTTCTTACTTTGTGTATCATGTAACTCCATTAGAATCACTGATATACATAAGTAATTCATAACAACATTGACTCAAAATCGACTTTAATAATCAAAACCATTGAACTTAAAAAAATAATTTTTATCTTAAAACATTGATGAAAGCATTCATATTACATACCATGAAACAAAATATTTTGTTAAATCCTTCAAAAAAACTAACATACAAATCTACAACATTTAAAAAATATATAATATTAACCTTGATAGCTTTGTGCTTCTCTGAGCTTGTAGTGTGATAGGTGTAATAAAGTAGATTTGGTATGCACATGCACATGAGGGATGGGCTTAGGCACTTAGGCCTAGGATCATTCACATGTGTACTTTTGGGGGCATTGTGCTGTATTAGGCACAGGGCTCATTGGATATTATACCCTTTTGACCCTTTTTATAATATAGATATCTATGTCTTCTTGGAGCTTATGCCCAAGCTTTCATGGTGACCTTCGCCCATGTCTAAACTTCTATGTAAATAACATCTCGTGTATCCATACTCCACGTAAACAAGTCTCCCCGTTCATTGGTATCAAAGCCTACTGACCTTTGATCCTAGTTTTGGTTTTTCTAATCTCAGATTACTAAAACCCTAAAATTTTAAAAACCCTAAATTTTGTGTTTTCTTGTATTTTTTTTACCAAATTTACGAGTTTCAACCATTTTATGGATTATCTCTTGGTTTTGATCTTGGTGTTGTAGTTAGATAGTGATTTGAACCTTAATCTTTTTTTTGAATTAATTTTTACATAGTTTTTAAATTTGCTAATTTCTTAATTTAAGAAGATTAGAAATAAAATTTATGTTAATCATTTTAGAATTTATATTAATCATTATTTTTAGAAATCCTAATCCTCAATTTCTTGATCTTGATTCCTGAAATAAAGATTCACATAAAAATCAGCAAACTAGTTTTGAGTGATTTCTTGCATTATCTTGCTTAGGGAGCATATTTTTTCAAAGATTAATCCTTAGAGCCCTTATTTCTTCATGATTGAAACCCTAGATTGCCAAATTTTTTGAGTTCTTAAAGGAATACTATAAGAAGAAGGTTGTTGTGCAAAATCTTGGTGCGATTGACAAGAAAGTGTACAGAATACAATTTGATGTGCAGTTTCAAGTACATAGTTGAAGAACAGTGAAGATTTGTATCAAGATCAGTGCAGAATTGATGATTCACGTGAAAAGAGCAAGATTTGTGCAAAGATTCATAGTTGTGAGTGATATTTGTCAGAATCCTACACCTTCTTTACATCTCTTTGCTATTTGTTGTAGTTATTGTTGATTTCTTGCAAGAAAAATATCAAGAAACAGTTGAAATATCAAGAGACTATTGAAATACCAAGAAATAATTGAAATGCTAAGAAATGTTTACAAAAAAAAGATTAAAAAATAATGGATTGTGAATATTACCCTCAGATTAGGTTGTTTACAATGTAATCAAGTGGACTAGTACTAATCTTCAAAGATTAGAGTTAATCTTATAAAAGTTTAAGCAAACAAGTTGATGTCTTGATAAAGTAAGTGTAGTTTTGGAAAAGATTGAGTGCAGATTGTAACTTAAAGTAGAAAATAGTTCAAGATATTATGTATTTGATACAAATACAGTTGAGAACCTTGATGGGAATTGAATCCAATCTACAGGTGTAGGCCTATGTGCACCATACACCACCACAAGTCTTTTCAAACAATTTGAAAAGAAAGCAAAAATTATTTGAGGAAGAAGGAAATTGTTAACAGCAGTTGAAGATATTTGGACACAATTGTTTCAAGATTAAGTGGATTCATGCTTAATCAAAATGATTAAGAAGTTCCTAGGGTGGATCTTGCAAAGATTATCAAAAATTTGGGAAAATGTCTTCAATTTAATCTTCTTATTCATGCTTAGCTCTACCCATACATGTGATTAATTGTTGCAAAAGCGTAAGATTGCATGAGTTTTGGCCTTTTCTTGAAAATTAGGGTTTTTTAAAAAGTTAGGGTTTGCACTCATACATTGGGAAATTCAGGGCATTAGACTGGTGCATATGGCTTTCCTCTACTCATCCATACCCTCATTACACAACAATGGGAAAGAAATTAGGGATTCTTTTGGGGATTTCATGGAATTCAATGCATAATCTCATTCCCCTTAATCTCCTTAATCTTTCCATATATTGCTTGATGTGTTGGGAATCTCATACATGAAGCCATGATCATTGAGGCCAATTTCCATTGATTTTGGGCATCTTTATGCATAAATGCATGGGCATTTCATTTCAAATGTGCATTGATAATCCTTGAAGAAGTCAATTGAAGACATCAACAAAGCAATGGAGTTGGAGCTATGCAAAATGGAAGTGAAAACCTATTGAGCTTCATCAACAACATGAAACTCTTGTATTGGATTTTTTTATTAGGCATGAAATTATAAGTGCCACACATGTAAGAAAGCTTGAAAATATTTCAATTGAAGCTTATACATATCACACACATTGCTCTCCTACACATTCAGTGTGTGAGAGCACTCTTGGCATAGGGAGTGTGTCATGAACTTTCCATGCCATGAGTGCTATGGGAAAGCGGTACAGAAATGGATCTAGGTACAAGGTGGTGAAGACATGGCCCAAGCCCTTGCTCTTAGATTTAAAACTTGAGTAAGGGGGTTGGAAGAGCTTGGCTAGGAGATCGGCAAGCTTCAACGCACTACATCGAATCGGTCATCAAGTGGCAAATGCAAATACAAAGATTGGCAATGGGCGCAAATGCATGGTTTTGCATTGAGGAATTGGTAAGAGTGGGCAAATTTTGTGACAATTCTTGGATGCAAATGCAACGGGCATTGGATAGTCCATGTTGCTATGCTTTTGGTTATATGACTTGAGGATTCGATTCATTGAGATTTGGCACTAAATACAAAGGAGGTTAGGTCAAAATTTCAACAATTTTGGCAATTTCTACAGTTGCACAAATCATCAAGTCAATCTCGAACCATTGGGGCTATTTTAAGTGGTTTGCATAGATTGATAGTACTATCCAAGAGCTACATTTGGAGCACTCAAGTGCCTGATTCCAACATTGATTACATTCCCAACAACTGGCAAGTGTCACCACACTAGGTCAAAAACTTGGCCCGATCAAAAAACAATAATTAAATTATGGCATTTGAGCATATGGATGGTTAGTATATGTTATAGGCTTCCCGAGAAAAGCCAAAAACCACTTGATTCGAAAGTCATTTTCTAGGTCAACTGGAATAATTGATTTTGATATAAAAGTCAAAACAGAGGATACCTAGCCTTTGATTGAAGTGAAATGCTTTGGGAAGTGGATCTAGTACTAACTATTAGCAATCCATCAAGCTAATCCAATCAAGATTCTGACCTATATTCATGGTTTTAGGGTCAATTATTGATTTTTAGCAGTGTATCAAAAACCCTAAAATATAAAATATTAGGGGATATAGGAATTCTAATGTTTTGGCATAGTTGTGTAGTACGATCTAGGGCTATCCATAGAACTAAAGATCTCCAATTTTTTATAAGTTTTGAGCCTCCTAGACTCATTTTTCCATTTTCAGCCATGGCACCAAGGGGTAGACCTTGAAAGGCAAAAGAGGCGACACTTGAAGAGATGGAAGAGATGGGAAATATGGAAGAGATGGGAAATATGGGGAATGTGCTGACACATGAGGAAGGCATGGACATTGATGAAGGATTGGAGCATGGCTATGATGAGCTTGTCACCAACACTCATGTGAATGCAAGTGGGCATGCTAGCCCAAGTGTGCAAGTGACACCGGGCACATTAACGCTCATGTGCATGCAAGTGGACATGCTAGCCCAAGTGTGCAAGTGACACCAGCAAGCAATGATACTCAACAAATTTTGGAAATGATGCATATGATGCTTCAATCAAAACGAACCAAAATAAAGCCCAACATGCTTCAATCAATGAACCAAAATCAAGCCCAACAAACCAATGCATTCGAGAGTTTGGTTGAGAGTATGAACAAGAACCAAGCCACTTTGATTGAGAGTATGAAATAGGAATCACATTTCATTGCTCGAAGCTTTCAAGGGGTATTCTATCTCCATATAAGCAAAGAGTTCCAGTGGAAGAACTAACTACACAAGGCAATGCTAGTGTGATGGATCAAGGAAAAGGCTTGATTCCTTCACAACAACTAGGATACTTTTTCAATCAACACAAGAACTTGGGTGGCAATGAGCGTGTGCAATTGGGCAATAAAGAGAAATTTCCACCAAAATCATTTTCTTTTGGGAGTTTACTTCACGGAGAAGGATCAAACAATGAAGAATGGGTTAATAAGTTGGATATATTATGAGATGAACCCAAGAAGTGATCGTGCTAAGGTAAACTTTGCTTCACTCCATATGGAAGGGTATGCACATGGTGGCGACACTTGCATGACAATGGTTATGAGATCACCACATGGGATGCTTTCAAGGATGCCATGCAAAATGCCTTTACTTCCAAGTTGAGGAATGACAAATTGACTGGTGAATGGGATGACTTAGAGCAAGGGTTTGGCAAAGTCAAGGACTATAAAAAAGTTCTTGAAGCTTATTCTTCATGTGGATGTGATAAGTTCAAGATGCTCATATACATCAAGGGTCTCAAATATACTATTGGGGCAGATGTAAGAGCACAAAGACCTAATAACCTCCAAGAAGCTATCATGTATGCCGAGATCTATGAAGATAAATATGCATATAGAGGGTCGACAAGAAGTGGAGGTAGGGCTGATTTTAATGCTCCAACTTTTGGAAAGTTTGTAAGAGATGCTTCTTCAACTCCCACCATTCCTAGATACCCAACCGTCTATGGTGGTGGTGCCAAGCAGAATTTCATATTTGGGTCAAATCCTTCTAAAGCTTCAAGCAGGAATGGAAAGCCACCCAATGGTGGTGCCAATAAATGTAAGTTTATGAAGGAGGATCATATTAATGAGTTGAGGAATAAAGGACTTTGCTACAAATGTGGTGAAAAGTGGAACAAGGAGCATCTCAAAATTGGCAAAGCCAAAAATATTACCATCAACATGGTCATGGTGGCTATTAAGGCTATTGAAGATGATCATGGAGATGACAATGAAGCTTTTGGTGATTACAATGAATTCTTGGAAAGTGATGATGATCATGTGCTTGAGGGGGGATTTTCTTTTGATCCTGGTGGCACTTTACAAGAGGCTTAGCAAGATTATGATGATGGAATGCCTATGTGTACTTTTTGGGATGCAAGCATGAAGCCAACTTTGTGTACCTTATCATATGACTCTTATGCAGGAAGCAAGGGTGCAAGAACTTTGAGGTTTAAGGCCAAAGTCAATGGAAGAGTGGCTCATGTTTTGGTGAATAGTGGAAGTACACATAGCTTTGTAAACAAGAAGTCATTGTGTGGTCTCAAATTATAGCCCGTATCTTTGGTAACTTTTCAAGTGGCAAATGCGGATAAAATGGATTGAATGATGTGTCAAGATGTAAGCTTGGAGCTCTCAAAGGACTATACATGAAAATCTGATTTACTTTTTCTTGATATGGGGGCCATCGACATGGTTCTTGGGTGTGATTGGCTCTCAAGTCTTAGTTCTTTCACTATGAATTTGAAGCAAGATTTTATGCAGTTTTTGCATGGTGAAAGGAGAATTACATTGATGACTGCATCAAAGCTTACTTTGATCAATTCCACTCAACTTAATAGTGAGCACAAGAAGATGGATTATGTGTATGTATTACAGCTTTGCAAGGATGAGAGCAATGATGCCATCAAGAAGAAAGTGCACAAGGGCATGCAAAAGTTAATACCATTTTGAAAACAGAAATCATGGTCAGCTCAGCAACAATAGAAATCTAATGCACAAACAGGTGAAAGAGCACACTCTAGAGGTAGGGGGAGGTAGAGAGACCGATGTGAAAATGAGAGTAAAAATAGCATGGAGCACATTATTACTGTAGAGTAAACCAGAGCACATCACAAAGGATTGTTATAAAAAGTAGAAGTAGGAAGTTACAGTAAGGGAATTATGTACATCTTCAAGCAAGTAAGCCAAAGATACAAGTGAGTAGCTTTTTATGATAAGTAACATATGCTTATTTCCACGATTATAGATGCATGGAATCCTGGAGATATATGGCATATTGATTCAAGTACTTCTAGTCACATGAACAATCATAGATGAGTGGTTTAGAGAGTAGCAAAAAATGAAAAAAACTAGGATATGTGGAAATAGGTGATGATACTACACATCCTAATGTGCATGTTGGGAAGGTGCCATTGTCTATACAGGATAACAAAATAAAGTACTTTGTTGATATACTTCATGTTCCAAATATTGTAAAGAACCTCAAGAGCGTGCTTTCTATTGGGCAAATGGTTGAGCAAGGTCTACAAGTGAGGTTTAATCCTCACATGGATGTTATGTAGATTTCAATAACTATTGCTGTGTGGTTTTAAAGGGGAATAAAATTTAGCAGACTGTCTACATTGAATATAAACATGCTTGAAGTGAAGATTACATTGTTTTCACATGATACATGTCTGATCGTTGTAGACATTGACATTTGGCATAAATGCATTGATCATGTCAATATTCAACACCTGAAAATTAATATATATGACTAATGTATTAGGCCCACACTATTATTATAAGCTTACCAAATTTTAAAGTGGATAGAATGCACAAAGTATGTGAAGCATGAATTGGGAAAAAACTCTAGCCATGCATGATAAGAATGTAAATAAAAAACCATTGGATGTGGTGCATTCTAATGTTGCGGCATAAATCAAAGGATGCCACTATTATATATATTTGATTTTGATGATCACACTATGAAGGTGTGGGTATACTTCATGAAAGAGAAAAGTGAAGTCTTACACACTTTAAGAGCTTTAAGGCTATGGTTGAGAAAGACAAAAGCATGTACATAAAATGCCTAAGATCAAATGGTGGGGGGGAATATTTCTTCAATGAATTCATTGATTATCTAACAAAGCATGCGATAAAGAGAAAATTCACATGCAAGTACACCCTAGCAAAATGGGATTACAGAAAGGAAGAGAACAACCATATTGTAGAAATTTCATAGGTTAATAAATGAGTAAGGAATGCCTCCCTATTATTATTGGACTAAAACAATAGCAACTACATTTTGATATTATGAACAGAACTCCCACTGCAACATTTCATGGCATGACACTTAAACAAAAGTTTACTCGTTGTAAGATCCCTCCTTACTAATCCCCAATGTATAAATGTAAAAATTATAAATAGAAGGGTCAAATTTTGAGAATGTGTGTAGAGAGAGAATTTTTGTGGAAGATGTGCACTCTAAAGAGAGAAAGTGGTCTAAGGCCAAAAAAATATTAAAAAAACCGAAGAAAATAGTACCAAAATAAAGATGCAACAAAGAGAAATTGCAATGTTGAACCTTAAAAAATTTACTTGGACACCCGAGGGTGTGCACAAAGTGCACGTATGCATCCTATGCATCCTTAAATCATTAAAAAAAATTTAGTGAGAGGAAGTTAAATATATGGCCTTATAATAAGAGAAAAATATAAATAACAAATAAAATATTAAATTTGGAGTGAAAAATAATGAGTTATGTGTAAAACAATAACATGTGTGCATATGTGCATAAATAAAATAAATTTAAAAACCTTATATTTAAGGGATACTCATTAAGAATTACATTATATTTAATGTAATGAGTAACTCTTATATTTAAGGGTTACTCATCAAGAATTACAAGGTTAAATGGTTTGAATTCTTTAGACTAAGGGATGAAAGGTTAAATGGTTCTTACATAAAAAAGGAGTGGTTTATATGAGAAAGGCTAAAAATATTTAGAGTTGTACACATCCAAACTTATGTGAAATTAGGGATAAAAGCATGGTGAAAAGTGTGGTATGCATGTTTATTTGTACCAAAAGCATGGATACATATTAATATAGCCAAGAGCTATTAAGTCTTCCAACCATCACTTTCCAAAAAAATTAAAGGAGGGGGGTGATGATTTTCCATGCCAACTTCACAAGCTATGTGAAGTTCAAATTTACCTAGATTACAGTGTGGTACTTGTATATGAGCTTAATAGTACTAGTACAAGTCCCTTTTCTCTGTCATCTACAAAGTGCATTAGGGAGAGCGTTATGGATAGGAAGCCACGTCCTCCACACTCCACCAAGTACCTCCCTTTGTCACCACCGGTGCCCTCTAAGACGGCTCCAACTACCACCGCCGCCAATGCCCTCCGACCGCCATCACTGCTAGTGCCCTCCGACATTTCCGACGTGCATGGCCAACTCCGATGGCACTCACGGAGGCAACACCCCTCTCCCTTTTCCAAGGCAGGGTGAGATCCTCTTGAGCAACATCTCCGTTTTTCCGACAGAAGATCTTCGCTCTACACTACATGATGAGGGTTGGAACTTCGAGGAGGAGGACACCCAAGGAGGAGATAAGGGGAGCACTCTCTCGATAGTGAGGAGACTCTCTCTTATAGGACATTAATTGTAGCACATTCTGGCAGGAGACTCTCTCTTGTAGGACATTAATTGTAGCACATTCTGGCAGGAGACTCTCTCTTGTGTCACATTCACTCTAGCACATTTGGTGGAGAGCACATTCTCTAGTGTATGACCTTCTTTGTGTTGGAGCACAGTCTCTCTTGTATCATTTTGGTCTACAGTTTGGTATACAGTGTTATGCTCTTGTGGTGTTTTGTCTATCTCTCTATGTGAGCGAGGTGAGTAAGTGGTCAGTGGTGGTTGTGGTGTGAGAGCGAGAGGCTTATAGGGATACTGCCGTGCCAGGTGGTGGTCGGAGAGCACTGTAGACAGTGTAGAGCATAGGTCTTGCATGTCTAGCCAGTGAGGTTGACTCATCCTTGGCAGGTATACTTCCCTGAGAGGATCCATGCTCCCTTTTCCCCAACCCTAGTGTTTGTGTCAGTATTCCTCGAGTTCCCTAGTGAGGACCGGCAGAGTCATCTACAACTTAGACAAAATTTGGCGATCATGGTTGTGGACCCTAATAAAGGTTAAGGATAGTCTCGATTTTTTTTTCCTTTTTCTTTTTGGTGATTTTTATTTGTGGTGAGAGGAGTGTTGTGTATGTCTCTGAAGACTAGAGCTTATGGAGGTGATGCACCCCTTCATTCTCCTCTTCACACTAGTCGTCGTAGGGTTCTTCCTTGTTCCCTTACTCTTCCCTCAGCATCTTCCTCTCCCAAGGAGCCCCAAAGACACCAACTCCTCCTCTTGATGTCACAGTTTACCCATCCATTGTGGAACAAGCTTATAAGGAGGCTGTGGAGGAATTCACTCAAACACCACCCATGGAGATGGAAGCGGAGCCTACCTTGGTCATTCCCCCAACCACCACACCTTCAAAGGCGGATCACGAGTCTACCCATCCGAAGGTTAGTAATTTAAGTTGGGAGGAAGTGTTGGCAGGAGCAAAGGTGGAAATTACCCTTCCTCAATTATGTGGTTTGAGCCAGGAAATAGGAGAGCGATTGCTAGGCTTGGTCCAGTATTGGATGGATTCGAAGGCAACTAGGGGTGAAGCCACATCTAGTAGTAGTGGGCGACGGGCAAAACAACAAGCAAGGGTATGCTTCATTGCCCCAGGAGTGGCCGATCACCAAAGCCCAAGGGTGACAGTCTCCATGGGAGAAACTCAAATTATAGGGACCATTGTGGATGGTGGTTCTGGTGTTAACATCATGCCTGAAGCTACTAGGCAAGCCTTGGGTCTCCGAATTATCGAGACAGCTCCCTTTGCCATCCGAGTGGTGGACCAATGAGAAATGATGCCCTTGGGACTAGTCATGCAAGCTCAGATCACTTTTGAGGGATTAGTATTTGAAATGAATTTTGTGGTATTAGACCTCCCACCAGCTAGAGGGCCCTACAGCTTGCTCATCGGAAGGCCTTGGTTGAGGGCAGCTCAGGTGATCCATGATTAGGGCCGAGACAACTTGCATATCCCTAACCTGGGGGGGACATTGACCTTGCCCTTGGAAAAAGGCCCCAATGAGAGTGCAAGAGGCACTTCCCTGCATGACATGATTCCCATTCGGGAGGAAGGACCCATTGACAAGGAAGAGCAGGAGGAATTACAAGAATAACTAGTGGACTTGGGATCCATTCAGCTCAAAAGGAGAGGTGGTAGAATCTTTATGGAATTGGTTAAATTCCTATGAGGGGTTCCTATGAGGGGTTCCTATGAGGGGTTCCAATGCAATAGGGTGGACATAGTGGAGTTAGGCCCAGACCCCATTCAAGAGGTGTCCCAAGAAGAAGAGATCTTAAAAGACACAATAGTTCGGGATTGGACAGAATTCTTGCTCACTCTGGCCTCTTCCTCTGCACCAATATCCCAACATGAAGCAATAGAGGTCATAGGTCTAGGGGAACCAGATTTTTCTCGACAACCTAGAAAGAAGGTCTCTCAAGAGGAGTCATCAGAGGCACCTATAACCCCTCCTAATGGCCGGCAGGCAAGGCACCTCAAGACTAGGTAGGAAGCCTTGCCAGTAAAAGAGATACCTGCTCGCTAGATGGAGGAACGTATGGGTGACTTCCTCCTGGACATCACCCCAACCCAGGACCCTTATCTCTCCATCAAGCAGCACTCAGCACCACTCCTCTTCCACCCACCACTTCCCACGAGAAGGTCAGAGAGCTGAACCTGGGCACAGTAGAGGAGCCACACCCCATCTTAGTGGTAGCTTGGGTCTGGGAGGACCCAAGCTACCACTAAGGGTCTGGGAGGACCCTTAGTGGAAGGGTCTGGGAGGACCCTTCCACTTTTCAAAGAATCACCAACTTTTTCAAAGAGCACCAAAATGTGATTGCATGGACCTACAAGGATCTCCCACAGATAGACCCAACCATTTGCGCTCACAGAATTCTACTTACAAAAGGCAGCTGGCCAGTCAGGAAGGGCATCCATTGCGTGCATCCAAAATATTCCAAAGTGGTGAAGACAGAGCTGGACAAGATGGAAGAGGCATGTATCATCATTACCATTTAGCACTCCGAGTGGTTGTCACCTATAGTGGTGATTCCAAAAAAGAAGCCCAACAACATCAGGATCTGTGTAGACTTCAGAGCCCTCAATCAAAGATGGGTTTCCCTTACCTTTCATAGAGCAGGTTTTTGAAGATGTGGCTAGCCAAGGGTGGTGGTTCAAGCGGAACACCTGCCTCAACTCACTCTGGTGTTCATGAAGTGCCAGGTATCGAGGGTCTCCGCTTCTCAAAAACAAAAACAAAAATCCCCCCTCTGAGTTATTTTTTCCATTACACATTTTTTCATAGTGGAGCATGGGTTAGGACTAACCTTAAGGGTTAAGGTTAGGGTTAGGGTCAGGCATCCAAGGGTCACACCACATGGGAAATGGAGAGTAAAGAGTCACTTGAGGGCCCTCCTATATAATAGGGGCATGGGGCACACTCAAGGAGGCTTAGGCTTATGAGGCCAAGGCTATGTTATGCTCTCTTGTGTAGAGGTTCATATCTACTCATCTACCATTTCACACTATAGCTACATGCTATTGGATTGGAGTTATACCTCTTGATGGTATGGGACATCAAGGTAGAGGTATGATGTATTTCTTTAATATTCATGTGTGCATCCCTTGGGCTCGGGGGTGGTTGGGTGGTTGAGTTTATGCCTGATTTATGCATGTATATGCATAACAATTATCTAGAGAGATCTTAGGGTTTTAACAGTGGTATCAGAGCTATCTCTATTTAATTGTTGTTGATTTTTTTAAGTAAATTTTAATATTTACTAATAAAAATGTTATTTTGTTGATTTGTGTTCATGAATTGCACGTGTATCATCGATATGGTTATTGGAACACATGTTACTATAATTCAATGGACGAATCGACGTTGCAGGGGAATTTCGTGAGTTAATGCTATTTTTTCCTATTTTTTTATAGTTAAAATCAAGCATTAATGGAATTTCTTACAAAAACACCATAAAGTTTATGGTGGATATTTTTTATAGAATGGATTCCCTGAATTTCTAGAAATTTTAGGGAGTTTCAAATTGTTAAGGTATGTATGGGTGGTATGTTGGTGGTATGGGATGCTAGTGATCCCTCACATATATTATCTTATGGGATAATTTGGGCTCAAGATTGTTGCTTTGCTTACATCACTTAGCATGTTGACCTCAACATTCAAAGACAATCTTATTTTCTAAACTCACTAGAAGTTATATTGTGGGCATTCTCTAGATAAATTTCTTTTATCTATAGCCTACATTTTTTGATGAGGGTAATCTCATCGGCATTTTCACTTGTTGAAATCTCTTTCTTTAGAGTTCAAACAAGTTTATCTTGTTGTGTTCGGATAAGGAAATTTGGATTCTTCCTTTGTTGGCATTTCTTTCTCTAGTTCCGTACTTTAGGTGATTTATATAGTCAACCTGATTGTTTATGGATGGACATATGTGACTCATCGAGACGTTGATGACTCTCTATGTTGATATGGGTAACTCGGGATGTCGATTATTCCATATGCAGATGTGGGTATGTCGGGGTGCCGATGAATCCCTGGTTTCTGCTGTTATAATGTCATGTTTTCCTACTTTATTCCGAATGGTTTACAACGAGACAGTTACTTTGAATGTGAATTGCTTTGATCATCCGCAGTCTGATGGGCAAACAGAGTGTATGAATCATATTATAGTGTATATGCTTCGTGCATATGTCTCTAGAAAATCATCATATTGGAAAAAATATCTTCCAATGATGGAATTTGCCTATAGCAGTTTTAAATATACGGCTATTGGTTTTAGTCCGTGCTGCATACTTATGTATGGGTATTAACTCAGGGTACCTGTTGATGTCGGTCTTAAGGAAATCGAGCTTGATGCATCGAGGGATTTCTTGCGTGATATGTAGGAAATGCTAACCGAAACTCGAGATTCTATCAGGAGTGCTCAATAGGGCACGGTTTTATGCTGATAGGGGACGCTCATCTTGGTCTTTTGAACCAGGAGCGTTGGTTTATTTTAATGTTCCTAAAGATTCTCAGACTTTGTCTCAATGGAAAAATGCTCGAATTTATCTCCTAGATATTGTGGTCCATTTTGAGTTATACATCGGATTGGCACGGTTGCGTATGAACTAAAACTACCTCTAATTGTTAGAGTTCATCCAGTCTTTCATATCGATAGATTGAAAGGGAAACTGGGAGGTGAGGTTAACACAGTTACTCCTCAAGAACTCGTTGAAGTCGAAGATTTATCCTATGTTCCACATGAACCTGATAAGGTTCTTGAATTTAGGGAAAGGAAACTTTCTAGTTGACTAATCCCTGAGGTTAAAATTAGGTGAAAAGATAGGGAAATTGAGGATTCGACTTGGGAGTCGGTTGAAATTGTTCAGCGCAGTTCTCCTTCTTTTCATTGCAAGAGTGCAATGTTTTGAGAGAGGGGAAGTATGTTATATGTACATTATGTGTACTATGTTATATATACATTATGTGTGCATATACTAGGAGGCTAACCCACATTAGGCTTGTGAGCATGGGAACTCGTTGAAGTCGAAGATTTATCCTATGTTCCACATGAACCTGATGAGGTTCTTGAATTTAGGGAAAGGAAACTTTCTAGTTGACTAATCCCTGAGGTTAAAATTAGATGGAAAGATAGGGAAATTGAGGATTCGACTTGGGAGTCGGTTGAAATTGTTCAGCGCAATTCTCCTTCTTTTCATTGCAAGAGTGCAATGTTTTGAGAGAGGGGAAGTATGTTATATGTACATTATGTGTACTATGTTATATACACATTATGTGTGCATATACTAGGAGGCTAACCCACATTAGGCTTGTGAGCATGGGAACAAGCTCTAGTGGAGCATGGGTTAGGACTAACCTTAAGGGTTAAGGTTAGGGTCAGGCATCCAAGGGTCACACATGGGAAATGGAGAGTCAAGAGTCACTTGAGGTCCCTCCTATATAATAGGGGCATGGGGCACACTCAAGGGGGCTTGGAGGCTTAGGCTTATGAGGCCAAGGCTATGTTATGCTCTCTTGTGTAGAGGTTCATATCTACTCATCTACCATTTCACACTATAGCTACATGCTATTGGATTGGAGTTATACCTCTTGATGGTATGGGACATCAAGGTAGAGGTATGATGTATTTCTTTAATATTCATGTGTGCATCCCTTGGGCTCGGGGGTGGTTGGGTGGTTGAGTTTATGCCTGATTTATGCATGTATATGCATAACAATTATCTAGAGAGATCTTAGGGTTTTAACAACTGCCCCCTCTCTCACTCACTAACCCCCCTTCTCTCATGCCCCACTCCCCCTCTCACCCGTCACCCTCCCTCTCACTGATCACCCCCAGCCCCCGCAGCTCTCTCTCCCCCCTCGCATCATTCCTCACACTGACCAACACCCCCTCCCCTTACTTGTGCGCACTCCCCTCCCTTGCTCACTCACCCCCTCTCTTCGCCAACCCACACCCCCCTTGTGCCCCCTGGCAACTCTGCCCCACCAACAACCTCTACCTCTCCCTCCTCAAGGCTTGCAATCAGAGGAAGGCCTTGCTTCAGGCCAAGCAAGTTCGTGCCCATCTCCTCCAACACAAATCAAAGCTCACCGGCGTTCTGGGGACTACCTTGTTATCACTCTAGCAAAATGTGGTGGCATCCAAGATGCACGCGAGATATCTCTCACTTTGCCTCGCAAGCTGTCTTCTTGTGGACTGCCATGATTGCCACATACACCAACTCCGACCAAGCGCCCCCTCCTTCTCGCTCACCGACCAACCCCCTCACTAACCATGCCTACCTCTCTCTCTCCCCCCACTCCACCAACCAACCCCCCCTATCTCACCTCACCCGTCTTGTCAACTCACCCGACCCCCCCTCCCCCTCTCTCACCTCACTGGCCCTCACTTCCCCTATATGCATAGTCACCGCCGCCCTCTCTCCCTTTCACCCCTGTCACTCCCCATCGATATCCTCTCTCACAACAACCGCCACCTCTCACCTTTACATTATGCTACCTCATATGGCCAATCTGAGATACTTTTGTTACTGTTGGAGAAGGGTGTGTCGTTGAATGCAATGAATCGTCATAGACACATGCCTCTCATGATGGAAGGGTATTTTTCATTGAGTGGCTTGTGGACTGGGAGCTGATATCCTCGTGTTTGATACTCCCAATGGGAGGATGTGCCTCCCTTATGCAACAAAGAGTGGCCACCTTGATTGTGTCCAACGAGTTTTGGATGCTACCCAAATGCCCATAGTGGCACAAACATGTGGCACTACAGCTCTACACTTGGTAGCCCGGTCCAGCCATTCTACAGTAGTCCACTTGCTTTTAAGTAAGGGGTCTCCCATGTGTGCAATGACCACAAGATCTAGTAGAAGCAGCTGTGGTCTTGGAAGCACACCATTGCATTTTACAGCACGTGGAGGATCATAATGAATGTGTTAAGAGCTTTTGGCATGGGTTGCAGATAGGTTGCTGAGAAACTCTCAAGGGCACAATCCTTTTTTCATCGCTATGCAATACCATAACACAGCATGTGCATGTGCAACTCTTCTCATTGACTATAGAGCCTTGGTATGGCCATCTTCGTGGGTGGCAGTTTATGAGCAGTC
This sequence comes from Cibotium barometz, assembly GCF_041138505.1. Taxonomy (NCBI): domain Eukaryota; kingdom Viridiplantae; phylum Streptophyta; class Polypodiopsida; order Cyatheales; family Cibotiaceae; genus Cibotium; species Cibotium barometz. The sequence goes on along the minus strand of NC_141084.1, from coordinate 17,154,968 downwards.
TTGACCCTAAAGCAAAAGTTCCATTAGAGGCTGCCTTGGCAGATGCTAGTGATGCTTGGGAAAAGCGGATCTTTTTTTGTTAATGAGAAGCAGATATTTTATGTACTGATCGTGGCCAGGTTTCATTTTGTATCTTTGTATGCTTGGACTTCGTGCTAGAAGTTCTGCCCGAATGAAGTGGCCAGCGATTATTGCCATCACCGTCGATGCCCTGTGTGATCGCCTCCAATTGCCATCACCGTCGATGCCCTGTGTGATCGCCTCCAATTGCCATCACCACCAGAGCCCTCCAACATCTCCAATGTGCATGGCCAACTCTGATGGCACTCATGGAGGCAACACCCCTCTCCCTTTCCCAAGGCAGGGCGAGATCCTCTTGAGCACCATCTCCCTTTTCTGGACGGAAGATCTTCCCTCTACACTACATGATGAGGGTTGGGACTTCGAGGAGGAGGACACCCAAGGAGGAGATAAGGGGAGAACTCTCTCGGCAGTGAGGAGACTCTCTTGTAGGACATTCATGGTAGCACATTCTAGTAGGAGACTCTCTCTTATGTCACATTCACTCTAGCACATTCGGTGGAGAGCACATTCTCTGGTTTATGACATTCTCTGTGTTGGAGCACAGTCTCTCTTGTATCATTCTGGTCTACAGTTTGGTATATACAGTGTTGCACTCTTGTGGTGTTTTGTCTATCTCTCTGTGTGAGCGAGGTGAGTGAGTGGTCAGTGGTGGGTGTGATGTGAGTGAGAGGCCTATAGGGATACTACGGTGCTAGGTGGTGGTCGGAGAGCACGGTAGACAGTGTAGAGCATAGGTCTTGCATGTCTAGCCAGCGAGGTCGGTATACTTTTCTAAGAGGATCCACGCTCCCTTTTCCCTAACCCTAGTGTTTGTGTTGGTAGTCCTCAAACTCCCTAGCGAGGACCGACGGAGTCATCTATAAGCGTTTTTTAGGTTTTTTTTTAAGGAGGAGAGAGCCTTGCAATACCTTACATCAAGCCTTTACTCATCCCCAAAATCAAAATTTTCAAAGGTATGCTTACTTTTAAAAAGTATCATTCATGCTTATTTTCTTGTTTTAAAAATTGAATTGGATTGTGATAATTCAACCCTTAGCCTATTTATATTTGAATTTAATTTTGTTGCACAAGTTTCAAGAACGGAGAAATAGTCTTAGACCTTAGTTTACCCCTTTGTCAAACTTCCAAGTACATAGTACATGCTTTGTTAAAATTTCAAGCATATACCATAGTATACCCTTTGTCAAACTTTCAAGTATATACATAGTATATGCTTTGTTAAACTTTCAAGCATATACCATAGTATATGCTTTGTCAAACTTTTAAGCATATATCATAGTATACCCTTTTAAATTGATTTCTAGTTCCCAATTAAAGGTAGAATAAATTTATACCTAGGATGGGAGATTAAATGATAGATTAGGATGGTTATCATAATATTTTTATTCAAAATAATATATTAGTTAATTAATTTCTAGAGAAAATATAGAAATATACATGAATTAAATAAATAATTGGCCATAGATAACCATAGAGAATCTAGAAATATTAAATTTATGAATACACATGTATAGCTAGATTGTGAGATAGGGTGGATGAAATCTTTAAAGAGAGAAATTAAGCTTAGGCTCAGATTCTTTAAAGAGAATCTAGTTAAAAGATCAAGTTATGGGTTAAGGGGTGAATAGGATCCACAATTTAATGTTGGAAATTGGGGGGCCACTTCCTAGGACGTCACCCATCCCAGTAGTGTTCACGCCACTATGCGCTCAAACCTCCACCACTCTATTCCCTTCTAAGCCATGAAAATTAGTATAAGAGGGATGATAATGGCCCTAGTCTTCTATTATTTATGTATGATCTCATTATCCCCGATAATATGCATGTGGTATGTAGACGGCCAGGCCATGACCTTCTAACACCCTCTCTCAATGGCCAGGATGTAGAGTACCCAAAGGCTCTAACAACACTTGGCTCAGAGGTTTGCCTCCTCTCACAAAGATGTCACCCGGCTATTCTAACATATGCCACCTGCTAGTGATTACTTTGAGCATACCAGCACGACACAACCTTCTTAGTCATACATGCATTTGACCTTCGTTCAGCTCCACCGAGAGGTATCGAGACAAGTCAACCACCTCTATTAACAACATCCCAACATGCCCTCCCTGGCTCTCATACTATGTTGGAAATTGGGGCCACTTCTCGAGTGATCACCTATCCCAGTAGTATTCATGCCACTGTGTGCTTAACCTCCACCACTCTATCCCCTTCCAAGCCATGAAAATCGGTGGAGGAGGGATTGTAATGGCCCTAGTCATCTATTATTTATGTATGATATCATTATCCCTAGCACTATGCATGTGGTATATGTAGATGGCCAAAGCCATGACCTTCCAACATTCAATACTAATAGGCTTAAACATTCAAGGTTCAAATTTGTTTAATTTTTTGAACAACAAATGTGACTATTTCTAGAGAGAGAATGAGTCAATTATTATGCCAAGTTAGAAAAAGAGTGTGATGTAAATGCCCTAGATGCATACAGACTAGGTGGATATTGCAATGAAGTGATGATAATTAAGAAAAGTGGTACTAATCAATTAAGGAGAGCCTATCCAGTACTAACGTCTAGTGAGAGAATTTATAAATATAGAGTAAATATAGAGAGGATGACCATATGTGTAGAGACTAGTAGAGCTACTTACACAAGGTTGATTTTGAAAAAGAATTCGGCTGAGTTAAGATATTAGTGAGTATAGAGAAAAAGTAGAATAAGTATTTAGAAATAAAATTGGCAAAGAACCTAGAGAGAGAAAGTAGAAGAATGGGAAAATTTTGCATAATGACATCAAGGTAGTGTTTGATTTATTAAAGAGGTCATTGATTTAAACTAGTTTAGTTTTCAAGATCATTATATATATACATGATCATCATTTAGTCTTAGATCAAACAAGATTTATTGAGAGATAAGATGGCTTAGTTAATGAAGTTTGAAATTAAATGTTGTTGAACTGGTAAAGTCTTATGGACGTGACTTAATTGGATATGTAAATGCTACACATGGACTAAAGTATGGGAATGAATGTTAATGTTGAATGTGGATCTTCCCTTGAATGAGGTCATGTGTAAGGCCAAACCAAAAAGGAGAGATTCGAGAAAGTTGAACCAATTGGTCTCATCAACTCCGATGCAAGGAAGGGAATCCCATGCAGAAAAGTGCTAAGTATGATAACTTACCTGTATGTAAATGATTTTCATTATTCTTATATTTGTTCTTGAATTTGATAAATTGCTGAATTGATCAGTGGCATGGGTTGAATCCTGCACCAGAGAATGTGGAGCTTGTGGAGGTATTGCACAGGTTGTTATTCCATGTGAGTCACAGCCATCATGGACTGGCTCATGTGATGATAGTCGCGACGGGACCTTAATCCCATTGCTGAGCGTGGGTGAGCTTTCGGTATATATAGGGGAAGGATGGGGTAGGCTACTTGTGTAGAAAAGGTGAGAAGTGTTACATGGATAATTTATCGCATAGTGGTAGTAGATGAATCTAGCCATAGATAATAGTGGTATGATCGCAACCAACCCTTCACTCCTTAGCCTTAGAGATGATGGGCTCCCAAGTATTGTGGTGAACCTAAGGCATAGGATAGGGAAGCTATGATCATAGAGAGCCATTATAGTGAGCCGTTAAGTGACCAAGGGTCAAGATCAATGATCAAATCCATGGCAATGAGACCATGGCAGGTCAGCCACAATTATCGAGAGGGATTCGGATGGAGAATAGTTTATTTTGACACTTTATGTGATAAAGAAGATTCTATATGGATTTATATGGATTGTTTTCTTAATTTATAATTTTAGGTATTGTGATTATGTGTGTGTGAGAGTAAAAGATCTCTTTATTGATGGTGTGCTTGATATCTATGTCAGTTAAAGGTGCTAGCTAAGGGGCTTGCATGAGGAACCCTTTGTACTTGAGCACAACCCACCTTTAAATTGAATCTGATCTCATGTCTATATAGTTAGTAGACTAGGTGGTGGCCAAACCCATGGGCTAATTGGGATTAAGCATGGACGTTGGATCTAATAAACCCAAAGATTGAAGAATTTAGCACCATCCCAGGAGGAGAAAGGAATTTCTTACCATTCATGAATATGGGCATTACCAACACAAAGGGTGGATCCTCTATTTATGCCGATCAAAAGAAGGTTCACACCAGGAATTCTCTGCTGTAAGTAGAGAAAAGATTCTCATGTATGTTATAATTTTCCATTGTTTAATCCAACCACTACAACAAACAAAGAGAAGAGCCGTGTGAAGAGCTATGAAAATTTCAAAGAATCTATAAATGGAAAAAAAACATTCACGTTGCTACTGGCAGCTACATCAGCGTTAATAACCACATGTACAACAACACCAATAATTGCGTGTGAAGTAGTGCTTATAGCAGTATATATAGCCGCGTACTATCTGCAAAATAAACGGGGATACAAGGGGAGAGATTTGTGGGGAGATACATGTGTCCCCACAAATCTCCTCCATTCTGTCCTCATTTTTTTAATCACATTATTTAAATACTAGTTAATGACAAGGGGAGAGATTTGTGGGGAGATACATGTGTCCCCACAAATCTCCTCCATTCTGTCCTCATTTTTTTAATCACATTATTTAAATACTAGTTAATGACATTTAGAACACTGAAACACTTAAAACACAAAAATAATTACAATAAACCAAAAATATCATTAATTATATTACAATTTTCAAATTACATAGTTCATTACACCTAAATCCTAAAGTACATTTTGCTGAGCTCGTTGCACTAAATCAACAATCTTAGTACGTCCTATTGTTTCTTGTGTGTGGAAGAGATAAGACAATTCTAACTCCACTCTATGAGTGCTTTGCAAATCTTCTTTTGGGCTTTGTTGATTTCATCTTGAGTGTAGCACGCTCTTGTACACCACGAACAAGATCTGCATCATACTGCTTTGCGAAGAGCAGTATTGTATGCATCTTCATCGTTTTGGTATATGAGCTACAATAACATGTTATTGTTTATTTTCATTAACGTTTCATGTCTAGCCATTAATAACAAACATGCAAAAATGCATTACATTGAGTGAGCATTGATGGATGCATAGAGCTTATGTATTACTACATTACTGCATTACTACATATGGCTTATGCATTATGCTTAATTCCATTATGCCCACATTCCCTTATGGCATACACATAAAGCTTTATGCAAGATTCATGCATAAAGCTTTTTACAAGATTCATACATAGAGCTCATGCAAGCTTCTTGCATATACTACTTCACATCATGTACAAGTGTTCAGGTTCTCATCATTACCAAATGATTTCCACTTCATTCTCCCTATCTTTATCATCCTTTGGTTGGTGATGAAATTTCAAACACTTGTAACATAATGTAGAAAAATTAATTTATTAAGTCATATGCAAGAAGCTCTATGTAAGTCATATGCAAGAAGCTCTATGTAAGCCTATGCATAAAGCTTGCAATCTTATGCATAAAGCTTACAAGCCTATACATAGAGCTTTACATAAGCCTAAACTAAACCTAAACCTAAACCTAGCACCCAAGGGTGCAATAAACTTAGAACTTGAATAAACAATTAAAGGAAAATGAGGGCTTAGAACTTAGAACTTGAAAGCCTATGCATAAAGCTTACAAGCCTATACATAGAGCTTGCAAGAAGCTTTATGCATAAGCTTTATGCAAACCTATACATAAATCTTGTAAGAAGCTTTATGCAAGCCTAAACTAAACCTGGCACCCAAGGGTGCAATAAACTTAGAACCTTGCATAAACAATTAAAAGAAAAAGAGGGCTTACCTCTTAGAACTTAAAAGCCTATGCATAAAGCTTGTAAGCCTAAGTATAGAGCTTGCAAGAAGCTTTCATGCCTACGCATAGAGCTTGCAAGAAGCTTTATCCAAGCCTATGCGCATAAAGCTTGAAAGAAGCTTTATGTATAAGCTTTATCCAAGCCTATGCGCATAAAGCTTTATCCAAGCCTATGTGCATAAAGCTTGAAAGAAGCTTTATGCATAAGCTTTATCCAAGCCTATACGCATAAAGCTTGAAAGAAGCTTTATGCAAGCCTATGCATAGAGCTTTATGCATAGCCTATGCGTAGAGTTTGTAAGCCTATGCATGAAGCTCTAAGCCTATGCATAGAGCTTTATACAAGCCTATGCATAGAGCTTGTAAGCCTATGTGTATAGCTTGCAAGACTATGCATGAAGCTCTAAGCCTATGCATAGAGCTTTATACAAGCCTATGCATTAAGCTTTATACAAGCCTATGCATAAGTTTTATGCATAGATCTTGCAAGCCTATGCATAGAGCTTGCAACCTATGCATAGGCTTAGAGCTTCATGCAAGCCTATGCATAGGTTTTATGCATAGATCTTGTAAGCCTATACATAGAGCTTGTAAGAAGCTTTATATAAGCCTATTCAGGATGGAGCAGATTTCTCTTATTCTTATGGATCATGCATTTATTCTTTGATGTCGACATGGAGGATAAGGTCCTTTGTACATGAATGATGTACTTAGTTATGATGATTCTCTTCATCATGTGATGATACTTCTATTGATGGCGAACATAGTTATCCACTATGCGCTTCATTGGATGATATGGTTCTAGTGCTTGGTGATCATGTGTATGATGTACATGATGAGGATGTTCCAGATACAAATTCTATTATGGTGGATCATGGTGATTCTATGATAATTTCCTTGGTGGATGATTCGACATCTATGAGTTGCTGATGCAAATGCTTAGATCTAGAGAACTATGAAAAGAAAATATTATCACCGTATCATGTAGATTTATGAAGCTCATTATGGTGCTTCTCAATAGAAGGAGGAGGTGATAGAGAACTATGAAAATAAAATTTTATTCTTTGACATGAATAGGGGTCTAGAGGAGCAAAAAATGTATATTATTCTTATCATCTTAGGTGCTTACCTGGATACATGCACACTACATTTGAGGAAGTGATAGACACATCCTTTTGGACACCGCAACCATATTTTAGACATAGTGTACAAGCTTCAATCACGAAGAAATCATTATAGATTCAAGCTTGGAGATAGAGCTTTCAGTCCATGACAAAGTTTTAAGGATGGAACTTACATCAACAAGTAGGGGGGAAGTTAAACCCATTTTGGGCTTAACAGACACTATCTTCTATAGATGGGAGTAGCACAATAAGTGCCATGAAAAAACACCATAAATGTTATAAATATTACGAGGAAAGCTAGCAAATGAACAAGCTTAGTAGTTTAGGGTTTAAGTTTGGGAGCCCAAGCATGAATAAGGGCCGATTATATATGTCAATTTCTCATAATGCTGTGACAAAATCCCCTTTTATGCTAAGCAAGATCTTGTCCTCTCCTTGCCCTTGCAGCTCTTGTGTGTGTATGAGAGACAGAAGGAGAGTTGAGAGGACATGATTGTTGCTTCTTGCACATGTGCCTTTCTATGCTTTGTGAGAGGGAGATGCTTGTAGCTTCTTGCACATGTACCTTTCTATGCTTTGTGTGAGACAGTGTAGAGAGTGATAGAGGTGAGTCCTTCCTTGCACCATCTTGGTGATAGCGAGAGGGAGACTTGGAAGTTTGACCATAGACCTATGGAGCTTGGAGGTCAAAGAGATCCTAGGATGTAAGTAAGGTAAGAATCCCAATTGTTGTCTATTTCACTATTTGTTTGAATTATGAGAGAGTTCTTGGAAGAGTAGAAATAGGCCATAATAGTTATTCTTATTCTTCTATACATAAGAAGAAGAATGAAAAAGATTAAAGAAATGTCTTCCTCTTCTATACATAAGAAGAAGTGAAAGAAGAAGAAAAAGTAAAGAAACTTATTCTTATTAATCTTCTTCCTTATGAAAGAAGAAGAAGAAGATCTTCTTCACCATCTTCTTCTTACATAAGAAGAGGAGTGTTGTCTTCTTTTTCCTCCTCTTATTCTCTTCTTTTACATGAGAAGAATAAAGAGAAAAAGAAGATGAGTATTGTCTTCTTCTTCCTCTTCTCTTATTCTCTTCTTTGACATAGGAAATAGAAAGAGAAAAAGAGGAAGAAGAAATAGAAAAAGAAGTGGAACTTCTTCTTCTTATACATAGGAAATAGGACGAAGAAAGAGAAAAAGAAGTGGAACTTTTTCTCCTTCTTCTTCTTATACATAGGCAATAGGAAGAGTGAATTGTTCTTCTTCCTCTTCTTTTTATTATTCTATACATAAGAGGAGGAGGAAGAAGTTTACCTAAATTAGCTTCTTCTTACTTCTCTTCATTTATGTTAGATTTTGTAAACTTGAAAACCATGTATATGGCTTTCTACGTTTTTGTTAATCCAAAAGTCAAGTAATACATTTTTTTAACACACTACTTGATTATCTCATACTTAATTGTGACATGTGCATCAACTTTTTGTCATACATTACTTGTTGTTGTAAGCGAATGGCTTTATCAACCATACGATGTTATAAAATAAATAATTTTTTGTGAAGCCTTGCATATTGTGGATGGGTTGCAATGTTGCAGTAGCACAACCTTTCCCATTCTTCCCAATTAATAGAGCCTTCTAATAATTTTCAAAAAATGTCAGGTAATATGCCTCACAAAAGACCTCATAAATTCTGATGTGTACTGTGAAGCTTATTGTAGTGCATTAATCATGAGGGTTATAATAGGATGTGTTGCGAGGATTTTGGACCTAACCTTGACACAACACATAATTTTTGCTTGTGTGTTTGTGTCATAACAATGCCCCCATCCTATTATAGTGAAACACACCAAGATGTCCTAGCTATATGCAAAGTGAGTGTATGCGTGCACACGCACACACAGAGCTAGAGACACACATACATAAACTATTTAACTAATGTGATCGTGAATCTGATGGTCATGATTTCAATTAGGTTACACTTGGGTTAGATGTGACTACCTTGCGTTCACAAGGGGGAATTATATGGCTTCATTTACTATGTTCTTGAGTGCTTTTCATACTTAGATGGCTCTTTCCTTGTCAATGAGTTATATGGCTTCATTTACTATGTTCTTGAGTGCTTTTCATACTTAGATAGAGTTAAAATTATAACAACTTTGTTACATGTTGTTTCAGTCATTTATAACAACTTTTTAAATCATGATTGCAAGATAAAGGGGACCCATTATTTTTGGCAAATTTTTAGGGTGGTTGAAAGATAAGGGGACACATTATTTTTGGCAATTTTTCTTGGTAGGTTTTCCAAAACTCAGACATCCCTTAGATGATAATTTCAGGTGGGTGTACCCTACTTCAATTGAGGTTCCCGAACCACAAAAGGTAAATATGTGTCCATCATACGACACGTAGATACCTTGATTGAGATATCTCTAAACTCGACAAAATGACATCATATACCATGTAGATACCTCAATAGAGGTATCTATGCTACGTCACATGTCGTGCAAAAATATCCATATTAAATGCCAAGCAAAAACAAATATACAAAATTAGGATGGCTAGGATGCATCAAGGACATCGAGAAAGTAACATCTCGGATTGCATCTAGGACCTTGATTAAGGTCCTTGCTGCATTTTGGCCATTCCAATGAATGCTTCAGATTGCATCTAGGACCTTGATGCAATCTAGACCATCATGAAGGCCGTTCTTGATATCTTGGCCCCACACTCCACCTCTATTTTGTACCAAACGACCCATATTACATCTAGGACTTGGGATTGAGATCCTTGATACATCCTAGTTATCTTGATGGATGGCCAAGATTCCCTTGGACCTTGACTAAGATCCCATGTGAAATCTTAGCCAAGATTCCCTTGGACCTTGACTAAGATCCCATGTGATGGATGGCCAAGATTCCCTTGGACCTTGACTAAGATCCCATGTGAAATCTTAGCCATTCGCGCGGATTGGTGGATCTCGACCCCGAGAGCTATAACCCCCCCCCTTCAACGCTCTCATTTTTACCATTTTATCGAGCACACTCTTGACTCGAGCTAAAGGAGGTAGGTGTCTTGATTCCTAATCCTTTTATTATTTATAATTAGTTCTTTAATTAATTATTTAATTTAATTCTTATAATATTTTAAGTCTAATAATATAAAATTTTAAAGCAAGCTTAACCAGACCTTAGTATAATCATTTTTCAATTAATAGAAAAAAAATTAAACTTTAGGATACCACCATTATTAACTTAAAATGTATTTTCTAAGACCTTAGGACCTTAGGACATGACTAATTAGGCAAAATTTGCACCAAACAAAGGCAATTTAAGAGGTTTCTCTCTCTTCCATGAAGATGAGAGAGAGGTGAAAGATAATATTAAAATAGTCTCTCTCTCTCTCTCTCTCTCTCTCTCTCTCTCTCTCTCTCTCTCTCTCTCTCTCTCTCTCTCTCTCTCTCTCTCTCTCTCTCTCTCGTACACTCTCTGGGACTTTGTTTTACTAATACTATAACATATTCATTGAATATTTATTGTTTTTGTGTACTTTTTGGGTGAAATCTAACTTATGATGCTATTGATGGTCTAATTATGTTAAATGTGCAAGATTTGAACAATTTATATAATCTAGCTCAGTATTTTGAATTGATAGTTTGAGCAACTTTATGAATATGCTTTGAAAGCAAAGCTTATTTACAATAATCTAACATTTTCTCTTGGAGTTTTAAAATACTATTGGCTTCATAGTGTGAATTTCTAGTTTTCCTCCTTTCTTTATGGGTACCTCTCTCTCCATTCTCACATTAATAGTGATAGATGTTCCCATTTACAGTAGAGATTAGGGTAGGATTAAAGATAAAGAGTGTGCAGTTTCTGGTGTCATAGTGTTGGAACCAAAAAACCATCTTCCTTTTCATTGATCTTTTCTATCGAAAGAAGGGAGAAAAGGGGAGACTTGTTTACATGGAGTCTAGATACACAAGATATCATTTACATGGAAGTCTAAAAATGGTCCATGAAAGCTTGGGCATAAGCTCCAAGAAGACAAAGATGTCTATCATAAAAAGGGTATAATATCCATGAGCCCTATGCCTAATATAGCCAAAAGTACACATGTGAATGACCCTAAGCCCAAGTGCCTATGCCCCATTCCCCATGTGCATGTGCATACCAAATCTACTTCATTACAAACCATCCCCTCTTACAATAATTTTGTCCTCGAAATCAAGGGTGGTCATGCACAAAAGACAAATACAAAGGCTATATACATCTGCCAATAATCATGACATAAGTCACTGTCATGGTGGAAGACCCAAATACCATAACATTAGTAGTATGACCAACCAGGGTCAAATGGAAAGGATGAGGGACCCTTGTCAATGATGAAGCTAAGAAATCTCCCACTTGGATCAAAGGGAAAGTGTGAGAGACCACTGCCGATGAAGGTAGCAGAATATCCCCCAAGGTCAAATGGGAGATGTAGGAAGCCCATGTCGATGATGAGGCTAGGTATGAATCCTAGTTTAAATGAATAAATGTAGTATGCATCATGGACCCTCAAATCCAATGTAACAATAGCTCCTGGGTCAAAAGGGAAGCTCAAGAGGGATAGCTCATAAGCCCATCCTCACGATAATAACATGGAACTAACATCCAGGTTATAGGCTAAATGGAAGTAAAATTCCTAGTTGGAATGTCAAATGGTCCATCTAGATCAAGACCAAGAGACGTCACAATTGCATCTACATGGTATGCCATGTAATAATTTATCATACATCCCAAGTGGCATATGATGCACCCAAAGATGATTGTCTCAGCTTCAAAGAAACTAGGGTTGTGTAGACAATCATGGAAGTCGAAGAAACACATCTCAAAGTTGACATTGTGTAGGAACTCATGTGAACCAATGTTGTCATCCACTATAGCATAGCTCAAATCATCTATGGCATCCCCAAGGTCTCTAGGGTCATCCGCATAAACATGGTCTATCTCCATTAATGATGCCCCTATGTGACCTACATCTCATGACAAATCTATCTCTGATATTATAGGATCTAAGGAGATGTCTAGATCAAATGCAAATCTCTCAAGATCTATGCCATATGATCTACTGTGGATATGATCAATATGCATAATCTTACTACGATGTCTCACCTCAATGAAATCATCACTACTCTCATGCACTATCCATGATTGCTCAAATACATGAACTTTATCCACACGAATGCTGCTAGGAATGCTATGAATACTAAGAGTAGTGGTTATATTAGTGATATCTCCATAAATAGAAATCCTAGAAGAATAGCTTGATGCATCTAGCACTAGGAACTCAGGTCTATGCTCATAGGTGTCTATGTCACTTGTATGTGGAGTGTCACTAATCTCAAGTGTGCTAATGGATACACTAATCCTGAGTGTGCTAATGGATACACTAATCCCAAGTGTGCTAATGGACGCATCCCTTATTAAATGCACACTATCCTCTAGAATGTCACCATGATCAGCCAGAGTGTCCACATGATCCATAGGAAAGAAGATAGGCATAGAAGTGTTCATGCTCGTTGCGCTCACTGTTATCTCTCTCCTCAAGATCATGCCCACATGATCTGACTCACACACATCACTATCACATACATCATCATCGTGTGTATATGTGTTAGTAGCATCATGTGCATGTATATCACTATGATCATGTTCATGTGTGTGCAATACATCAATATCATCATGTGTGTGTGTGTGTGTATGTGTGTGTATGTACATCATCATGTGTATAAGTGTACAATACATCATCATCATAAGTATTTGTGTTGGTGTAGTCTGCATTCTCCAAAATATAATCATGGTGGCTCAAGAGCGTGGGACACTCATGTAAGTAGCCAAACGTCATTTACATGGGGTCCAATACATGGGTGAAGGTCATGAAAGCTTACATGAGCAAGGCTTGATTGATATTTAGTAAAGATGATAAAAGTGATTGACAACTTGGCCTTATAATTGACTTATATACCTTTGGCCCCCTTTTTGCACTTAGTAGAGGAGAAGAATCTTGAAGAATTTTTTCAAAAAATGTGATAGAATCCCTAATTTTCATGAGAAACCCTAATATGCAAGAACTTGAAAGATTGAAACATTGAAGTGAAGAATGTCTTTCTTACACATTAGATAACCATTACCAAAGCATTAGTGTAGTAAACCTTATGAATGTTGAAGCTCCATAACTCCATGAAGAAGTGCAAAAACGGCGGTAGGCTCACAAGCAAAAAACGCGCAGAAAATGTGAAGCCCATGCCTTCCCCTCTCATAACGCTAAGCTTTAGCTAGCTTTTAGTCAAGGATTAAAGCACCAAATCTTTAGCTAGCTTTTAGTCAAGGATTAAAGTACCAAATCTCTTCAAAATCAATCAAGAAGAGGGAGAAAGAGTAAAAACATGAGGCACAAAGAATCTCCCAAATTTTTTCCTAATTTTGGTCCCAAGTACCCCAAATTTGCTCAAGTTTGGTCCCAAATTGATATAGAGTCTAATTTTTGGCCAAGATCTACCAAAAATTGAGCAAATCTACCAAGGTGGACTCAATCCAAGGTCTCCATCACTCTCCCATGCGAATAAAAATTTTCCAACCATGAAAAAGTGAGAAATTTAAAAAAAAATATTCAAGAAAATGCTAGAAATGGATCAAAGGCATGAGCTCTGATACCAATGAAAGAAGGGATAAAGGAGATGACTCGTTAGCATGGACTCAAGAACACAGGACATCGTTTAGATGGAGTCTAATACATGGGTGAAGGTCAGTTTGTATGAGCAAGGCTTGATTGATATTGAGTAAAGATGATAAAAGTGATTATTTACAACTTGGCCTCATAATTGATTTATATACCTTTTCACACTTAGTAATACCTTGGCCTACACAGTAGGCCATGCCCAAGACTATAATCCTTTAGCACTTTATTACAAATGTTGAACCCTCCGTATATCAAGGTAGCCAAGCAATAAAGTGAGACAAAGTCACCATTTATGGACCATTTGGCCTGGACCAACTGGACCATGTGGACCTGGACCATCTCGTACAAACCTCTCATTCATTAAACAAATGCCACCACTAGGTATCAAACCCGCAAGCTCGAACATCCAACCGTGGCACGACTACACCGCCTCGTCATAGTGGCAAGTCAATGCGTGAGGATGTAGAGGTCTAAGACTTGATGTGCCGAAGGTATGTGTGAACACGGCTAATGATATGTGATCCTCAACACCAAGTGGCAACTCGTGAGATAACGAGCATAGAGCCATAAAGATAATGCATGGGTGGAAGCCTTATGATCAGGATTCAATAGGGAAATGAAGTGACATTGATGAATGAAGATGATGTGTAGTGTATCGGTCATAAGATGGGTAGTAATAGTAAGAAATACCCATGGTCGCACGTGAGCAGTACCCAACACACTCAAGGCATGTGTACAATCTCACAAAAATACCCAAATGCTAAAAATGCGAAGCACACGTGAACAAACTCACCAAATCCCCATATGTTCCCATAATACACTAGGCATGTAACTAGCAATGTACAAAACTCACACCGTGTGAGAACAAGCCTAAAAAATGCATTAACATGTGTGACACCATCACGCGAGAAAAAATCACCACATAAGCTCAAGGCATGTGAGTAAACCCAAACAATGCGTCAATGCACGTGAACAAGCCCATAAAAGTATAAATCGTGTGAACGAGGCCCACAATATGCAAAAACATGTGAACAACCCCAAGGTAAATAGACAAGGTAGATGGGTAGTGTAAATGGCAAGGTCCAAGGTCCAACCCTAGTGTGAAGGGGTAAAAGACAAATGGGTTAATTAGGCTGGAAAGGAGATGTGAAAGGGTGGAAAGACTAAGTGTGAATGGTAAAAGAATGTGAAAAGAGAGAAAAGGAAACCCTAACGTGGTAATGGAAATGAACACCCATTTTATAACTCAAATCACTCTTCCTCCACCTCGGCCAACTACTGCTGCACTCTCAAGCTATTTCTTTTATCAAGTTGCTTTCAGTAGTGGAAGGCTTTGGTGCTTATGTAGATTGCTACAGTCCTCCACTGTCTCTCTTGGCTCACGCAAGTGCATACTATCTACACACTGTCTTCAGTCACCTTTCGAATAGAAACGCACTGTTGATCGCTATTTCTGAGAAGAGTACCAAACATAGCTTGCAATTGAAAGAAAACATCATCACAGTCTACATTTTTCCTCTGTGTGGCAAAAGAAACAAAGAAGGCACTACCTGCTCCGTCTGTGATGCTGTCACTCCGAACCTACCAATCTAGTCAATATGCTCTTAAGGAAATCTAAGCTTTCTAACATACATCTTGGGCATCGTTGGTCGTGAATGTTTGTTTTGCTCACTATATACATCTTATATCTTGTTATATCTCTTGGCATTGCTTTAAACTTCTTGCCTTGGAGTGCAGACCCTACCATGTCCTTTGAGAGTACTCTAGCACAACTAATCTATCCATCTCATCATTTTATGTTATAACCAGGTGTTGGATACTCTCACACAAGCCCTGATTCGTTGCTTCTATTGTCGACCTCCAATGACCAACTTATCCATTGGTTTTAGCTCCTTTAGACGTGCTATTAGCCTGAATATAGTGCTGTTCTCTAACATTCTTTCGTCTTGTTATTCTCTTTCTAAAAAACATGCACCATCTCACTTATTTGGACATTATGTGCTTCCATAGTATACATTGCACCCTATAAACTTTTGCATTCCTTCTCTTTCTCAATCAATGATTTTGAGAATTTTGTTATCATTACTTCCTTACTCATCATCAACATACTTTGGGCTGATTTATAAACATAATGTGCTTGGTTGGACAGACTTCTTATATAAGCTAAGAGACCTCCATGACCATCACATGCATACTCATTACTTCCTTACTCATCAACATACTTTGGGTTGATTTATAACAATTATGTGCTTGGTTGGAAAGACTTCTTATATAAGCTAAGAGACCTCCATTGACCATCACATACATACTTGATAAAGGAGGTTAATCTTGAAAATAAAAAAGGGTAATTTTGATAGAGGATCAATTCGATATATTGAATCCTCTATCCATAAATCCACATGCTTTTTCCATGCATCTTTATTCTCTTGCATTATTAATTATTGCATCAAGGCATCCTTTTTTATCTTAAACATAGGTGCATAGGTGCATATTCAAGGCATCCTTTTTTATCTTATACATAGGTGCATATTCAGTATCAAGTTGAAGGTGAATGTCTCTTTTCTTACTTTGTGTATCCTACAACTCCATTAAAATCACTGATATACATAAGTAATTTATAGCAACATTGACTCGAAATTAGCTTTAATAATCAATTTAAAGGTGAATGTCTCTTTTCTTCCTTTGTGTATCTTACAACTCCATTAAAATCACTGATATACATAAGTAATTCATAACAACATTGACTCAAAATCGGCTTTAATAATCAAAACCATTAAACTTAAAAAAATTATCTTAAAACGTTGATAAAAACATTAATATTCTAGATCATTAAACAAAATATTTTATTAAATCCTTTAACAAATCTAGAATTTAAATCTATAAGATAGAAAAAAAATATACAATATTAACCATTATACCTTTGTGCTTCTCTGAACTTGTAGTGTGATCGGAAAGATCAATAAAGAGTAAGATGGATTTTTGGTTCCAACACTATGCCACTAGGAAACCACCACACTATGGCACTAGAAAACCAACACACTCTTTATCTTTAATCCTACCTAATATTTGTCATAAATGGGAACATCTGTCATTATTAATGTGAGAATGGAGGAAAAAGAGAGAGAGAGAGCTACCTATAGAGAAAGGAAGAAAACTAGAAATTCACACTATGAAGTCAATAATATTTTAAAACATCAAGCAAAAATATCATATTATTGTAAAGAAACCTTGATATCAAAGAATACTTATAGAATTGCTCAAACTATCAAAATTTCAAAATACTTAGCTAGATTATATAAATTGTTCAAATCTGACACATTTAAGATAGTTAGAACATCAGTAGGTAGCATCAAAAGTTAGATTTTACCTGAGACTTGGTTAAGGTAAACAAAAATAATAAAATATTTAATGAATTTGTTATAGTATTAGTAATTTAACGTGGGTGAGAGAGAGAGAGAGAGAGAGAGAGAGAGAGAGAGAGAGAGAGAGTCACTATTTTAATATTATCTTTTGCCTCTGTTTTATCCACATGGAAGAGAGAGAAAGCTCTTAGAAGGCCTTTGCTTAGTATAAATTTTGCATGTCCTAAGTTTTTAGTCATGTCCTAAGGTCTTGGAGAATACATTTCAAATTACTAATGGTGATATCCTAAAGTTTAAAGTTTTCACTATTAGTTAAAAAATGATTATACTAAGGTCTTGTTAAGTTTACTTTTAAATTTTAAATTTTTTAATTTAAAATATTATAAGAATTAAATCAAAAGGACTAATTATAAATAACAAAAGGATTAGGAATTAATACACCTACCTTCTTTAGCTCAAGACGAGAGTGTGGATAAAATGGTAAAAATGAGAGTTGGGGTTTTTATAGGTCTCGATCGAGATCCCAATGGATGGCCAAGATTTCACATCTAGGTTATTAGTTGAGGTGGTCTAGGATGCAATCTCGGCTGCCATTAGGATAACTAGGATGTATCAAGGATCTCAATCCAAGTCCTAGATGCAATATGGGTCGTTTTGGTACATGATAGAGGTGGAGTGTAGGGCCAAGATATCGAGAATGGCTTTCATAAATGGTATAGATTGGCACATAATAAAGGTGGAGTGTAGGGCCCAGATATCAAGAATGGCCTTTATAAATGGTCCAGATTGCATCAAGGTCCTGATGCAATTTGAACAATTCATTGGGATTTCCAAGATGCATCAAGGACCGTCCTGGATGCAATCTAAACCATTCATTGGGATGGCCAAGATGCATTAAGGACCTCAATCAAAGTCTTAGATGCAATCTGGGATGTTACTGTCTCGATGTCCTTGGCATCCTAGCCATCTCAATTTTGTATATTTGCTTTTGCTTGATATTTAATATGGATTTTTTTTTCATGGCATGCGACCTAGCATAGATACCTCCATTGAGGTATCTACATTGTATATGATGTCATTTGTTGAGTGTAGAGGTATTTCAATTGAGGTATCTATGTGTCATATGTAGAGGTATTTCAATTGAGGTATCTATGTGTCATATGACAAACATATTTTTACCTTTTATGGTTTAGGAACCTCAATTAAGGTAGGGTACCCACTTGAAATTATCATCTAAGGGGTGTCCAAGTTTTAAATTGCCAAAATAATGGGTCTCCCTTATCTTGCAACCACCCTAAAACATTATTATAAAATGATTAAAACATGTTACAAAGTTATTATAATTTTACCTATCACAAGGACTAAGAAAAGCGTTATAAAATGATAAAAATAGAGTAACAGCCAGTTGGAACATGATTTCTTCCTTTAAATTAGACTCATGAGAGCCATATAAGGATGAAAAGCACTCAAGAACATAGTTAATGAATCAATAAAATTCCCCCTTGTGAATGAAAGGTAGTCACATCTAACCCAAGTATAACCCGATTGACATCATCACCATCAAATTCAAGATTACATTAGTTAAATAGTTTGTGTGTGTGTCTAGCTCTCTATGTGTGTGTGTGTGTGTGTGTGTGTGTGTGTGTGTGTGTGTGTGTGTGCGTGCACATGCATATACACTCACTTTGCATGTAGGTAGGCCATCTTGGTGTGTTTTAAACTATAATAGGATGGGGGCATTATTGTGAGGATTATTGACACAAACACACAAGTAAAAATCTTGTAAAAATTATGTGTCAGGTCCAAAATCCTCACAACACGTGTTGTTATAACCCTTGCGATTGATTCACTACAATAAGCTTCATAGTACTACACATCAAATTTATGAGACTTATTACTTGACTTTTTGTGAAAATTATTAGAAGGCTCTATTAATTGGGAAGAATGGGAAAGGTTGTGCTACTGCAACTGTGCTTTGCAACACTACACAACAACCCAACCACAATGCAAGGCTTCCCAAAAATTTGTTTATTATGATATGGTTCATAAAATCATCATTCACTTACAACAAGTAATGCATAACAAAAATCCAATGCACATGTCAATCAAGTATGAGATAATGAAGTAGTGTGTTACAAAATTCCACTATATGACTTTTGGATTTACAAAAATGTAGAAAGCCATATACACGACTTTCAAGTTTACAAATCTGACATAAATGAAGAGAAGACTAAGAATAATTTTCAGTTGTCTTCATTCCATGCCTCTGATGTAAACTTTTGGTGAAAGAACCAACTTCACTAATTAGACCTTACACAACATGAAACAACAAAAAAATTAAAGCTAAAGATTGAGAACAATTTTCATTTCACTTGTGTCCTATACATTTTTTGGTGTGACAGAACCAACTTCACATAAGACCTTACAACATGAAGCAATTTTTTTAAAAAAAGGTTATAATTAAGAAAGTAAGTATTTTTCTAGCCTTTAGGTTAAGTTGAAAAGTGCACTTATTCCTATGTGAAGAGGTGCAGTTCTTCGTATGTGAAGAATGAGAAGAAAAAGATAGAATTGCTTGCTCTTCTTACTGTTCTTCTTATTCTTATTTTTTTATGTTTTCTTATTCTACACTTCTTATGTATAAGAAGAAAAAGTTAAAGGTGAACTTCTGCTTCCCCCTATTATGCATAAAAGAATAAAAAAGAGGAAGAAGAACAAGTTACTCTAATCTGCTTCATAAGTCTACATGATGTGATGATCACTAGATTGGATTTTATGTGTCAAGCTTGTATCCATAGTAGGAGAATAAAAAGAAGAGGAAGAAGAACAAGTTACTCTAACCATCTTCATAAATCTACACGATACGACGATCATTGGATCGGGTATTATGTTCCAGGCTTGTATCCATAGGAGAAGAGCTTGCCTTTGAACTATAATGCTATTGAAGCAAGTTGTATCAAAAAATGGAAAATTATACGATCCATAGGAGAAGAACTTACCTTTGACTCTCAATGTTGTCAAAGCTAGCTATATCAAAGAATGAAAATTTGTATCCAACCATGAGAGAAGAGCTTACCTTTGACTCTCAATGTTGTCGAAGCTAGCTATATCAAAGAATGAAAAATTGTATCCACGGGAGAAGAGCTTACCTTTGACTCTCAATGTTGTCAAAGCAAGTTCATTACAAGAGGATGATGGTATAGCCGCGTGATGTAGTTGCACGATGTAGTGAGAGAGTCATGGCTACATGCAAAAGGGATTTTTTCCCATTATGCGGCTATATACGTGGCTATAGCCACATGCAATTATGCACGTGTGTATAGTCGCGTATTGGGAAAAATGCAATTCTCCCACCCGGCGTGTGTCCTTTCTTTGTTCTCCCAAAAACCTATGCTAAACGTGTTTCCTCTCTTGCCTTCATGTTCCATACCTCAAGGACCTTAAGCATGAAACTCATGCTCTCCTCCTTTATTCATATGCTTTCATAGTTTCATGGTGAAGGTTAGGATTTATATTCTCTATTCTCTCCCCTTTGTTTCAATTTCTATGTGCATGCATACTTAGGTCTTGATTCTTGTCTTCTTCTTTTTCTTATTCTTGTCACTTATCTTCACTTATTCTTCTCACTTGTATGCATAGAACTCTTAATGCTCTCAATGCACTAATCACTTTGTTTAATCCTATATTTTATAATCATTTTGTTTAATCAATTCGTTTAATCTTATGTTTCATGTACTAATCACTTTGTTTAATCTTATGTTTTGTAGTTCTTTCACTAATCCTCTCGTTTGGCTTCACAAAAAGAGGTAAGACCTCTTCTTCTTTTAATTGTTTATGCAAGTTCTAAGTTTATTGCACCCTTGGGTTCTGGGTTTAGGTTTAGTTTAGGCTTGTAAGCTTTATGCATAGGCTTGCATAAAGATTCTTACAAGCTCTATGCAAGCTTTATGCATATGCATAAAGCTTCTTACAAGCTCACTTTATTTAATCTTATGTTTTGTAGGTATTGCATAAAGCTTTTCCTTTGGCTTCACAAAAAGAGGTAAGCTCTTTTTTCTTTTAATTGTTTATGCATAGGATCTAAGTTTATTGCACCCTTGGGTGCCGGGTTTAGGTATATTTTAGGCTTGCAAGCT
Organism: Cibotium barometz; assembly: GCF_041138505.1. Lineage (NCBI taxonomy): Eukaryota > Viridiplantae > Streptophyta > Polypodiopsida > Cyatheales > Cibotiaceae > Cibotium > Cibotium barometz. The sequence goes on along the minus strand of NC_141084.1, from coordinate 17,133,728 downwards.
CTATGCATAGGCTTGCAAAATGTGTGTGGCCAAGCACCAAAAGAGCCTTAAGGACCTTATCCTCCATGTTAACATCAAAGAATATGAACAAATAGAACCATAGGTGAAGAATATCCCCATGATAATAGCATAGGAAAACCCATGCTTTCCTGTTGCCATATATCATTCATAAGCATATGCCATAATGTAAACCATTATCAATATGAGCATGGAAAGATAAATAAATCCCATCATGCATAGCATAAGAAACCATAGCATGGATAGGCAAATCAGCCCAATCAGATGTAGTAGTTATCACCACATGCAACCCTCCTACTTGGACCTCAGACTTGTCCCCAGCCTTCTACTTATTTCCACTTAGGCTGACTTGCAATTGGTCTAAGCATTGCACTCGCTCCAACACCATAGCCAGCCAACATATGCTACTACCGTCGGATTCGCTGTTTGCTGGGCTACCAACGTCACCCACATCAGCACCTTGTGTTACCCTGCAAACCGACTCCTCCACCTTTGCTTATGATCACCAAAGAGACGCTATTGAAACAATCAGACATCAATCGCCTTCTTCTTCTTCACCTTACGTGTTCATCGTGGATAGCAGTCGGATGAGAGCACGGAAGGTCTGCACGCCTAGATTGCAGTGCTGGATAGGATCCCCACTCGACAATGTTGCTTGCACTGTTATGATGTTGCTGCTTTGCTTGGACGACCTGGATGATCGGAGCTAGGAAGTTTGGTGCAGCGCTGGGGCACAAACTGCCTGTTTTGCTTCTGGCCAGCATAGCCAATCCACTCAGATGATCCACTACCGCGCGCCTGATCTGACTTGCAGATCTAGTCTCTGTGTGTGTGTGTGGATCAGTTCCGCGTATGATCATAGATCAATGCCGATGCTGGTCGGCTCCATTCCGCCTTTTGCTCGTCTGCTTCTTTTAGAGGGATCCATTCGTGTGCCAGGCACGCCTACCCTGCACTACCACATGTGTAACCTTCCATCTTGATTGGGTTATTGATGCCGCACCCCACATGATGCCCAAACAAATCAACCAACATCATAGTGTATTCCATATCCATCATCATCTTCATCTTGTGAGGCAATCCTTTGCCTTTAACCATGCATCTAGCCATTTCCATCAAAGACCTGTTCTTTCTCTGCTTTATGTCTTTTTCTGCCATAAATGCTTTGAAAGCAATGGACATGTATTCCCCCCCTCGATCTGTATACGAAGGGTCTGCACGTTGCAGCCTGTTTGATTTTCAGCTTGAGCCCAAAATGCTGAAAACATGCAAATATATTAGATTTGGCCTTCAAGGGATACACCCATGCAAATATGGAGTAGTCATTAACGGTTATCAAGTATAGATGCTTTCCAAAAGATGGTGTCCGCATAGGACCACACACATCACTGTGCACAAGCTGTAATTTCTGGGGACAGCCCTTGTTGATCCATCTTTTGGGAATGCATTTCTATGCATCTTACCCAATATGCACCCTTCACATACATGTTTTAGTGGCAGCTCTACATGAGGCATATCTTGTACCATAGTATGCCTTTGCGATAGCATCAAACTGCCATAATTAACATGCCCAAACCTAGCATGCCACAATTCTGCCTCGTGCATGGCAGGTGTAAGAGTAGTAATAACCACATGAGCATGTGTCTTGTAAATGAAATTGTGTAAATTTTAAAAAATCCCCAAATTTTTCATGAATCTTGCAACCTAATGCTGCTGTGCATTGCTACCTGCACTTGAATCTTGCAATGAAGCAATAAATTCATGAATCTTGCACCCTAATGCTGCCGTGCACTGCTACCTGCACTTGAATCTTGCAATGAAGCAATAAATTCACAAAAGTCCCTTGATTTGAACCAAAGAGAAATAGTTACCTGATTTTGAAGGGTTGTTGGCAGGCACTGTTGTCTTGGTGCTGACTCTTCGTTGATGGAGTCTGACTGTGCACAGAGGAGCAGATTCAACAAATTCAACAGGTAGGATTTGCTGAGACGGGCTGCTCCAAGCTAGGTGGTATTGCTAGTTGTGCTGACATGAGACGGGAACAACGTTGAAGGGCAGCTGATGACGGGCTCCTCAGGTGAGCTGCATAAAGTCTGTGCGGACACCTCACACGGGAGCTTCTGTGTGCAGATGGACTATAGCTGGCGGGAGCTTCTACACACAGAAGCATGAGCTGGTTCACCTGTCTACACAGAAGCTATAGGTGGACAGGATGGCGTAGTGCTAGAGGGGACGACGACGGGAGATGCTCTGCTGGAGGCGACCAAGATACAGGCGCGCAGGCGACGGGAACAAGACAGGTTCCCACGAAGTCGGTGGGAAAGCGCCGGACAAACCAAGTGACAAACGCCGGACTAACCTGTGACAATGACGGAGAAATGCCCCAATAAAACACCAAGTTCTGTCGAATGCCACGTAAGGTGCAAATGGGGTTGAGCACCGCCTCCTCTCGTGCAAGCGCCGCTCCTGGTGGGCGGGGTGGTGGTGGAGCCCTCTCCACCATCTCCGCCCCCAATGCGGTGGCTAAACGAGGCGGTGAAACGCCAGCCAAGCGGAGTAGTGTCGTCTGCGAGAAAGGCCAGAATCGTGTAATGCCAGAAGAACGGTCCGCATAGCAATGGAAGCTTCGACGGACGGACCGCGACAAAAAAACATAGGAAAATCGCCGGACGTTGGGCGCTAGAAACTACACGTGCAGAGGGCTGCAAGTTGGCTCTGATAACACTGTTGGGGGTTAGGGTTCCAGAGAAATAAACACACACACACACACACACACACACACACACACACACACACACACACACACACACACACACATGGTACACAGCAGTAAGCTCTCAAGAGAGTGAGAGAGATGGTGATTGCTACTCAAAGTAGATGAGATACAAAGATGTGTGGAGCAAGGGTACAATAAAATAAGTGTGGTGTCCTTTCACACCTAATATCCAAGGGGAAAAACCCAAAGGGAGAAAAGTACCCTTGGTTAGCCCATGTTCATGTGGCACTACTCATTGTTTATGTGACATAACTCATAACATATATGCCAACAGGGATATGCACTATAGTCTTTTTTCGATACATAGTCACACATCCACATAATTGTTCAATGAAGCTCTATGTTTCCCCCTAATTCTTCTCAATGGACCGGTCATCTTTTTGAATGGTGTCACAATTGCAAACATAATCGTGTAGAACATTGATTTGTGAATCATTCATTGTCAATGTTACAATATAGAAATATACATGCCTTTTCAAAGTGGCATCAAATAGATGCAAACTTAACATGTGGTGTAATAATTACTGATTAACGAGATAAGCATGTAAAGTGCTAGTTGGTCAATGACTCATTCCTATTAAGAAAGCACATTAAATGATTACAACCAAAGTGTGCATAACATTAACATGCCGATGATTCATTCTCATTCACATAATAATGAGTTCATGTAACGACATATGACTACAAGAGGAAAAAATAAATTTAAATACTCATCAATACATAAATAAGGATGCTATTAGTAGTTCACCTATTAGAGTTTGAAGAGTAATCACCATGAATGAGGCATAAGCTCTAATTGTTTTAATAGAGAAGAAGGGTCTCACAAAATCCTTACACCTCAACATGTTAAACCAACGCTAATCGTTGATGTACTCAATTTCTTTGTATTTTAAAATGCTTTTTCAGTGCATATATATGTGAGTGGGAGAAACAGATTGGACCCAATGCTTTTGTCTTGTGTTCATAAATATTTTTTCGTTTAAGTTTTTCGTTTAATTCTTCTTCTAAGGTTGATGTACTAACTTGTAGTTAACTTATTTAAAGTAGTTTGTAAAATTTGTTGAAATCTTGTACTTGGAGAAAAGGTCCTGTAATAGTGGTATCAGAGCTACAAGCCAAGTACAAGATCTTTTCACATGCTTAGGGAAAGAAAATCAAAGATGTGGGTTATGGACTAACCTATTAATAATTGGACTATAGTGCTTTTACTATTTTGCTGAACATCATTGCAATCGAATCTACCTTCCTGCTCTTAACTCAATCTTATGATTGCCAAGTTTCATATTTATTATTCAAGTTTATTTCAACTTCAAATAGGAATTAATCTTTTCATCATCATCTCCTTTGACATTAAGGTAAGCACATATATTTAGACTTGTTGATTTGAACCATTTCAAACCTAAGGATTGCTTTCCTCAAATTTGAGAGATTCTTGCTATAAATATCTTATAAAGGTATTTATACAACCTCAATGAAATTATGACTTACATTTTGTACAAGTTTATTTTGTTCGGTTTAATTTGATCTATCTTTCTTTTATGTCTTGAACTTTGTTATTTTTCATTCATAAGAGTGAGTTATTATTAAATAGTTAAATTCAAGTTTTCATTTTATTAATTAAGATTGTTAGAATTGTTGCTAGTCATTCAAATTTATATTTGTATTTAAACTTTCAATGTATTGAAAAGTCATTTCTATCTATTATTTATTTATAATCTCACATCCTCTCAGATAACTTTTCAACACTCAAGGTTAGTATCTATTATCTTGTATCCATAATCGATTTATCTTTCATTGTTATGATGTTAAGTTTCTCACGAATTATGTTCAAGAACCTTATATTGCTTATTCATAGAAACCATAATGATTCACGTCTCCTTGGAGTGTGAAATTGTTTTGACAGATAATTTCAATCACACCACAATGATGGAGGTATGTGTTGACTTCATTTAACCAACTATTCACATTTTCACCAAAGTCATTTAAATTTCCTTTCATTTTAAGATAAGCATTCTCTTGAAGAACATATATATATATATATATATATATATATATATATATATATATATATATATATATATATATATATATATATATACCTAGATGAATCCAGGAACATGCCCAAATTCACCTTTTACGAACGTGCATGTTATATACTCATGGTAGCCAACCCACAAGACTATATAACTATCAACTCCACCAAGCATAGTATGGACTAGATACTACGACATCCCCACTAACGTCATCAGTGCCCAATAGTGGGTGTAGAACTCTATATCAAGATATGCTCTCACACACGCACTCCACACACACACACACACACACACACACAAGAGCATATATTCACACAAAGCCCTTCGTACTGAGTTTCTGTCAAACCTCTGGAGATGTAGGGTAGACTCAGCCATAATGAAGCCTAGCACTAAGGGAAGTAGCAAATAGAAAGAATTAGAACAGTTGCTATCCCGAGCAGGAGGGACGTCACAATTTATCCGTCCATCCTTCTGTGGTTAATTGGGGACGCTTAATTACCACTATGTTCAAAGCTGGCACTTGGGTGATTCTGAATATTTCATGTGTATGATATATGAAATTAGGGATGGCTATAACTAAGTGTTGGATTTAATGCTTATGTGTTGTCATGTAACTTTAGCATGTGTTGCTATTGTGAATGTGTTTGAATGGACAACCTTGTGTAGGTTGGTGAGATTGACGGGCTTTGTGCTCGTAAGCCGGAATGGCTGGGACGTGATGGTGGTGATATGGTGTGAGTAATTACCGAGAAGGGTTTTCTCAGCCGCCACACACTGGATGACAGTTGTTTTCTTGGGAAAGAGGCAATGATCTGGTGTGTTTGATCACCCTCTGGGGTCATTGGGGATGTCCATGGCTTAGAGAAAACTGGACTTGAGTACGGGTTAGTACTCATGATTGCTGTCAGTGTTAGTAGTTGTGAGCTGCTAACATTGTGTGACGGTGGACAACTGGTATAGTTGGAGAGAGGGTGAGCATGCGTTGCTCATTAGCCAAGGTGAATATGGCATGAATATAAGACAATGGATCGAGATGGTTGATATCTTAATAATATCGAGCTTTTGGTATGACGGGTGTGCTTCTTACCAACTATTATTATTTTTTTGAAGAAAAAAGAAATATACTCAACAACATGCATACTTTGTTATTGATGGTTTGGTAGGACTTGCTAAACACATTTTATTGGTAATGTATGATCTAATGTACCATGTGTACAATCATGCTGGTTTGTTAGACTTTTCTTTTGTCAAATTTCTAGGCCAAGTTTTGTAAGCTACGCAACTGAGGATAGGTGCTTTCTTAACCGGGAGGATTGTTATGTGAGTGAACTTTCTTAACCGGGAGGACTGTTATGTGAGTGAACTTTCTTGAGAATTTAATTATATTTATTCAATAGAAATTATAGTTAGAGATGAGAGTATATGAATATCTCTAAATAATTAGAGAAATATAAAGAAATTAAATTTATGATAAAAATAGCATATTTATGATAAAGATCCCCAAAAAGTAGATCGATTTTTACATACAGTTGAATTTAGTGAAACGGCCTATCTTGAGTTGTAGACCAGGCCTATTCCCATAATTTTAAGACCAACTCGACTATATTCTGACGAAAAACCAGAGAGATACATTGGCTGTAAGTTGCAGGCCTATACTTGTATACAGGGAGCCAAGACAGGCAAACGTCTACAGGGAGTATTAGTTCTCTTATTGTTTTCCTTATATGGTTTAATTATTTCATGAGAGAGAGAGAGAGAGAGAGAGAGAGAGAGAGAGAGAGAGAGAGAGAGATTAAACATGGTTTGTAAGAATTACAAGTTCCTTGGATGAAGCTCTCTTTTCTTTCTATCTTCTCTTTTCTCCTCTGATGAGAAGATGTATGATTGTATCAAATTACTTCATATCTTAATAAATCATTGAAATACTCATATGTGAGACTGCGGGTCTTATATATGGGGGGGGCATATTGGACCCAATGCTTTTGTCTTGTATTCATAAATATTTTTCCGTTTAAGTTTTTCGTTTACTTCTTCTTCTAAGGTTGATGTACTAACTTGTAGTTAACTTATTTAAAGTAATTTGTAAAATTTGTTGAAATCTTGTACTTGGAGAAAAGGTCCTGTAATATTTGGAGTATCCTCAAGATCTTAACTTGTGAGACGATGATAAACCACACCACATTGATTCGGCTAGTCACATCAGTTGAAGAAGGAAAGCCCACCAACTTACCAAAATAAACTAGTGCACCTTTGGATCGCACTAGAGAAAACTACAAACGTCCTCAAAATGTTCCACTCACCTTTCCATGATCAATGCCTATGATAAATCCCTACACCCTTGCAGTTGGTCTGTATGCTAATCATAGTAAAACTTGTCAGCAAAATCTCTACAAGTTAAAGCCTCCCTCATCGCACCTTTTGCCTTCCATGATGATGCATAGTTAGGGTTTCATTACTTTCATTTTCTCTTTGTGCCACTTAAGGTGAGAGCAACATATGTATTATTCTATTCACACATGGTCGCTTTGTTTTTGCTCACCTAGCTTTTTGCATAGGCAGTAGTAGCAGTGTGTTGGTCTCTTTCAGTGTGCTAGTGACTCTTTAATCGCACTTTCATCTTCATCTTCATGTGTGGATATTTGATGTGGCCTCCACCTCCTTCAAGAGAGAGAGAGAGAGAGAGAGAGAGAGAGAGAGAGAATGAAAATCTTGAGTAGTTATAGTTGGGGGAGTACCACCACAAATTAAACAATGAAGAAGCATGCCATACCTTGTGAAAATAACAGTAATAAATGGGAAAGAGTAGTTGCATAGTTGGGCTTGGGAGTACACCACAAAAAGAGATAGTGTATCCATGCAAAGCTACAAAAAATGCGTGTGCTCTGTGAAGAGACATGCACAACAATTATGAAGAATCAAGCAGAGTGCCCAACAACACATTAGATACAACAATCTACCATTATACTTATAATATTAGTTCATTATTAGATAAGCCATTCCATCGTTGTACTTCGAATATCAATACATTATTAGATAAGCCATTTCATAATTAGATGAATATGAATCTAATAAGATATAGCTTGCTCAAAATGTCTAAAGAGAAAAGCAACACTTTCGCCAAAGCAAATCAAATCTCTTCCTTCAAAGGCATGGTAATAGCTGCAAATTGAGAGCAAGAAAAAGATCACCCAATTGACCTATGCATAATACTACAAAGAGGAAGCATAGCCTAGTGTTAGCAACAAAGTTCGAGTGGAGCACCCGGGTTCGAATCTAGGTATGATTGGTGGCATCACCTTGTAAGGGGGTGGGGGGAGAGCCCACCCACATGTGTGTGAGTATAGATGTGGTAAAAAAAGGAAGCTGTATTATTTATTGATGCACATGTACCCTTCCTTGGATGTCATCCAGGGTTAAGAATAGGTAGCGGGATAGAGGCCATTGTGCACACAAGCCATCATGGAGGCCCTCAAGACATTAGTACCTGCATAGGCAAGTTGATGCTGTAGTCAAGGTAGAGAAGGGTATTAGGGGTAGGCCATTGGTTAGAAGAGTTAAAGGAGGGGTATTAGGCTAGGAAGTGAGCTATGTATGCACTGGTAGCGAGCGATATGCTTGCAGAAAGAAGTTGCACACAACATGTATCTGTTGAGGTGGGCATCATTAGTAATCACTAGTGTATCCTCTATGGAGAAGGTGAGCATTGGAAAACCTCAGAGAGGCATGCTTAATAAAAGCACACTAACTCCAAGTCATTTCTCCTAGAGGTTGAGCGAAGAAAAAAAAACACAAAAAAGAAAAAAAAAACAATCACCATGGAGCATTATTAGCCCTCCTTAAGATTGGCAAAAAAAGGAAAAAACAATCACCATGGATCATTATTGATAAGCGAGAAACTGATGCCACATGGCCCACTAAACCCTAATTAATCTTTGTACAAAACCCTAACTCATAGGTCTACAATCCCTAATCTGGAAACCCTAATTGCAAGCATTATCGGTGACATCATCGGTGATTAAAAACCACCAATAATGTCTGGCATCCTGCTAGGGAAGTGGATGGATTTTGCTCCATTCACGCTTAGTCTCCTATGTTGTATTGGTTTGGTAGTGTTTGCAATGTAGAATGTATAGCAGTGCATAGTGTGAGGCTTATTGTGGTTGATAATCTATCTATATTGGAAGATTTTGCATGGGATTTGAGGTATTGCAATAGTTATATAGTTATTAGGAGTGCAAAGTTCAAGCAAATTGTTGAGTTTATAACTCCTTTTCAAGAAAAGTAAAGAGATGTTGTGTTGCCCAAGTAAACACCTACTTATAAAACTAGGAGCTTCGGCCAAACGGCGACTAGTGTGAAAGCAAGTTCATCTCTCTCTCTCTCTCTCTGTTCATCTTCCTGTGCGTGCGTGTGGTGCCCTCGTCCTCGTCGTAACCATGTTTCTCACCAGGTTTTTACGCCTTCTTCTCTCTCGTTGCACATGTCTTCTCATTACACTACATGTCCTGTGTGGTAACGTGTGTAGCGGTGGCTCACAGGAGCGAGTATGACAGAGGAGTAAACACATTCTCTCCAGAGGGGCGCCTGTTTCAAGTCGAATACGCCATTGAAGCGATCAAGGTGCCCTTTCTTACCAGTTGATCTGTTATTTTTTGGCTGTTTAGCCATATTTAGGGCTTTTTAATAATTTTTTGCGTTTGTGAGCAGCTCGGATCGACTGCGGTTGGCTTGAAAACGAAGGAAGGCGTGGTCCTGGCAGTCGAGAAACGTATCACATCATCATTGCTGGTACATTTCACAGATTTCTTGACCTACTTGTCTCATGTCAGAGCCCAACAGTTTTTGTTGATCTTTTGTGGAAAACTTTTATCTACGCAGGAGCCAAGCAGCGTGGAGAAAATAATGGAAATAGATTCTCATATTGGGTGTGCCATGAGTGGTTTAACTGCGGATGCAAGAACCTTGGTGGAACATGCCCGGGTAGAGACTCAGGTATGCATGCTTGGACCCCCCCCCCCCCCCCCCCCCCCTCCCTCCCCAACCGCCCCAAAAACGCTTTCTATTTTAAACACGACTAGAGAGTGCTGTGCGCTTTCTATTTTAAACATGAGTAGAGAGTGCTGTGATGGCTATCTTTTACTTTTTGACGTGCAGAATCATAGGTTCTCTTACAATGAACCAATGGGAGTGGAGTCTATGACTCAAGCTTTATGTGACATTGCATTACGTTTTGGAGAAGGTGATGACGAGTCCATGGTAGGTCCACAGTTACATTGCAGTTTTTTTTGGACACAAGGAAGCAATTCATGATTTTTTTGTTTGGTATGATGAAGCTTCTTGCATTGTCTCCATCCTTTCTTGGTTGTAAATCTCTTTGGCCCCAAGGAATAAGTAATTTTGTGCTAGATGCACAAATCCACTTGTATTTAATCAAATTTATGTTGATAACTACTTGAGATCACTAGTGTTTTGGCTGTCTAACCATGACCTCACAAAGGAGTTGCATGAGAGCACCGATAGTGGCATGGATCTCTCTTGGGGGTGATAGAGAAACAAGAAGGTCAAGAAGAATCAACATCAAATTTTATTGTAACAGGATCTTCTTGTCTTTTGTTGAGATTGCAATTCTAATGTTCCGGGCCTATTGTTATGTACCCTAGACACTAGTCTCTGGATTAGGAACTAATCCGGTGGAGTTAGAGAGGGCTAGGATTAGGGATTAACATGTTGATACTTGGCTAGGGTTCCTGGATTGATAAAACAAGCTTAATGGCCTTTTTTAGCAAGTTAGCTATCTATGGCGTAGTTATCACTACATATGTGTGAGAGCTTGGGTTATTATGAGACATAGTTGTGCAGATGCACTACCAATGGTGTGGTTTGGACCAGGAGAGCAGACATGCTCATGCCACGCACATGGTGAGTACGTAGGTTGGCCTATGGGCGAGCTTTGGTGTTATGGGATGTCGGAGTTAGACATGGGTCTATGGGATTGTGCTGGAGACCAGCCCTAGCTCGGGGTGGATCGAAGTACTGATCCTACGGTTGGGAGGTGAGCTAGCCGTTACTTCATGATTTTGTTAAGGACTAACCTTGGTTTTCAGTTGTGTTTAGGGAGATTCATGGAAGGACTTTACAGTTGGTATTAGAGCCACCCTAAGCACAGAAAGCTGAGAAGGTATGTGTGTCTCTAGCGGGATTGTTGTATCCCGTATTCTCCTCATCGTACTCTTTCCATAAAGGTTATGCTTTATTGAAGTTTGAATTTCAAGGTGTTGCTATCAAGTTGTTACGCTTGCTTGTATGAGTGAACCTCAGAAGAGGGGAAGGAGACCATGAGATCGTTGTTATTTTTTTTCATGTTTTTATGCGTGTGTGAACGACTGTGAGGTTGGTCCGGAGTTGTATTTGTAGTCGAGCCATGGCTTGAAATCAACCAAGGTAAGATGGTAGGTTTCCTTTTTAGTGGAGGCGGTTGGCAACTTTGCCTTTCTTTCTTTCCTTCACACGAGCCCTTAATGTTAAATAACACGCACATAACATATGTGATGTTCAACCCTTTTGATAATGGCCACCTTTATTTAAATAAATGCGAACACAAAAGCTTATAAATGGGTCACAATAAAAATGTCCCCTTTTTGGGCCTCTTTTCACATGTTTAAAACCCTGTAACATGTGATAGATTTATTAGGAGACAGGGGCATTCCACTGGGGTAAGTAGTATGCAAGGCTAGGCGTCCCCGGCACTACATATTCCTTCCCACATCCAATGGACACAAAAACACGTCATTCTCTAGTGAAAATCCTCTAATGCTTTCACATGCATCCATGATTTATGCACATGCATGTGTAATGGAAATCCCCTGTTCTCAGTACTTGTACTATTTTGGGTACTCTAGAATTCCCAAAGTCCTTTCACATAGGAACGTGCCCAAATTGGTGACATCTTCTCGGCCTTTTAATAAATAGTTGACCGCAAGTGTGATAGCTCCCTTGTGGGAAAGCAAGGTTCTTCTCATCCAAAAGGATGAGCCCGGATCTAGTCATACGAGAGTCCTCAAATGAAGCATAAACAACGACTATATACTAGTTAACTCCCAAGTTGACATCTATCACACATTTGGAGAAAGAGCTGGACTCAAGTCACATATAGAAGTCATTGATAACATCAATGAAGCATATCTTTGGTTGTGGAGCCTCTCGGATTAATACTTGGTCTCACACAAGCCTTGCTCGAGTGGAACTCTCAGGTCAATATCCAGTTTCTCAACCATATATCCAAGCCACTTCGCAAGGGAAATAGTATAAACAAATACTATAGATATAGGCAAGATACCAGAAAAGAAACTCGTGCAAAACAAATCCAGTGCATAGAACACTCCACTTGGCCATAAAGAGAATCCTTGTGATAAAAGGTACATCTGGATAGAACATTCTTCCAAGAAAATAAAACGATCTATTAACATCTTGAATAATACTATAGGGCTTGAAACTTGATAAGTGAATCCTACATATCTTTTGGCTCTTCAATAAATACGTGGGAGGAAGTACAAGATAGTTGATAATCCTCTTCTAGCAAGAAAGCAATGGCCACCTCTCTTGGATTAAGCCCTTCTTGCCTGGCCCAATCTCCCAACCTATCATGAAGGTTTGTGACCGAACAATCCTTTCCTTAATTCTCTTGTAGCTCCTAAATTAAGCTCTCTTTTTGGAAGAGCTCATCCTTCAACTCCTCAATTTGTTGGAGATAGAAGTCCTCTTGGTTCTTGATCTCATGTTGAAATTTCTCTTCTAATGGGTTGTAAGTTGTACAAGAGGGATGGGGGATGCCTTTGCCTCAAACTTGATGTTGAGAACCTTCGCTCTGATACCACTGTAACGACGCGGGCACCTAGATAGAAACTCCAATGCTAGTTTGAATACACTTGCAAACCAACGAGAAATTTTACACTGAATAAAGCTAGCCTCTCTCAACATATCATTGGGGTTGGAACGGGTTGCCCCCCTCCCCCCCCCCCCCCCCTTTAAGAAAAACTTCATTCCAAGGAGTATTTGTTTAGTACAAATATGAGGGTGCTTTGCACCAGATTTCCAACATGTGCATAAAAACAATGAAAAACACTTTACCTGATCTCAAGCCATAAGTCAGGCACGAGAAATAAAATGTTCTCCCAAGTCTATGACAAAAAAAGATAAAGGGAACCAGTAACACGATACAACCAAGAGGAACTCACGGGACCTTGTCCCAGCCTCTCTTGTTGTTATAGGTTCAACAAGCTTTTGCTCTCTATCTTTCTTGTCATCAACAAGTCTCCAAATCCTTAGAATATGCATTAGTATTTCACAAACTCTTGAGAGATATAACACCTGACCGTCGGGTCCTCGAACTAGACCTGAATGATTGTCCGGCGTCTATTAATGTCATAAGAACCCTTTAACATAGAACTGGCTTGTAGCTATTTCTTTGTTAGTGTATTCATGTAATCAAGTGTTTCTCTCTCTCCTCTTCTCTCCCATTGCTGTGAATTTTCCTAACATGGTATTAGAGCTTTGGCTTTGAGCTGTCTTGGTGTGTGTTGCTGCCCTTTAATGCGAAGAACTATTCATCTCGTGTTGTCGCAAATGCACGTGGAGCTGAGCACGTGCAGTCCTACTGCAATTCACGTGATTCCTTTCTTGGTTTGCTGCTATTTGGCTCCTTGTTGGAGTTGCATTTTTGCTACCATAGCAGAGTTGACTGTGTGCACAACCATAGGGAGCCCTGGTGAAGTCTGCTGTTCTTCATCGTGTGGGGCTGAAAACTCAAAGGCATATGCTGTTTTTCATCTTGTGGAGTGACGACCGCTGAAAACGCTGCTCTTTATCGCGTAGAGGTGAAAACGCAAGAGCTTTTTGTTGCCGCTCATCATATGAAGAAAGGGTGTACTGCTGCATCTTCATCTTGTGGAGGGAGGAAAGGTGATTTAACCCATCTTTAGCAAAACGCAAGTGTGCTGCAACTCTTCATCAAGGCCAAGTTACAGAGAGAGTTGGATGGATCCAACTATTCATTATGGAAAGTAAAGATCCGGAGTCAGCTTGTTGCCTGCAAGCTGTGGAAAATTGACAAGGAGTTGAAACTAGGAGAGAAGAGTCTCACATCCAAGTTGAGAAGGAGACATATCATTGAGGATGATGAAGGTGCTATAAATGAAGTAGTAGTTGACCCATAGTTGATTGCAAATTGGGTGATTATCATGACCACGTCTAAGGAGTCTTGGGTTATTATTGATTCATTGTGTCTAGACATGGACCTTCTACCATGGACATGGCGGGTCACCGATAGTCTTGTGAGGGCCCTTGTGGGCAGGCGCACTGGTGGTATGGGACGCCAGGGTTGACAGGCATGGACTCATGGGCGAACCTACGGTTGGGTGGTGAGCTTGCTTGTATGGGTATGCATGTGTATTAAGTGATCCTTGGGAGGAGTCCCTTACAGACACTTAGTAATTAGTAATTTGTATTGCCTATAAGATGCGTAGGCGTGTGGCTTTGCACTTGTCCTCGTACCATTTGTGTTGTGATGTGTTTCCTCATGGGGGTTTGGTGGTGGAGTGCATTGTGCTAGGAAAAGAGGCTCGGATTGCCTTGTGTAGGATGGTAGTGAAGCCGGGTTGTGAGGGTGCATTGCAAGTTTGAGATATCAAGGGTAGAGTTAAAGGTGATCCTGATGATAAAAATGTGATGGAAAAGGTGATTCTGATAGACATTATCTAAATGATGATGGAACTGTACTTGTATATAGGTGGGGACGGGCCTATCAAGTGGCTGCTGTGAAGGAAAAGTGCACGAGATGAAAAATGAGAGGTAGGTGTGATCGGCGCCAAGGGGATTCCCCCGCGTCTGTGCATTGAAGTCTTTGAGGAGGAGAATGCCCCCTAGCCTGGAAAACCATGTGATGTTTGCATAAAGTGCCATGTACTTGGCCTCCTCATCTCGTTAGACCAGTGGAGGCATGGTTTATGTAAGCACAGGCACCAAAGACCCATGCACGACCGTCCCAGACGTGACGGAGACCCCCCCCCCCCCAAATCTCCAATCCCAACGTCCATTTCACCCGGAAAGGGTGGTGGAGGGATGGGAGGCATATACTAGGGTCAAGGGCCCTTAGCTTGGGCATATGGGGCTCCACATGTCAGCCGAGGAGGAAACGACCAGCCAACACCCCCCGTCGTCCGACATGGCTCCTAGCGCAGAATTCCGATAGACTGCAGCACACAAGGATGACTTGGCTCAGAGGTCACGGCAGTAGGCTTGGGCTCAGAGGCACGATGGCTTGGCTCGGAAGCACGAGCAACTTGACTTAGAGGCACGAACGGGCTTGGCTTGTAGCATGTACACAAGGAGGGAGCACTAGAGAGGACGCACAGAGGTGAAAGCGGGATGTAAGCACATGCGCCAAAGACCCAAGCATGGTAGTCTTAGATGCGACGGAGAAGCCCCCCCCCTCCCCCCCCTCTAACCTCCAATCCCAATGTCCACTTCACCCGAAAAGGGTGGTGGAGGGATAGGGGAGGCCAAGGGCTCTTTTTAGCCCTATATACTAGGGTCAAGGACCCTTAGCTTAGGCATATCGCGCCACATGTCAGCCGAGGAGGAAACGACCTGCCAACAGCCTAAACAGGGCTGCAGTCCCCCTGGATCTCTGTACTCCTCCAACATGCTTTGGTCTCCCGTCTATATGTTGACTCGTAGACATATCTTGCAATGTGCAGTAAGCCCCTGTGTCACTGTGAAAAAGATATTTTTCTGCTGTGTAAATCTTGGAAAACCCTCCTGGGTCTGATCATAGCGTGTCATCGGAGTTTGATGTGGCTATCCATAATGCTGATGTGGTCTCATAGACACCGTGTCTGCTTGCTTTGCAATAATCACTTGGCCATCTTGATTTATATCCCAAAGTTTCTAGCCATTTCCTATACATGCTCTACATGTTATCTTAAGAGCTAGGTGGTACTGGCTGATTGCCAGCTGCAGGGTGTGTTTTTGTTTGGTTTGGCAGGAGTTGCGCTAAAAGATTTGTTGGTTGCTCATTAGTATGCCTTATGGTAATGTTTGGCTGGATCATCACTCTCTTTTAATTCGATTGGCCTGCTGACGGTGGGTATGAAACGTTTAAGTCGTCTTATTTTTTTCTTGACACATACTCAAGGTTTTTAGAAACATATTTAGTAGAAGGTTATGGTTATTAATTGCCTTATTCTAAGTTTTGAAACACCAGTTTATTGAGGTGTCTCTTTCATGCAGTCACGGCCTTTTGGAGTCTCACTGCTTATTGCTGGTCATGACGAGCATGGACCTTGTTTGTAAGTAAAAAACAAATTTGGTTTCTCAAGACTTTTCTATTCTTTTTGAAAGCTATTGTATGTTCCTATACAGCCTTACATGCATATCAATCGAACTGGTTTTTTGTATGGGGTCACAAGTTTTACTAAGAGACACCTGGTTTGCAAATGTTACTTCGTTTCTTTTGAAGAGCACTGCAAGACTCTTTGAGTGGTATCATATATGCTTTGGAAATGCTTCACATGTGCTTAAGACCCTAGTTCTTACGAGGAGATGTCTTTATCATACAGAAACTTTTACTTGCATATACTCTTGAGCATCAATGACGTGGATGTGCAACTAAGGATGATTTACTCTACAGAGGGTAGACTCTTATGGAAGTTAAGATTGCATTTCTGAGTTTGAGATTTGACTTTATTTGTACAAGTTATCATGCAACGTCCCTTTCAATCAAGTGATAGGCCAAAAAGGGGATGGCTACAATGATTGGGATGTGGATACAGCAAGCACAAGGGTGCTTTGTTGTCCTTGTGCCCATACTCAAGACAAGAGCCAATGTATGTTCTCCTAGTCCCATGAAATAGTAGCCCCCTTTGACAGTGCTCAGCTGTGGGAATTAGTGGCAAGAATCTCCATTAAATTGCCACTGTAAGTCTTTCTTTGATTTCAATATCATATCATCAGAGAGTCTTGGAAATGCAGAGTGCATACTGCATGATGGTGAGACAAAGTGGAGCTTTACAGGCATTCAAAACTTATTACTGTCACTTCCTCCCGTCTATCAACGATCCCTTTGTTGATGTAGTATGCCTGCAACTGTTATTTTTATGGAATTCAGCCTGCAAGTGCCACTCGTGTGCAAGTGGCAAATGCAACTGTTATTTTTATCGGATTCAGCCTGCAAATGCGACTTGTGTGCGAGTGGCAAATTCAACTCCTCGTTCAATAGTATAGCCTTATATCATGGCCAGTGTGGAGATGCCTATCTTTTTGCACCATATTGAGCGGACTGGGGTATCAGGCCCCTATGGCCGCAGTGGATTCCTCCCATCATCCATGTTATTCAATTGTGACTGCAGTGCTTACCACAACCCTTGTCTAGGAATGTGCAACTTTCTAAGGGCGGACAAGGGGTATAAAGGGTGACATAACGAAAGCCATATCTTGCTTTGCCTAGTTTGCTGTGCTTGACACAATGATGACCTGAAATGCTTGCCTCTCCTTTGCTTGTTTGGAACCCATGGGCGGGGATTTATTGTGCCAGGCTGTAGCGAGGAGAAGGCTCGATGAGCTTATGGGTGTGTTCCTTTCGTTATGTGGCAAGTTTCTTTTGGAGTAAACTTGGCGATCCTTCTTGCTGGGGAAGTTCTAAACAATAATTCACACCGATGGCTAATTCTTGCTCATGATGCTCCTACAGGCTACAACACCCACCAGCTATGTTAAATGCAAAATGGATGAAACTTCATGAGTAGGCACATATTACTCTCCAAGATTAAGAGCATTTATACCTTAAATATGGGGCATGGTAATGGTAGGAATCATTTGTAAGTAGCCTACTGTTGTCTACTTGAAGAAGTTCTTTCCATTCAATCAAATATTAATCACGTATAGCTAGCTATTATGCACTAACACAACTAACTATCTAGCAGGAGCTCCTATAGGAGTTAAATGGTTTCTGACCCTTTTCTTCAGCATGGCGACATGAAAAACATGATGCATTCTTGTGTGAGGTAAAGATTAAGTCATTATGATCAGCTAGTGCAACCAACTTTTTTAAATGCAATTGATAATGCATGATTTGCCAACCCCTCAAGAGTGATTGAATTTTCATCTCACAATTTTAAGTGCACACCAAAATTTTCATTGGTAATAGTATTAATCCATGAGGACCTGATGGGACGTATGGGTGAAATCCAATTTCCCCTTCTACCTACTTTCTCTCTGAACCAACCACTGTGAGCTGATCTACCTTTGAAAGGGCTTCCCCTTCTACCTACTTTCTCTCTGAACCAACCACTGTGAGCTGATCTACCCTTGAAAGGGCACTTGAAAAGGCATACACGCGCATATTTTGTAAGCAATGTTTCCTAGAATGAACCAAGACTGCAGTTGGAGAGTTTTTTGTCTTTTTGTATTTCTTTCAAGGAAATGCTCTGCTTGAGATGAAAGAAGACGTCCTTGATGATGGAAGTTTTGTGAGTTGAGGTGATTAAGCTATCTGCCAGGTAACTGGAGCAAAACAAAGGCTACTCACAATTCTTCTCGTGATGAAAGCGATTCAGACCATCGCTGTGCACCCTTTCATATGGTTGCACTAGTGCTTATGCAGATTCTGGGGAACTCATGCCAAAGAGATTTTGTTGGTTTGGTTGTATTCTGAGTGGTCTGAAAGCTGGTAACAACTGAGTTGCAAGCTGATTATGGCCCCTTATTGTGGCTTTACTTTTCCCTGTTGTTTGCTAGAGCGTGGTACATCTCTGCCCTAAACGTGTGCTTTCCTGAAACCCACTCGTAGTTCACTCGAACCTTTGCTATTTGTTCAGGCTAGTATTAGGGTTTGTTTTACTTCGTCTATCTAGCCCTAGCTCAGTGCATCTATTGGGAGGCTGTGGTGCATGCGATGTTGGATTTTCTTCTTATCTATGCTACTTTTACTGGTTTTGGACCTTTTATGCATAATCAGAGTATGAGATAAAAGAAGTGTGAGTTTGAATCATAGTATTTGCGTATCTTTGTAAGTTTGATACTTTTTTGAATAGTTTTTTGAAGGCCCTCCTTCGTTTTTTGCTATTTGTACTTGCATCTTTGTCGAGGAATTTTCTTTGCTGTGCATCAAATGCAGGGTGTTTTGTTGTAGTAGTGAACCACAACCCATGTTGTGATCGCAACCTTCGGTTAATTGCTTTGTCTTTTAAGGGATTTTTAAATGTATCAGGTGTACACTTACATATTTTTAAACGAAAATAAATTACAACAATGCAGCAAGGAGATGCCCTTTTGGTAATGTGAATGCAGGTACCATACCGATCCATCTGGGACGTTTTGGCAGTGCAATGGGAAGGCAATAGGATCAGGTTCGGAAGGTGCTGATACTTCACTTCAAGAGCATTACAATAAGGTACATTATTTTTTTTATAAAAAAAAATTATAAATCGTTTCTCATAGTTAGCTGGGCGAAGAAGACTTTCTTCTTCAGCATATTCTGTTGAATTCGTGAACTTCTCCTCTTAGTTTTGCCATAGATGGGCTAAGGCCTCCGGACCTTGCACTTAAAGAAAATGCTCCAACAAGTTTATTCAGCATTATAGACTTTTAAAGATAAAGCTTGGTGAGTGAGAAGGAATTAGGACAGTTGTGTAGGGGGAAGCATTCTACAGAAGCTATTGCTACAAGGATTTGAAACAAAATGAAAGTAGGTAAGTATGTTCCATGAAGCAGTGAGCACCAATAAGTTGCGCATAGTTACTCATTTTTAAATGCTGTACATGGTATTACATAAGCGTTTATGTGGGTATTACATCTGGGCAAACAATTATTTTTGGGAAAGTAGGGGCAAATTGAAACACAAAGTGGGAAGTAATGGGTGAATGAGAAGAGATTGGGAGAAAAACAAGGGAAGTAAGAAGAGGGAGATGAGAGAAGGGAAAGAAGAGAAAAAAAGAGCAGAGAAAGAGGACTAAAGGGGAAAGAAAAGGAATTGAGTAGGCAGGAGGTCCTCAGCTACTGCAATGAGGGGGGCTTTGTAATGGGCAGGTAGCAGTGCAAGCAAGATAAAAATTAAGGGGGCGATCTATATGATGGGTTTTGGGTGTTTAGTTTATGTTAGGTAGGGTGCGAGGTTCAGGGTGCCCTTTGTGAGCGCCTTCTCCATATAATATCTTGGTGGTTTATGTGACTATTTCTCTACCTTTAAGTGCCATCAAGTGGCCGAGGTGGTCGAATTTTGTTGAGGACTTTGCAAAAAATTGTTTATTGGCTATTCTTTACTTTACAGAAAATTGAAAGCATTTGTTGATGTCTTTGTGAAGTGCATGGTTGTGTGAACTTGTTATTAAAAAGTCGCATAATGTGATGTAGAAGGAGATGTGAAGAGTTACTGTAAGCCCAACGGAGCGTGCAATGACAGAATAAACCACGTGTACAAGAGATAGAGAGAGAGAAGGGGGGGAGAGAGATGGGAAATAGGGGTTTCACACAGTACACCACGCTGAGTGGGGAACAAGTCCTGCCCCCTCTTCAGGAATTTATTTCAGGAACAATCCAAGCCAGGACCAATACACAAATGAGTAAAATATCAAACAAGTGTCGATGTCAAGATCGGGCTGATTTGATGTCGAGGCACAAGATAACTGATGCCGAGCTCACCATAAGGATGACCCACAAGAGACTTACACCGGGCTAGTACCAAAATCCAATGAATCAAACTGATGTTCGCAAATTTCCACAAGGCTCTTTGCACTCAATCTAATCCCAAGGGGTGGTTCACCAAGGTGGTATATATATATATTCAATGACTAAAATGCTGGAGGTGATGGCTTAGTGCTGGTGCTGGCAGTGGTTGAGATTCTGTTCAGGGCAGAAGCTATGCTCAGGCTGTACACAGGGCAGAGATGGTTCCTATACTTAAAAGGGGCGCTGCAGACTGAAATGACGCAGGCTCTTCAGGGCAACGAAGAGGGCAGAAGTGGTGTTATGCAGGAGGTGCTGCTGGGCAGAGCGCTGCAGGCTGTGCGCAGGGCAGAGATGGGCGAGGTAGCATAGCCAGACAATAGGCAAGGAGGTGGCGCAGCTGCGGGCAGAGGCAGCGCTGCTGCAGGTGTAGGTGGTTCTGCTGGACAGGGGCGGCGGAACTGCTGCAGACAGCGGCGCAACAAGGTGGAGGCGGCGCTGATAACAAAAAGCAGCGCACAGAGCACAGCTGTACACAGAGGGCAGAGCAGAAGTGGCGCCTGGAGGTGGAACAATGGCAGAGATGGGTGCTTTTGGGGTGGTTGCCGCCGACGGAGGTGGTTGAGTTAGGTGGCGTGAGGAAGAAGGAGAAGTTGATGGTGATAAGTCTTGACAAGATCTTCAGAAATCCCCATGAGAATTTTCTATGCTTCTCCATGAAGATATTGGCTCCTTATATACTTGATGGGGGACTATGCTTTTTGCCACACTTTGCTTTTGCTTTATCTTCTAGCTTTTGCTTTATTTTCTTGCTTTTGCTTTACCTCCTTGCTTTTGTTTTAATTCTTGATTTATGCTTTTAGAATCTTGAGGGCCTTGTTTTTTGGCCCTATAGCAGCTTTTTGAAAAAGAGGCTTTTAGCTTTTTGATCTAGTTCGATGTCCTCTTTCCAACGGTGTCCTCAGCTTTTTGGTCAACAAAGTTTGACTTTTGCTTTTTTTTGGCTTTTTGACCAAGACGGGTGCTTTTTCCAATGCCAGCGTTAGGAACCCTGTTTCCATGTGTCCATCTTCCTATCCATGTATCTGAGCATGAGTTCTATCATGTGAAAAGAGCGTGGAGGACCAAATAGTTACATTCCCTCCCTCTTACATCACAATTGTCCTCAACTGTGGCATACATATGGTCGTGGTACTAGCCCCATCTAGTGCTCTTGTGCATCTGGTCTTTCCTCATATATGCGGATCTTCTGCTCCTGTGGCAACCGCTTTATGCCTTTCTTTGATCGATGTCGTTGTTCTTGATGTTACATGTTCTTCATAGCCTGTCAGGGATTAGTTATAATAAATGCATACTTACCTTTTGCAAAAACTAGACACAAGCTAGTCAACAAACAAGTATACATCACTCACGTCTACTGGGTATTCCAAGTATTGGCCAGGTAGTCTGGAGCCCAGTGGACTATCACATGCCATAAATCCAAGCATTGTCCACGCATAAAAAATAGAACACAAAGTCAAAGAAATTCAAACATACATCAGTATGCAATGCACAAGTAATGATCCTCCTGTTCATGGATTGGCCTGTCTGGTTTCATCGAAACCGTGTTGAGCCACTGGTCACTAGGACCTCGCAATCTTCTCTCTAGGCCATCTAGTCACTATGACCGCCCAAGAGTTCATCAATAGTCATCTCTGTCATCTGATCGCATTGACCGTGTCACCATTTGGTCACCCGAATGGTTCACTCTTTCTTTCACACTATGTACATATTGGATTGGTGTCCATGGCTTATGGAATGTACCTACGCATGTGATTGACACGTGTCATGCTGTATAGTTGGATATGATATTCCGCTGGGACTTGATGTTATCATGCTGGGAATATCTGGAGGACTTGGCTTTCCGCTGGGACTTGTGCCTTTGTGTACATGCCCGGAAACGCCTGAAGGATTGGCTTTCCACTCGGTCTGGTATCGCATATACTTGCCTGGAAACGCCTGGTCTTATATGGTTTCATGAACGGAAATTGCTCATGTCAATGCTGCATTGCATAGCATCTTTATGTGCTTGCCTGCAAATGAAATTGTATGCTGTTTTCATGCTTGCATGACTTATGTGTAGTTTCGGGCTAGGGGACGCCCGCTCGTGAACCGTGCGTGTGAAACTGTCTGCTGACATGGTTGTGTGGCATGTGAACAGGTGGTAAGTATTACCCAATCTAGGCTCAAATAGCCCTTAGGACTTGGCCAATATTTATAAGTGAGTGCGTTCCCACTTCATTAAAGTTTGGGCGCCCAAAAGTCACTTATAAATTACGACGCTTCCAAGTTCACACTCACTGAAGTCCCGAGGCGGACAAGACTTAATCTCCAGGACCTGATCCTCCCTTTTTACTCATAAATGGGCATCTCCCCATGTCCCTTCACCTGATTGGACCCCAATTCAGTTACTTATTAAGAGAAAATTCGTGTTTTCTCTTCATGAGGATTTTTGGAGGCTGAAAACTCTGTTTTTCCACCATTTCTCTCCATTTCCAAGCTCTCCATAGCCATACCCAACTTGCTAGGGTGTTTTCCAAGCTTCCAAGAGTGTTTCCAAGTACTAATCACTCTTCTACTCACTCCCAATGACTGAAATTCAGCAAAACAGCTCTTATTTTTGCTGGAATTTTTGGTCTTTTTGCTGAAAACCCTAATTTCAGCCTTCCTTTCTCAAGTTGAACCATAGGAAAAGCTTTCCCAGGATTCCCTTCATCCTCTTGAAGACTTTTGTCGCGAAGGATTGCGGCAAATCGAAGATATTAACACTCCTAAAGCTTCCAACGCGAAGGCTTCCGCTTGCAACAACTTCTATGAAGATTGGTAAGCTAATTGGACAATGTGTTGTCATTACTTATTCAGTAGAAGGACAGGACTCCTTGTTTAGCCGCCCTGTGTAGTATTTCTCTTGTCCTATGTGCTCTTGAAGATGTTGCTACCTTGCTTGGTAGAACATAGAGCCAATGGTAGAGAATATGGGCACTGAAGTTGGGCCGGGCATCAAGGCAGCTCCTTGGTGATCTACATCGACATACCATTGTTTTCTAAATGCTGAATTTTATATGCATTGGCATGGAGGATTTGGCAATGGATGCCGGTGAAGCTATGTATTGAATTTCTCCAATAGTAATACAATTTACTCAAGGGAGGGGTCGGCCGTTCCGGCTCATTGTGTGTCTCTTGTCAATTCAGCAATTTACTTCTTGTATTTGAGCAAGTGTCCTTCAAATCTTAGTGTATTTAAGTGTATTGATTAGCTTTGTGTTCAACCAAGTTACAGACCGCTCGACTATGAAATCCAATCTGGTCATGTGGGCCATCTGGTCGCAATGACCGCTCGACTGCGAAGTCCAATAGAGTCATTTGGGCCATTTAGTCGCAATGACCGACTGATTGCGAAATCAAATACAATCATCTAGGCCATCTGGTCGCAATGACCTCCCGACTGCGAAATCCAATATATCTGCCATTGTTGCCCTCTAATGGGTCTTCTGGCATCGTTGCCTCCCATATACAAATCTTGTTCTGGCATGTTGCTGTACATATACAAATCTTGCTCCTTGGGCTTTTTGGCATCGTTGCCACCCAAACTAGAGCATGTTCAAATAACTAACCATTATAAGCAAAATAATGATCAATTCCAGTTCAACACACACACACACACACACACACACACACACAAACACAACGAAGAGGGCTTAGAGAGTAATCTCTCAAACTTAAATCTTTCTTGATAACAAAAAGTCAAAAATATGTTCCAATACATTCTAAGATTGTCATATGTCATAATCATGGCCTTCGAGGCTTCATGCTACAAAACTGCTCCAATGCAATCTTCTTTTGACAAACTTCTTGGCAAGATATCAATTTGGTGATCTTTGGGTCTCTTTAGCTTCTTGATCTGGCAAGTTGGGACAATTTGCAGCCAAGTGTCCCTTCTTTCCACATTGGAAACACTTTCCTTCTTTGGTATATTCTTCAAGTTGCTTGAGAGAGAATTTTCTTCAAAAGAGTGGTTGTTTGTCCTCATTGCTATTGTTCTTCTCTTGTGACTCGGTTCTTAATGGGGATTGGTCTCTAAATTTCTTCCTTTGAGATGGATCTCGATTATCGTTCTTTGTCTTGCCGTCCATCCAAGGCATGTACAAGGCCTCGGCTTGCAAGGCTTTGTCTTGGGCTTCTTCCAAGGTTTTAGGTTCCATCATATAGACTGCTTGATAAAGCTTTGGTTGCAATCCATTGACAAACTTTTGATTCCCATCAATGGTGGGATAGGAGTATACGAGGTAAACTTCAATGAGACGGCTGAAAAGTTATTAAGATATGTTGCCACACGAACATGATTTTGAAATCAGCCCATGAGGTAGGCTCAATCCCTTCTTGGACCGCTTTTAGCCACCAATTCAAGGTGGCATCTTTTAAGTGCATACGGACCGTGCGGAATTTGGACTTTCCGGAGAAGTCCTCTCCTCCAAAGGTGGCGTCAAACTGTTTGATGAAGGATAGTGCTTTTTGAGTGTCCCACTTTCCATAAAAGGTATCAAACTTTACGCTTTTCTCTCCCGGCTTGAAGTCCGCTTTGCCGGTTGAAGGCTCCTTTGCCTTCTTCTTTTTTGGTAAGCCAAAAGAGGCTGCATCTGATAGAGACTAGAGCGAGTGTGGGGTTATCCTCTCTTTGTCCTCCATGAGTGATGGATCGGGTGGCTTTGGGTTCTTCTCTAAAGGTAACCCCTTTACCTCGTAAGTATGCTTTAGCGGCTTCCACACCTTCGGCTTCGGTGGGTTGGTCTTTGATAAAGTCTTCGAACATCTGAGCTATTCTGTAGTCTTGTTCCTTCTTGGCTCTCCAAGCTAGGAACTCTTCTTCTTGAAGATACATTTTGAACTTTTGAAAGTCTCGATATTCAGCTGATGTCATGACAGCGGTCTCATGAGAGACAGATTGGTGACCTTGAATCTCTTCTGGATGCTCTGGGTTGTCTTCATAGTTGTTCCCTTATTGAGGCCCTTGTTCTCCCTCAACCCTCGACATGGTTTTGTCACCCCAAAAAAGTTTTCTTCAAGAGAAAACCTTGCTCTAATACCATTGTAAGCCCAATGGATGGAGTGTGCAGTGACTGAATAAACCATGTGTACAAGAGATAGAGATAGAGAAGGGGGAGAGACAGATGGGAAATAGGGGTTTCACACAGTACACCATGCTGAGCGGGGAATAGGCCCCGCCCCCTCTTTAAGAATTTATTTCAGGAACAATCCACGGGCTTTTCCAAGCAAGGACCAATACACAAATGAACACAATATCAAGCAAAAGTGTTGATGTCGAGATCAGGCTGAGTCGATGTCGAGGCACAAGATAACTGATGTCGAGCTCACCACGAGGATGACCCACAAGAGACTTACACCGAGCTAGTACCAAAATCCAATGAATCAAATTGATGTTCGCAAATTTTCACAAGGCTCTTTGCACTCAATCCGGACAAAAGCAATCTCAAGGGGTGGTTCACCGAGGTGGTAAATATATATATATATAGTTTCACACGGCAACCCCTTCTTTCGACAGCGTCAATGACTAAAATGCTGGAGCTGATGGTTTAGTGCTCACTGCTGGTGCTGGTGGCGACTGAGATTCTGTTCAGGGCAGAAACTATGCTTAGGCCGTACACAGGGCAGAGGCGGCTCCTATACTTAAAAGGGGTGCTGAAGACTTAAACGGCGCAGGCTCTTCAGGGCAACGAAGAGGGCAGAAGCGGCGTTATGCAGGACGTGCTGCTGGGCAGAGCGTTGTGGGCTGTGTGCAGGGCAGAGATGGGCAAGGTAGTGCAGCCAGACAATAGCCAATGAGGCGGATAGAGGCAGCGTTGCTGCAAGCGTAGGTGGTTCTGCTGGACAGAGGCGGTAGAACTGCTGCAGACAGTGGTGCAACAAGGTGGAGGTGGCGTTGATAACAAAAGCGGCGCACAGAGCACAATCGACACATAGAGGGCGGATCGGAGGTGGCGGCTGGAGGTGGAACTGTAACTTGGTTGAACACAATGCTAATCAATACACTTAAATACACTAAGATTTGATGGACACTTGCTCAAAATACAAGAAGTAAATTGCTGAATTGACAAGAGACACACAATGAGCCGGAACGGCCGACCCCTCCCTCAAATAAAGTATATTGATCTTGGGAGAATCAAGTACATAGTGTCATGGGCATTTCTGACCAGATTTCCATACCAATGCATATGAATACAGTATTGCAAACAAGTGGTTATCGATGTAGACTTTGCAACCCACACTACCCTCTCAAGTGCCCATGTTCCCTACCATCTGCTCTCTATTGTTCCACCAACACGTGGTAGCAACAATATGCAAGAGAGCACATAGGACAAGAGAACACTACACAGGGTATGTGATCTTGTAATCCGATTCCTCCCTCCTGCTACTTGCTCCCATATTTAAGCATAAAAGCTTACCAATAGCAAGTAGAGTTAATGATAGCGGAAGTCTTCGCGATGGAAGTCCTTGGAGTGTTGAGATCTATGATTTGTCGCCTTTCTTCGCGACAAAAGTCTTCAAGAGGATGAAGGGAACCTTGGGAAAGCTTCCCCTATGGTTCAACTTGAGAAAGGAGAGCTGAAATTAGAGTTTTCAGCAAAAAGATCAGAAATTACAGCAATAAAGAGAGCTGTTTTATTGAATTTCAGTCATTGGGAGTGTGTAGGAGAGTGATTAGCATTTGGAAACACTCTTGGAAGCTTGGAAAACACCCTAGCAAGTTGGGTATGGCTATGGAGAGCTTGGAAATGGAGAGAAATGGTAGAAAAACAGAGTTTTCAGCCTCCAAAAATCTTCATGAAGAGAAAACACGAATTTTCTCTTAATAAGTAAGTGAATTGGGGTCCAATCAGGTGAAGGGACATGGGGAGATGCCTATTTATGAGTAAAAGGAGAGGATCAGGTCCTGGACATTGAGTCTTGTCTGCCTCGGGACTTCACTGAGTGTGAACTTGGAAGCGGTCATAATTTATAAGTGACTTTTGGGCGCCCAAACTTTAATGAAGTGGGAATGCACTCACTTATAAATATTGGCTAAGTCCTAAGGGCTAGTTGAGCCTAGATTGGGTAATACTTACCACATGTTCACATGCCACACAACCATGTCAGCAGACAGTTTCACACGCACGGTTCACAGGCGAGCGTCCCCTAGCTCGGAACTACACATAGGTCATGCAGGCATGAAAACAGCATGCAATTTCATTTGCAGGCAAGCACATAAAGATGCTATGCAATGCAGCATTGGTATGGACAATCTCCGTTCATGAGGCTATACCAAAATAGAACAAGTGCTGCCGGCGTTAGAAGAATCTGCAGCAACTGTACCCGCCTGTGTCAGATAGCTGCGACTGTACTGTTTTGCACAGTATCCGCCTGCACCAGATGGCAGCGACCGTATTGTTCCGTACAATACTCGCTTGCAGCCCCTATTCCGTACAGGTCAGCACCTGCACAGCCGCCTGAATCAGCAACCGCCTGCCGTCTGCACCCTGGTCGCCAGCGCCGCCTGCAACCACAAGCGCCACGGCCTGCAGTCTTCAGGTCTGTATGGCCAGTTCTGTACGGCCAGTTCTGTACGCAGCAAAAACCAGCAGCCAGTCGACTCTTCTTCTTCTCCACGCAGGTTCCTTGCACGTTTTCCCAAAAGCAAGAGAGAGAGAAATGAGAGGCGTGTAACTCCAAAAGTGGAGTTACCTCCCTTCCAATAATATCCTAGGCCCCTTACTTTAATATTCATTAAAGTTACTAAGGGCCACTTATGCCTAGGGGCCACCCAAGGATAAAACATTAAAAATATTAATGTTCTTGGTCCCCCTTCACATTTGAAGATGTCCACACATCATAACATTTGTTCGGGCATCCCAAATATAAATCATTTAATATTTATTTTGCTCAGCAACCACCATGCCCACACTTGTGCTGTTCCATTTTCACAAGGTCATGACATACCCCCCTCTTGAAAAATGGCAAGCGTCCTCGATTGCAATCTGGTGATACAGCAAAATATTCAAAGTGAAATGTACAATATGGCAAGATCAGCGTCCCAATCTCTCTAAGCCATGCATATGTAACAACATTCATTGCAAACCAATGGTGTAGTAGTAGTCCAAGTTGTATACCACTGTGAACCATACACAACCACAACATCCAATGTGACTAGTACACATATATCATAGAAGTCCCATAAACAGATGTACTGTCAGCCATCAGTATCTTCGGGTGAGACAAAAACTGCACCAAGCGACCTCTAGATGTCATCTGAGCCTGTCTCTATCAAGGGAGTGGAGGTGCTACCCCCCTCTTGAGCATCAGGCAATGCTCCAGACCCATGCTCTGCTGAACCTGAATGAGCCATAACAAGAGTCGGCTCCAACTCAAAGGCATCGAGATAAAGCTGCAAAAACTGACGTGAATCTGTTAAGTCACCTTCCTCCATCCACTTCGCATCCATCGGTGAATAGTTCTTGAACTTCACAAGATAGCGACGGGAAACTTTACCTCGTACCTTTCTTTCCTTATGTGCCAGTATCTGCTCTGGAATAAGAACCTCATCAAGTTTCTCAACTTCCGGCTGAGCCTCATCTGATACATCCTCAGGCACATCCCTATGGAAAGGTCTAAGTAGACTCACATGAAATGCATTGTGAATCCTCCAGTGATCTGGTAGCTTCAAGCGATAGGCCACCTCACCAATCTTTTCCAACACCTGAAAAGGTCCATATTAGCGCATGCTCAACTTAGGGAATAAGCGCTCTTTACCCTTCATCTTCTTGAGCCTAGCCTTTTCAAATCGCAAAAGAACCCAATCACCCAATGCAAACTCTAATGCACGTCTGTGACGGTCTGCTGCTTTCTTTTGCTTTTGCTGAGTTTTCTGGAGTGCCAACTTAACTCTCCGATAAGCTTCATCCATGTTCTCCACATACTGATCAGCCTCAAAGATTCACTTACTTATTAAAAGAAAATTCGTGTTTTCTCTTCATGAGGATTTTTGGAGGCTGAAAACTCTGTTTTTTCACCATTTCTCTCCATTTCCAAGCTTTCCATAGCCATACCCAACTTGCTAGGGTGTTTTCCAAGCTTCCAAGAGTGTTTCCAAGTGCTAATCACCCTCCTACTCACTCCCAATGACTGAAATTCAGCAAAAGAGCTCTCATTTTTGCTGTAATTTTTGGTCTTTTTGCTGAAAACCCTAATTTCAGCCTTCCTTTCTCAAATTGAACCATAGGGGAAGCTTTCCCAGGGTTCCCTTCATCCTCTTGAAGACTTTTGTCGCGAAGGATTGCGGCAAATCGAAGATATCAACACTTCTAAAGCTTCCAACGCGAAGGCTTCCGCTTGCAACAACTTCTATGAAGACTGGTAAGCTAATTGGACAATGTGTTGTCATTACTTATTCAGTAGAAGGGCAGGACTCCTTGTTTAGCCGCCCTGTGTAGTATTTCTCTTGTCCTAAGTGCTCGTGAAGATGTTGCTACCTTGCTTGGTAGAACATAGAGCCAATGGTAAAGAATATGGGCACTGGGCCGGGCATCAAGGCAGCTCCTTGGTGATCTACATCGACATACCATTGTTTTCTAAATGCTGAATTTCATATGCATTGGGTGACCGAGAGATAGCGACCAAACATACTTCGATCGGGTTAAGATCTTTTGTAGTCCCAGAGATTCAATAGTTTTGTCCCCAAGAAACAACTGTAAGAATTGGTTGCAACTTAATGCTGAAAACACATAAACCCATTCAAATTTAGAATAGAAAGTACATATGCTTTCCCAAAGTTGTGAGCATGGGACCGCATACATCACTGTGGATGAGCTGCAATTTCTTGATAGCTCTTATTGAACCATCCTTTGGAAATACATCTTGCCTTGAAACTCATCCCTCACATACATGGATGTGGGGGGGCGCTCCACACGAGGCATATCCATCACCATATGATGCTTCAGCTAAAGCATCAAACTACCAAAGTTCACATGCCCAAGGGTGCATGCCATAACTTTGCCTCTTGTGAGGCAGGAGTAGTGGTAGTCAGCATACATGCATCATGCATCTTCTTCTCGTACCTGTCAAGTTGATATAGCCAATGTTACAAAGTCCTAGAAGTGACTATCACATAGTCCTTCTCATGGTTGCATTTGTCATCCTCAAAACTGACAAAAAAGTCCTCTTCTAGCAAAAGAGGAAATTCGTCTCTATCCTTGGATCATAGAAAGGCATAGATCTGACTCATCCATTGCTGGGAGCACAATCTCACCAACTCCCTTCACACGATAAGAAGTTATTAGAACATGAGACTCTGTTTTCTTTTGGGGCAGCCACTAGAGGCACCACTATCAAAGTACCATATAGCCTTTGATGTGTCATTAACACTAAGCGACATGTCCTCCTTGGAGGCATCATAGCTGCAAACAAGAAAGGTCCAACCCTCTTGCACAAAGTTTGCAGATTCATTATCCTTACTTGCATTAGAAGTCGAGGAGTCTACAACAGACATACAAAACTCTTCTTCTTTTCCTTGGCAATCCTTTTTCTACATTCATCAATGTAATGTCCTGGCTTCTTTCAATTGTGACACTTGGCCTTTTTCTTGGGCTTGCTTGCATCATCGTCTTTGTTTGATGGCTGTCCAGAATCAGCTGATGGCCACCTGATTTGCCTTTGCCCTTGCTAGACTGCTTTTCCTGCAAAAGAAACGCCATCAATTCTTGGAATGTGAGTGGGTTAGGGTTTCCCCTCATGGATAGGTTGAGTGACGTGTGGAAAGCCAAGTATGTCCTCTGGTAAAGAGTTTAAAGTGGTCGAGCTTGTCCTCCTGTGCCAAAACCCCAAATACATCCCCTTGCATTTTGAGCCATTTGTAAATGCCAAAATGCAAAAATCACTGCAAATGTGCAATCACACTTGCAATGTGTGTTCATTGCAAGAAAGCCAAATACTTGGGTTGTAGTTGGGTTGTAGTGCACACCTTCGCCCAAATACCTTCAAATCTCCTTGTGAATAACAAAATGGTTGTTACCAATCTAATGAGTTTGCTTTGATTTTGCAAAAACCCCCAAATGCTGAAATGTGCAGGTACAGTAAGTACAACTGGTGCAGCAGGTATGGGCATGTACAACTGGTACAGAGGGTACAGCTGTAGGTATAGAAGCAGGTACAGTAGTGATGACGTGGTAGTATGGAGCGATATCGTACAGACTGTACGGTGCAGTTGGCGTGGTGGTGATGGCTTGTACGGTATTGGTGGCGTTCGTACAGAATGCTGACAGGTGTGATTGTACAGACAGGTACAGGCTCACGAGGATTTATGGACAGGTACAGGATCACGAGGATGTACGAAAAAAATTCCGGCTCAGATAGGGAAGGTTTAACCTTAGGCTCTGATACCACTGTTGGGTTAAACTAACCTAATGTGCAGGAAATGGGGGCAGAAAACAGGCGACGAGAGGTGTGGGAGAGCAACACGATGCTGAATGTATTAGAATGATAAGGTTGTGTGTACACAACCAATAGTACAAGGCATAATAATAAAATGTTGTCCATATGGTGTTTTTTTACACTGAGTGGTCAGGGGGAAAAAACCTTTCAATATAGAAGGTAAAAAGTGCCTCTCATAAGACCATGTTCACACTTGGCACTACCACTATGAGTTTCCCTACACAAGCCCTTGGTTTTATATTATTGTTAATGTTGTTACAGCTCGTCTTATTCCTCTTGTTGCAGCCGCTTCGATATCACCCAAAACATAGCTTTTTTTTTGAACATTTATGGTTTTACAGCTCGTCTTATTACTCTTGTTGAAGTCCCTTTGATATCACACAAAACATAGCATTTGTTTTTTGAACATTTTATAGAGCAGTTTTTCTTCAGGAGCATCTTCTTTAGTGCTGCACGCTCGAAGCTGTTTCCTGTTGCCATGGCAAGTGTTTGTGGTTTCGTGAATTCGTCTTATCTGGTGTCTTTGTCATCAGGACATGACTTTGGAAGAGGCTGAGTCACTTGCTCTTTCAACCTTGAAACAAGTAATGGAGGAAAAGGTAGGCTTTCTATTTTTCATTAAGCAGGTCTAGCAAGTTGTCACAATTGTCTTTTTACGACGCTTACTGATGTCACTATCCTTTGTAGCCATTTTAGTTATATTTAGAGTCATTCAAGCAACACCCACACCTCATCACAGTGTGTAATATATGTTGTTCTTAAAGTATGCAATATGTCTTGATGTGGTTTTTTGATCAGGTAACTCCGTCTAATGTTGATATAGCGAAGGTGGCACCCAGTTATCATTTGTATACCCCAAGCGAGGTTGAGGCAGTGATTGCACGGTTATGATTTTGAACCTAGGAACGTAGTCACAGATCTACCACTGATGAAATGAGTAGTATAACACATCTTTTTCTCATTAAAGGGGTACTTATAATCGTATGACATTTAATTTACTCTTTACTATTGTGCAAGCCTTTAAGTAAAACATTATGGCAGATCCTGTGTACCGAAACTAAGTGGAGCACTTGAAATCAGTTTGCCTGTCACTTAGAAAAAGGATTCACTGCAGAGTCCAGACAATGTTTTTGTTAATGCTTCCTGTTAGGTTTATCTGCAAATTTCATTTAGTGTTCTCTAGCTCAATTCGTTGTCTTGTATGAAACACTATTACCTAATATGTTATTGGAGTTTGTGCGTTATGTAGTGTCACATATTTAATCTTGAGGTGATTTTTTTATCATACTTCTGCTCATGATGGGGACGTGTGTCACATATTTAATCTCGAGGTGATTTTTTTAATCATACTTCCACTCAACAGGGCTCATGATGTGGACTTGTGGTCATGCAACAGCGTAACCTGAGTCGTGTATGAAATACTATTTTCATTGCTCCACTGTAACCTGAGTCGTGTGTGTGGATTAATATTCTCATTGCTTCTTCCAAACTGATAGAATCAAAGTAATCTTTGGTGTTTTGTGTGCATATGTTTTCGGTCATTGCAAGGACAAACTATAAGATGGCACTCACTGTTTGTGATGAGGTGCTTCATATGTTTTCGGTCATTGCAAGGACAAACTATAAGATGGTCTTCACCGTTTGTAATGAGGTGCAACACGTCAGCCCCCATTGTTTGTGTTTCTTTAATGTCATAGGTTAAATATGATTTTTAATAGATGGGGTCTCTCCATTTAGGAAGCTTTTATTCGAACCCCTGATGACCCCTGATGACGAGAGGTAAAAAGAAGCAGATTGTATTATCGTCTTTGGATACCAAATAAGGTCAAAGGTATTGCAGAAGGTCATGGTTGTGACGCACTTGCAGGTGGTGTGTGTTGTTTGAGAGACTCTTATAAGCTTTCAAGAAGTTATGGTTGATATGTGTACTGTAGTAATCAAAATTGGCCTCCTAGAAGTTATGGTTGATGTGTACTGATGTGTACTGTAGTAGTCAAAATTGACCTCATTGGAGCCTCTTTACTCTGTTTATGCAAGACATTTTGTAGATCGAGCTTTGTGAATTACTCTCTTTACATTCAAGAGGAAAGTCTAGTAGCTGTTTTGCATCCCACTTTAGTAGAGGCCCATATGTTATGCAGCCATCCTCACATAGTTTGTAAGCAATAAATATGCACTATGCACAACCAAAATTAAACAATATGTACAAATAAATCAACCATGGCAAAAGCATATGATAGCGCACATAAAAGCATGAAGAAAATAACACAAGACAAAGCATTGGGTGCAATCTCCCTCTTGCCCCTCACTCCCCCTTTTGGTTGTGAGTGGCTCCACTCATCACATGTGAGTATTTTGATATTTCTTTCGAAATAGTTGGAGTTGTCATAATTGGCTTTCGTTACAAAATTGGGCTTGTCTTTTACAAAATGACCACAAGTCTTGCAAACGAAGGTTGCAATCATACTCATATTTGCATAAAATATAACACAATGATTAATGTGATTTTATGCATCCTAATCTACTACCATCTAGCTAACGTCCCTCTTATTTGAGTCTGCAATTGTTCTTCATTGCTTGTTTGCTTATATGAGCTGATGAAGTTTGACAAGTGTCTCCATTGAGAGTCTTTTATAAAATGGTTCTTGAAAGTCAAAATATACAAGAATCTAGTTAGCATCTTTGATGCTCGAGTTTGCCCTTAATTACATGTTTGCTTATGTGAGTGGATGAGGTTTGGACAACTGCGAAAATACCGCTTTGGCATCCATCAAGCATCTTCTATAGGACTGTTCTTAAAAGTCAAAAGATACTTGGTGTATATGTTTCTCATGCGTGTGGTAGTGTGTTGATGTTAATAATTGTGTTAGGCTCAAGTATTGGAGGTGGCTCATTACAATTACGATGTGAACCTTGGTGCCAATTTTTCTATTGGATTCTTCTCAACACTCGATATTTGCGCTCTCGTGGTTCATTGGGAATGGGAAAAGGCATTAATATGCCTTGAATCTTTCCTTTGTAGCTCTTGACCTTTTAACAAGTCATGCACTCTATAATGAATCTATCTACATCCTTTTTTATTGTAGCCCAATAAAACTCCCAAGCCACATGTAATGTAGAGCATACCCCTCTATGACCCATGTTTGGAGGTTGATGCATCTCCTCTAAAACAATATATCTAAATGGTTGTATGATGCATAACCTTTTCTGGAACAAAAGATACCCTTCATTATATGAGCATTCAATTAGGAATCTAATTGTTATCTTTCATTGAATTCCATAGCTTTGAAAAATTTGGATCCTACTCATAGGGATCCTACATGGCCTCAAAGGATGAACTTTTTATGTAGACATGTTATACACGGCCACTATATTTGAACGAGTCACATAAACATACATCTATTAATAACTTGTATAAAATATCATGCAACCAAATTTTTGCTATACTGAGCACTAGAACTTTGGCATACACAATCAAAATAGATAAATTTATAGAGTTTTAATATGTAAAAACTTTCAGATTTGAAAAAAAGGGGCTCGATGGCCTCAAATCCAAATTCTGAGAACATTGAGGTCCTATAGAGTTCACTTACACAATGTAATGCCCCTTTGCTTCACTACGAAAAGGGCAACAGTGCAAGATGTGATAGTGCACCTTACTGTTGTCCCTACGTGCTCCTCTTAAACTAGCACCTATGTGCAAAGATTTACTTATTGTTGTTGTCCCTACGTGCTTCTCTTGACTAGTAGCTACTTGTAAAGATTCACTTCCAAATCAAAGGGAAATAAATGGAGTTAGCTTTGCCCTTCCTTTATTTGTCTCTAGATTTTGTAATTGTTTAGCTTTCTTTAGGAAATCTATCAATGGATGTGGAATATATGCAAAGTTCTTGACAAATTTCCTATAATATTTGCACAATCTTATGAATGAATGGAAATCATGTACATCATGAGGTCTAGGCCAAGTGACAATGGTCTTTGGATCCACTTAAATGTCCTCGGCTACTAAGACTATGTGGCCCAAGTACTCAATGTTATCTTGAAAGAAAATACCGGTTCATTTACCTAGGAGAATCTCAAGGTTATGGTCTTTGGGTCTTGAATGTGGTAGTCTATTCCTTAAGAAACAATCCTTGACCTTAGAGCAGAATTCTTGTTTGTGAGGGCGAGTAGGTGTAGCTTCCATGGATGTAATCTTGCTAATATAAGTTTTCTCCCTCTTACACAAAGCTCTCTTAGTCTGGATATGGCTAAGCAAAGGGCTAAGCTTTGTTGGCACACATTTTCGTAAACAAGCTTTGTACATACATGTGCTAACTTGTGCACATTTTGATTTATTTTGAAAAGCTTTGATTTATCAAGCTGAGACTTGAACTTTAATATTTTTGTAAAGTGTGATATGGTTTAATCTTAGCCTCAATTTATGGACACTCTATTTTGAGCATAAGAGAGTGTCGTGCAAGTAAAAGCACCTTTTTGTATTTTTAGAGGCTATGGCCTATTTTGGAATAAAGAATTACGTAAATACTCATGTAGGGAGAGAGGCCACACACATGAGGGGGGCTGATTGCACCCAATGTTTGAGTTGTTATCTTGAGCTAAGTATTTTATTTGTTATACATTCAATTCTTGAATATGTTGAATTTATGGATTTCATGAGTTATTTGGGTTAAATAATCTTTTTTTTTGTAATTTCATATTTTCTCTATTTTCTAAGAAATGGATCCGTGTCAGTAGTATTGGAGCTATGGGTCTAGGAAGATGGAGGCAAGATTTAAAAGCTTGAAAGCTTAATTCAAAGGTTTCAAGAGTTGCAAGATTTTATCCAAAAGGGCAAGGACCAAAAGTGCTCAATCTCCTACAGCGTAATTTTTTGAATAAGCACTGAATCACAGTTTTCTAGGGTGATTTATTTTTGGATTTAAAAAAAAGCTTGAATCAAAGGGAGAAGCTTAATCTTACGTAATTGGAAACTAAGAAAAAGATATATATTTTTCTCTTCCTCTCTAATCGTGACAGGGATTCAATTTCAAGGAAATTGAGTGAAAAGAAACTTGCAAGAATTTGATTAAATCAAATTCAAATACCACATGTTCACTATATTCAATATTTGAGGAAAATTGAGTTAAAATAAACTTGCACGACTCCAAGATTGGGTGCAATCATCCCCCCTCATGTGTGTGGCCTCTCCCCACACATGAGTATTTACACATTACTTTATTCCAAATTAGGCCATAGCCTCCAAAAATACAAAAAGGTGCTTTTCTTGCATGACACTCTCTTATGCTAGGGTTTAAAGCATATCACACTTTACAAAATATTAAAGTTTAAGTCTATGCTTGATAAACTAAGGCTTTCCAAATAAATCAAAATGTGCACAAGCTAGCACATGTGTATACAAAGCTTGTTTACAAAAATGTGTGCCAAGTAATAATTATGTGAGAATTCTCCTCAATCTTCGAAATCCTCTTTACCTATAAAATAACCAACAATAAATTGGTAAACAAATATTTCATAAGTATACAAATCATAACCACACACATGTTTGCTAGGCGTAAGTAACCCAGGAATTACCCTTCCACACAAACCAACTAAAATAAACATTGGCGGTCCCAAACATACATCAATATCTACCAAACATATTAATATTTATAATGGCATCACCCATGATATTAACATGATTTGGTCAAAATAATTCTCTAAAGACTAATTGTAGAGTAGTTGAAACACCTCGATGACACATATATGGTGGTTGATGCATTTCCTCCAATATGAATTGTCTGAAAGGTTGTGTAATACACAATATCTTTTGGAAGAAAAGATAACCATCATGACATGAATAATCACCAATAGGGTTCCAATTATTGTCTCTAAGTTTAGTCCAAACTTCAACAAAATTTAGGATTCTCTCATAAAACTCAATGGTTCACTTTGAATAACCGAAATGTTGTGAATATTAGGATGTCTACTTAAAGATCTACCACTCTATTTTCTTTGCTTTGTTGATATTGAATCATGCACTGAAAACTTTGGATAAATGGAGCTCATTTGATATGTTGATTGAAGATCAATGGGTCAACAAATGATGAATGTTTTGATGGTCTGTCTTAATTAATAATTCAGATCCCATTAAATAATGTTTCCAAAGTCTTAAAGCATGAACAAGAGCAGCTAATTCTTTGTCATGTGTACTATAATTTTTTATGGTGGTTTAAGCTTATGACTTTCATAAGAAATGGGATGTCCATATTGCATAAGAATATGCACCAACAAAGCCTTGTCCACTTGCATCAGAAACTATAACAAAGAATGGTCATCGAAAATCTAGTAGTGTAAGAAACTGGTGCATGGGTCAACGCTTTCTTAAGTTCATAGAAGGAATGATCCTGTCTACTAGTCTAATCAAAATATCTAGATTTCTTAAGAAGTTCGGTCACAGGATGTGCAATGTATGCAAAATTTCTAACAAACTTTCTATAGTAACTATATAATCCAAGGAAAGATCGAAGTTCGTGAATATCGCTTGGTCTAGGCCAATTAGCAATGCTTTTGATCTTTTTGGGGTC
Organism: Cibotium barometz; assembly: GCF_041138505.1. Classification (NCBI taxonomy): domain Eukaryota; kingdom Viridiplantae; phylum Streptophyta; class Polypodiopsida; order Cyatheales; family Cibotiaceae; genus Cibotium; species Cibotium barometz. The sequence continues at coordinate 17,095,101 of NC_141084.1, read as the reverse complement.
TACTCAAACTATACCATCAACAGATACAATGTGCCCTAAATATTCAATTTTGTCTTGAAATTGACATAGAGATGATTCTCTTGAATTTTCTCTTTTCAAAATTGACATAGAGCTGATTCTCTTGAAGAAGTGAGAACACTTTTTCTAAATGTTGTTCGTGTTCTTGACGATTCTTACTGAAGACTAAGATATCATAAAAAATACTACAACAAAAGACTTGGGCTCCCTTAAGCCTATCTAGCAAGTCATCGGATACTTGAGGTATCGGATATCGATTCTTGACAGTAATCTTATTTAGTGCATGATAATCGATACACAATTGATATGTTCTGTTCTTCTTTTTAACGAGAAGAACTCCAGCACCAAATGGAGAACTACTGGGTCTAATCAATTCTTTCTCTAATAGTTTTTCAACTTGCCTTTGGATCTCTTTTTGCTTGAGCATGTTAAATCGATAAAAGGAGCTTTACATGGCAGTGAGCTACCACGAATTATTTCAATTATATGGTCTTTTGGATGAGGCTTAGGTAAGCCAAGAGGTAGGTCATCCATGAAGCAGTTAGAGAACTTAGAGATGAAAGGGTTATGAGACACATTTGATTTGGAGTAATCTTGAGCAATAAGCTGGTTGACAAAAATAAAAAATATCTTTTCCTTTTTCTGTACAGCTCTTTTTTCTTGAGTATGAGTAAAAAATGAACCTAAGTCACCCTTGGTCTGACATTGGAGACAAATTTATTTGTCATCTCATAGGTTAATCTGGGGATTATGCTCATGTCTCCATGGCATACCTAAGATAACATCCACACCTTGCAAAGGAGTAACTAGGAATGTTCTCTTTTCTTTTAGTGAACCCATTTTCAATTCTAAATCCTTAACCTCTTTTGTGTAGTTGTACTTAGTACCTTGAAATGTACCTTTTAATTTGTAACTAGAGTACGATACATTTAGGTTAAGTTCTTGAATGCTTTTTCAGAAATGAAATCATGCAAGCTACCATCATCATGCAATATAGAAAGTGATTTTTCTTTTATTTTTCCTTGAATTCTCAATAAAGCATGAATCAAAAACTTACCTTCATATGAATAATCAGGATCAGAGTTACCCTCTTGCTTGAAAGAATCATCATCATCTTTTTCAATAACGTTGAGTTGAGCCACCAATGCGGAGTTCTTCTTCTTCTCAGGACAATCTTATGTGAGGTGTCCTTCCTTGTGGATTCTTCAATTGACCATTTGAGGGTTTGTTGTTGTTGTCCTTTCGAGAATATCCTTTAATCACATCTTTACCCTTATGCATCCTAGATTTATCAAAAGTACTAGAAGGGAAAGAAGTTTTAGGTAAAAGAGTTATCCTGCATTTTGAAATCTCTAGAAGTAAATATTTTATGTTTAGAATTTAAAGTGAGTTCCATAGCAGAACTAAGATCATGTGGATGAAACATATTCACATAAGTCCTAATGGTAGACTTAAGTCCAACAATGAATTTCCTTCGTTAATCTTTTTCCTTAACTTTTTCAATTACTTGAACCTGTAAAAGAATGTCCTAAAATTTGTCAATGTAGGCTTGGACATTCTCTTTCTCGACGTGGCGTAGAGTGTTCCATCATTGACGCGCTTTAGCATTATTACTAAGACGATAGAAAGTGCTTCTTTAAGAGTTTCTAGAATTCTTTCCATGTTGAAGGTCGATGTTTACCTTGCTTGATCACATTCTACCATAAAGCAGCACTTTCGATCAAGTGATTACAAGCACATTTAATTTTTTCCTTTTCTGAGAACTTTTCGCATGAAAAATAGTCATCTAATTGGCTAAGCTATGCAATAAGAACTCGTGCATCCTTCTTGCTATCATAATTCTGGAAAGTGAACGCCTTTTTGACTAATTCATGAATCTTTCCAGGAACTCTAAGCACGCAAGGTAGCTTTGACTGTGCGTCTAACATGATCACTTTCCTCCTTGTCAGAGCCGAACGAGGCATGCTTGTAATTGGAACGCTTCACTTGATGCTCTAGTTTGCGTCGAAGTTCACGCGCTCACTAGCAATTTGCTCTTGTAGTGCTAAGATTTTCTCTTTCATAGTGGGTTGTGCAAGTAGAGTGGCCGTTGCAATTAAATAGATAAAGAAGTTCAATTTAATAATGCAAATAAATAAATGAAGACGAAAAACTTAGCTCTTGAATCGTTAAACTCGTCGTGAAATGGTTGGTCTTGACATCGTTTCTCCAAGAGTTTTTGATATTTCTTTTGATGCGATAAAAAATAAAAAGATGACCTCCCAACTTTTGAATGTTATCTTTTGCAAGTGATTTCTTGTAGCTCTACCATTCTGAAGGATTTTGAATGGTTGGGCATATTACTGTTTATGGATGTGTGCTTGGAAAAAAGCTTATTGTTATGAATGAGGCAAGATATTGTCATCTTAAGCTTGTTGATAGTCTTCAACTCTTTGAGTTGGTGGGATGATTTGTCATAGTTCGGTCATTGTCTCTAGGTAGTGAGAAGGTGAGATAGAAATAACTACACTACCAAATGCGAAAGATGGTTTCGTACTTGATACTCCTTCCTTCTATAAAGTTTTTGTTGAACAGGGCACACGAACGTCTCTGACTATTCTTGAAGATGATTGTGGTTCTGCAGGACATGCACAAAATATTACTATTCAGAGTGTGTTGGATTTGATAGGGAACCTACCATTAAATAGTAGTTTGCATGTTGCCCAGTGTAGTGCACAAAAAGTGTTGCAAGTGGAGTTTCCATATGCATTTGATGGATACATTGCATTTGAGCTTCCTCCTTGTGGAGCCTGTTCTACAATGATTGGTATGGATCAAAAGCACGATGGGCATGTTTGGATAGAATACATTACTTGCACATCAGATTGTTTTGCTGGTGCCGTCAGGCTTAGCAGGTGTGGTGGTCATTTATGATGCTTGAATCTTGATTGCCCATACCTGGAAAGAATGATGAGCGCTAACTTGACACAATGAAAAGAAAGACTTACAAGAATATGCTCAATAGGAATTGTTGGTCCTGAATATGAAAGTCTTTATTGTAAATATTGTGGTCAAATGCCACAGTGTATAGGGACTTGTCCAACAATTATATACTACTGCATACCTATTGACTATTTCTCAACTACAAGATGTGCTATTCATTTGGGTTTTCATGAACACCCTTATCAAGAGGGTTCATCTAGGCAAAAAAAAACTATGGAGGAGGAGAAGATTGCAATGCATGCACGATTCAATCCTTTCACTACTCCAAAACAATTATGGGTTATTGTGGCCTGGGACATTGTTATGGAAATGTTGTTAGGTGATGTGGTTACAGATACTGCCGAGTTTGGAGATAGAGACCTTAAAGAGCTTTTGGATGTAGTGACTCTACTTTCTAATAAGAGGAGGATTCAAAAGTGGTTAGAAGATTCAAAGAGAGCAAGTTCGATTATTTCAAAGGGATTGGATGCAGTGTTGGATCTAAAAAATAGATGTAGATATCCATTTATTCACAATATTTTGTTTCCTAATCAACTAGAGACCACACACCAAACACATGTAATTAAAATGTCCACTATTGGACCAAGGAGTGGCTTGGACCTTGTGAATAGAATGCATCTTGGTGGCAATCTACAAGAGATGTGGATTCACTTTGACTTGCTATGCATATAGTATGAACTAGTATATAGTATCATGTGTAATGCCAGACCTAAGGTATGTAAGTTAACATAAAATTGCTTAGAAATAGAAAATTACCTTAGGAGAATAAGCCAACCCTAAGAGGAAAATTATTTTGGGAGCATAAGCCCTAACTTCTGCAAGGAGGTCTTGCCATAGCCATCAAGGGTTCTCGACTACCTTTGCCATCACAATGAAGTTTAGTGGTTTGAAGAAAAGAAGTGGCCTGTTTATTCGAATGTTGGGATGTGGTCTCCGTATGCTAGATTTTTTGTTATGGACTACCACACCTCCCTAGAGAGAACTCTACCCATTCACAATCGGAAGAAGAAGCAATAGACAATAACAATCGTTTGGTACTTACCAATCATCGAGCTCTCATCCCTTGAGGCTCCCCAAGCTCGCTTTTGGAAGCTCCACCCCTCTAATCTCCACCTCCATGCTATCACCGGCAGAGTCTCTCTTACCACAATGCAAGGTAATCTACCTCTCACTCTTACACACATGCATAAAAGAGGAACATACACTAGAGTACACTCTCACTCTCTCTCACACACACTCAAGAAGACAAAGCAAGAGCTCTCATAGCACAAAGGGGGATTGTGTCCTTTCATGATAAGAATTTTCCTTTTATACAACTGGCCCTTATTCATACTTGGGCGCCCAAAACTTACTAAGGCTTGGGTGGCCACCAGTATCTCAAAATGTACAACTTTTATAGTGCCTTTACATAACACTTATTAATGTCCTCAATTGGAGGAGCATCTTTGTGAATTTGATGCGCGGTGGGGGTAGGGATCTTTTAGGTGTGGTATAAGAGCGAATTAGCTAAAGTGGATCAACCGAGAAGCAAGAAATGTAAAAAATTCATGAAGTACCGGTAAAGGATTGTAATTGTGTGATGAAATTCATACAAATTGATATTCAGAATGAAGATTCATAAATTAGAAATTAGGTCTTCAGATGGAAGTACCGCAATTGTGTGGAATCCCTGACTTGCTTGAGGACTAGATATGATGGTATTTACCTTATAGTTCCAAGGACCGTGATTACCCATATATACCGTGGGTATAATTGCAGCTCTTTACTGGCAATATATACGAGTAAATCTAAGACCTTGAAATTATAAGCAAAAATGCTATCCAGATGATGAATTCGAATGCTGGTTGATATGATTTTAAAATTCTGGTTGAGAATTGATGAATTGATTTGGATTCTGATTGAAACATGATGATTTCTGAATTTTGGTTGAAAGAAGATAAGTTGAACAAAGCCACAATGAGGATGAATGGGGAGAATCCCAGTGATGATGTTAGTAACTAAAAGACGATTATGACTTTCAGCAGCAGATCATTATGAGATTAGTGGATTGTGCTACAGATTGTTGCTGTTTAACCTTTGACCCAGTGGGTCTAATCAAGGAATGACAAATTGAGAACCTGCATAACTAAAATTTCTGTGGGGAATGTTTAGATGGAATTTTCGGTCTGATGGACCATTATTGTGTTAAGAATATGAATGAATTATTCTCTGATAATGAGTTCTATATGTTCTTCTTGTTATATAAGGGATCTTTATCCCAGGATTCTGTGAGGATTGACCAGACTATAAGGAACCCCATAATCAGTTGGATCTTAAGTTGAAAGAGATTATCCTCCAACTGTGCGAGGAGATTATCCTCCAGCTATGCGAGGAGATGAGGACATCTCGCGTTTTTTAAGTGGGGTAGGATGTAAGATTCCTCCCTCCAACTTTTGAGATGTAAAGGTGTAAGAACCTCCCCTTCTGTTCTTGTAATCATCCCCTCTCTGAAATAGAAGAAAGATCTTGTTTTACCTTGTTTTGGCCTAGAGAGAGAATGTCTAGAGAGAGGTGATTTAAAATTGAGATATCTTTGGATACAAAAATTCTCCTAGTGTCTAAAATGGATTCCCTTGAAATAGAAGTTCAAAATGAACTTTCCAATGTGCATTAGGAATTAATTGAAAATGGTATAAGGGACCTTAGTCTCTAAGAGTCTATATTTTCAAAAAATTTTGGATTATGGTCCAATTAAGGTTCCAATGGGCCAATCAGATTAATCCAAGTGTTGGGATGAGATAAATCCAAAGAATAGAAGAAAATACCCAAAAATGGGTAAATGCTCACATAAGATGAAGAGTTGACTGAGTACAAGGTTTATTAGTTAAAAATTAAGAGATATTAGTTTTAAAAAATGAGATATTTTAGAGAAATGATGCATTTTTGACACCTTGGTAGGAGAGGGAGACTCTTGAGGTAGGAGCCTTTTGTCACATGTGTGGTTAATTTTTTTAATTCAAAAAAATGTGATATTTTTATATCTCCTCTCTCCTAGATCAAACTAGATTAAAAAAGGGAGCCAAAATGGTCCAAATCTTGTCCAAATTGAGTCAAATTAAAGCTGGAAAATTCTAGAATCCAGTTGGACTTGGTTAGTGGCCTCCCTCACCTAAAAATGGACCCTCATTCCTTTGTATTTTCATATTGGATCTATACCATGCCAGTATTAGCTTAAAATAATCATATTTCTATTATCCCTTAATTTTTCTCTTCTCTTGGGAGCTTGGAGCTTCTCTCTCTCTCTCCAACAACTCTTGAAGTTTTCTCTTCTCCTCTTGGTGGACCAATTGATTGGTTGAGGGCTTCACTGCTAATTAAGAATCAAGCCAAACTTGGAGGTAAAACTAATTTTTATGGTTTTTCAATTATCTTAATGACTTTCTTCTCAACCCCTCTCAAGCGTGAGAAGCTTTCAAAATGATGGTTTTTCTTTCCCTAAGATTCTTAATGTTTAATTAGAATTAAGTTAATCTTGATGCTTATTTATAATGCTTTCCTTAAGTAAATCTCTCTTAAAAAGAGTAGTCATCTTTATGGCTAAATCTTTTGGAAAAGAATGCTTCTCAATGATAGTCTCTTATTTCAAATCTAAACTCTAGGCTCGATGAGCTAGAGAATAAGAATTGATATTTTCATGATTTTGAGTTAGTAAAAATATGGTTAATTCTTTTTAGATTGTAGATAAAAAGTTACTTTAACTCATTCTAAATGAGAAAAGGATTATCCCAACAAATTAGGAAAAGAGGAATATTTAAGTTTGCCTAATCAAAGGAAATAATCATAATTATGCTTATAATTATGGTTAAAATTATGATATGTATACATAGTTTGATTTTAAGCTTAAAAGAAGAGCTTCTATCATATTTTCATTACAAGCTTTTATTCTTTTAGAAAAATTGAGAATTATTAGTAATAGCAGAAGCAAAGCTATGGCAAATTTTTCAGGAAATAATACATATCTTATTTTTATGCATAATACTAAAAGAGGAATTCCTACCATATTCTTCTAGTACAGTGGATGAGGGACCAAGGAAGCGGCCTAGGAAGCGGCCTATGAGTGAAGCACTAGGTGACCTGCGAAGGAGCCTAGAGGGTGCTGACCATACGGTGCTCGGGCTCTGGGTCACTGAAGATACCCACGCGTGCATCGAGGAAGAAAATGGAACAATGAGTTGGAGTTGTTTTCTGAACACGGGCATGGATCTGGTTGATTGGCCTTGCTGGTCTTACGGATGAGTCCATGGCTCTTTTATATGGATTTGTTGGTTGATCTTGCTGATCCTCAATGGAGAGTCCATCTGGATCTTCTTATGTGATTAAATTTTTGGGTACTATGAGAGCTAAGAACTATTGAACAAGCCCCTGAGTGAGCAAGTGGTGAGCGTTCTGGTTGCCAATGATTCCATAGGTACACCGATGAAGGAATGATTGGAAATTGGAATTCAAGCTAGATATTTTGGATGATTATGATCAGTGATACTATGGTTTCATTAAAAGATTATTTTAAAGACAGCTGAATCTGTGAAAAAGGCAATTTCATATTGGGTGTGTAAGTGGTGTGACTATCTTAAATTTTGCTTTGAAAAAGCGCCGGCTAGGGGGCCTAGGAACTCTTTTCCCCGGTACCCAGGGCAAAACATAACCAAATTTCTAAATGGATCCTATCAATACATTGGTTGGGTGGCTAACCCACGGGATTGGATGGGGTTAGGCTGGACTGATGGATCCCTAAAATAAGACTAAATTCTGTTAAGTTACGATAGTTGAAGTAAATCACGGATAATCCTTGTTCTATGGAAAAGAATCAACGGCTTTGCCTCTTGATGAGGAAAAAAGCGTTGGTCTCTATGATCCAAGTGCAAGTTCCTCCCTTGACCCGGCCATATGACCTATGGGTTTGGTCGGAATGTCAATGGGTGAATTAAGGCTTTTGACTACGTTAGAATAAGTTTTCTTGAGGAATCGCCTATGTCTGCTTGGCGAGGGAAGTTTTTCTGGGTTCTGTGTTTGCTGCATTGCCTCTATTTTCATGCGTTTTCTCCACTTTGATTCGGTCGTAGCTGTGGTGAGTGGCTAGGCCACTACTGGTTTTCTTCACTGAACCATGACTGCCATCTTCACTTCCCCTCCACCATCCCTTTTGCTTGTAACGTGGGGTGCCACTGCTTTTTCTTATATTCGCCAACTTATTTGCTTTTTGCTTTTCCATTGATGAAGTAAATGTTTTTGTCCAAGCTTTTCTCCTACCATCCCTTTGATGCTCTTTTTACGGTCTCCTACACTCGATGATAAGTTAGTGGACCATCAATAAAATGTAAGCAAAGCAATAATCCTGAGCCCAAATTATCCCATAAGATAATATATGCGAGTGATCGCTAGCATCCCATACCACCATGATACCACCCATACATACCTTAACAATTTGAAACTCCCTAGTATACCGTCTAGAAAATATGAATAAAATCCTGTATAAAAGGAATAAGATGGCCTTTCCTAGACTTTCACATACTAAAACCTGTCTCTATATACCTGAGACTACATCAAGGAATAACTCTTTTCGAGTACATCATTAGAAAAGAAATTGAATTATTAGCGCCTTTCTAATGATAACTACCCAATAATCTCTGGCGACGAAGATATGTCGGTGTGCCAGCTACCAAACCCGCAATGATGTAAATGTCGAACGGTCATGCAGGCACCTCGTGAGATGAGTGTCAACTCATGTTGATCTTTGACATCTCAACATCTTATGATCTCGAACTCCTCTCCAGAAGTAAGGTAATAACTGATCATCAGTTAGCCTTTCCCACAATACTATCTATAGGCTGCCAGCCAACCAAGTTTGAAGGATATATATCTATATAGACAAATATAAGAGAAGCATAAGTATAGAAATGAAACACATTACATAAACATAATGTAAAAACATTTACTTACAGTTTGGTCTATGGAGTGGGATTCCATTAGGCAAACGTTGCAGACGCAGTTTTAAGTGCATGTAGGCATGCTATATAAGGACTTCCTTAATGTTCCTACCTGTGTCAAAGAGTTTGAAATCTTGAACTCTGCCTTTGTAAGTGTCGATGAACTCATTCTTTGTTTTTTCCGCTTCCTCGTCTGCAACATAATCCAACTACCAATAGAGGTTGTGGTAGGAATCCACCTTTGATTATCCATATCAAAACTGTTGTATACTATAATAGCTTTAGAAAAGGAGCAGGTTAGATTTATGGTGCAAGGCACCGTGCAATTTTTCCCTTTCGATGCGGAGGAGATTGATGTTTTGTCCAATGTTTCAAGGGAGGTCAACGATAGAATTATGATAGCAGTTCTTCTAAGTTTGGCTACGCCCTTGTCATCATCTTGATTCTAAAGTGGTTTGCTTGTCCAAAAAGTAACTAATATAATGTAATTTTCTTGTGCAACTTATATCAAATCTCCCATTTGATGTTCAAAATCATGTATATATTGTAGACTCCCTCCTTTCCTTGGTTCTTACTGCACAACACACATCATTAGTTGATGTATGTCCATGGTTTAGTCCAATAAATTTCGATGTAGCTCAAATAATTCTAATGGTATACAATGAGAAGTAAGTGACATGCAATCTCATTTATAGTCTTAGTATTGTGACCTAAATTTACTATATATTTTTTATGTTACTTCTGATACTCCTAATTACATGTTGTAGTTCACATTGGAGTTTAATCCTTTACGATATAGAATCCAAGACTTGTTACTTGGCCAATTCAGGTGAAGAATTCCATGGCACCGTGAGACAGTAAGTCCACACAATCATTATTGATATATCGTAAACGAGTTAGAGAGAGAGACAGACAGACAGAACTAGTTAGAGAACATTCAGTATTGACAACAGTAATGTTTGCAGATCGGTTAAAAAGCTAATAACTGGTCTCGAGGCCATAATCCAAGACACACTGCTAGAACACACAAGGACTGTGAGATGCAGAGTCCCGCAGAGCAACAAGCTGGCCATAGTTGTGGTTGGAGGGTGTGCTACAACACAAAGTTGCTGCTGCACTTAGTTCTCTCATCAGAAAATGTAGGCATGCTCTTTTTTTTATGATATCTTGCTTTCCTTCCTCATTCTTTGACGGCACATGTCTATTTTTTTGGCTTTTTGTAAAATCCACGATTATCAAAATACTCCGATGTGGATTTAGCGCATATTATTATCAACATTCATAGCAGGCCGCCTAATATTCCTGTTGCGTTTGTGCCCCCTCCACCACGGCTGCAACCAGGACCACCACCACGGCAATACCCCCGAACACAAGTTGACAGGTTGGTTGTCGAGCTTCCAGAATCTGATGGATCTGAAGACGTTGATTTGGAAGCTTCAACCCCGTTAAAGATAGCAAGTTTTTGTTCTAGAAGAGCAAGCTTCACGTCTCCAAGAGCAACCACCCTAAGAGCGTCCGGAAGAGTAACCACCCCGAGAGCGTCCCGAAGAGTAAGCACCCCCTCAACGACAAGCTTCACCGCCCCAACAACAAGAATCTTCCCACACCCAAGAGCACACTTTGTAGGAACAAAAATGAACATGCTATCAATGTTTTAAACATCCAATAAGAAAATGTAGAATATTTGTCTTAGTTTCTATTGGTCTGAGAAATACAAAATGTTGTCATGATTGATTTTACCTATATGCTGTCTCAAAAATACATTTATCTCCATTTATCTCTATGTGATGGTCGTTTGCACCATGAAAACTTGCTTCCTTGTAATGTCTTTACATTGAATGGTCCTTTCTTTTCTCCTTGGTACCTATTTCCAAAAATCAAAGTAATGTATTATGGCATAGATTTGAAATGAATACTTTTTTGAGGTTAGATTGAATAACATACCTTATGGTCGTTGCACTTGAACACATAATCATCAGGTCATCCTCATTTGCCAAGTCTATTCTCACTTGACGCAGTGAGATGTTTGACCTTATATTGAGTAATGTGAAGAGCTCATGTTCAAACCATACCTCTAATAACATCAATGGATTTTCAATGTCATCCTCCAAGTTAAATTAGTTGAACGAGGGAAATTTTTAGATTGAAAACTGTTCATTAAATGAGCTGAGTTGACTACACTAATATTTTCATATACATTATAGAAATGACATTATAAAGTGTGGTCAAATGCATTTCCTATTTCTTTAATAACAATATATTCATATAAAGAATATATTAAAAACGTCTAATTATCAAAAGTTCTATTACAGTGGCTCTCTTCCGATTGGTCCAAAGCCTTTCTCTCTTTAGAGGAAAAAGGCCCAAAGTTGAATCCAAAATTCACCTAATGGTTCATGTCATGAAGTAGCAGGCATCTGTTCACATCATGAAACAGAATGTTGTTTACGTCGTGAACTATTTTTCACGCTACAGCGGCACAACTGGTGTTTCGCATTTTGAATTTTCAGCTTAGAATTACTTTAATCTGAGTCGGATGGACTCCAATGGGGCAATTAGGGTACTTTCTTATCTTTGGTCTAAAAAACCTTAATTCGTGAACTAGCAATGCGTGAAAGGTTTTTCGTGAATTGCTAACATGTGAGCATTAATACGTGAAGCGTTAATATGTGAAGGGTTAAATCGTGAAGTGCTAACCCGTGAAGTAGCAGGTTATGGTTCATGCTGTGAAGTAGTAGACTACAGTTCAGGTCGTGAAGTAGACTATGCTTCACGCCGTGAAACATAATGTTATTCACGTCGTGAAGTGCTTCACTGCTATTTCACGAGATAAGATTTTTATGTTTCATTATGTCAAATGTGTTGGGATAAGGCGCTATTAACCCATTCCTAGGGTTAACAAGAGCTACCACCATTATCTTACATCAAGGAGTCAAGATAGATACACCAAAAGGTCATACATTCAAGATATGAAGCAATGGTATCCACATCTACAACTTGGACGAGCGCCTGTCAATGCATGGGTCTCAAATCCTTAGTGAAGAAATCTTAGCCTTGCAAGTCGATGTAATTCTTTCATGCCTTACCAACAAGTGGCCACATCAACAAGCAGCAGCTCTATAAGAGTCTATGTGACTCAATTCTTGTACTTCATGTATATCTGCTTTATTAAAGAACTTGCATATACATAAAGGTAAAAATAGCACATGGAAAGAAGCATGTAGAAATAGGTTACTCAAAAACATTTGACAAGAATCCTGCCTCAAAAAGGGACTTCATTGAAGGCATATTCAAATGATGAATGTCACTTCAATAAATCAAATGGGGAACTGAGAAACACAATCTCATTCTGATGATTATGTCTACGTTCCTCCGGATCCTTCCTATTCTTCTCTCCCATTATTAACATATCTTAGCTTCCCTACTAACACAAATCACATGTAACCTTGTTTATGATTGCCAATAACAAAGTGAGCCAAAAAAAAAAGAAGAAAAAAAAATCATGCTCACTAAAATATAAAAATGCAATCATTCGTAAAACCCCACCTCGTTAGGAATTCTCAATAAACTACTAACCTTTTCATTTACTAACTCACCTTTCTCATTCCTTCTGGAGGAACAACGACCATTGAACATCACTCAACATCAAAGCCATCTACAAGCTTATCTTCAATGTGATCACACGAGGACACGATCGGCATCAAGAAGGGGGGAATGTTAACCCATTCCTAGGGTTAACAAGAGCTACCACCATTATCTTGTATTAAGGAGTTAAGATAGATACACCAAAAGGTCGTACATTTAAGATATGAAGCAATGGTATCCAAATCTACAACTTGGACGGGCACCCGTAATGGTCCGATGGAATACTCAAGGCGATTCCCACTTTAAAAGCGTGTGGTAGCAAGTTAGAATGAAGTCCCAAGTGATGTACTTCATGGATATATTATGAGAGTAGTCATTGTAAGCATTAGGTCTCTTATGAGCCTAAAGTGCCTGGTCGGCCACAGTTTAAGTGAGTGTGAACACTTGTGGACATATATATAAGTGAATATCTCTCATAATATAGGGATACTCTCCCATTATGCAATAGAGTCTTGCTCTTGCTAATCTCTCTCTCTAATGCATGCTAGTGAGTGTGTGTGAGTGAATTGAGGTGACAGGAGGGACGAGTACACGTAGTGTAATGCGGTGGTGTGACAACGCTTGCGGGATACACGGTGGAATTGCTTCTCAAGGAGTTGTAGAGCTTGGAGACCTCGAGGGTTACGAGCTTGGCCATTGGAAAGATCCTCACGATAGTTGCAGTTCTCTTGTTAGATGTGTTTCGAGGAGGTTAGGGTGAGCCATCAACAGGCACCCTAATTTTAGTAAGGTAATCTCGAGATTCCCGACACTGATTGCGGAAAGTGTTTCACGTCATGAAGTAGTAGGTTATGTTTCACGTCGTGAACTGTTTCCTGCACTTTTGTCGTGTTTACAGCCGCATCGTCGACATAATGATGTTTAGCATATGATTTCCCTATGCCAAAAAGGTTGTGCCAAGGATTAGGAATGCAATGCAAGACATGAACACAACCAATGGCTCCTATTTTTTTATAGTTTTTGTGATTAAAAAAAAACAATACACTGCGTGTCACCAACTACTAGCTCATGATGTAGGAATTGGTGATAGAAAACAACAAAATTGAATGTAAAACTAAGTGTAGCTTTCCTCTAGGTTCTACCAAGTACTCACCCACACTTCCAACACACGATTTTCCAGAACTAATGTAATTCTTTCTCTACCACTCAAACTTTATCTACACAATTTCTTCCCCTTCCAAATGCAAAGGCAGTAGTGAATCTTGCATAATGGGAGCTGGAGCTCTAAGAGGATGGAAGAAAAAATGGTGTTTCCCTAGTAGCGGTGCCAAAAATGTTATGGACTACCGCACCTCCCAAGAGAGAACTTTACCCATTCACAATTGGAAGAAGCAATAGATGAAAACAATCATTGGGTACTTACCAAAGCTTCAAGCTCACGTTCCTTGAGGCTCCCCAAGCTCACTTTTGGAAGCTCCACTCCTTTAATCTCCACCTTCACACTGTGACCGCAGAGTCGCTCTTACCACAATGCAAGGCAATCTACCTCTCACTCTTCCACACACACATGCATAGAAGAGGAACATGCACTAGAGTACACTCTCACTCTCTCTCACACACACACATGCATAGAAGAGGAACATGCACTAGAGTACACTCTCACTCTCTCTCACACACACACACATAAGACAAAGCAAGAGATCTCATGGCATAAAGGGGGATTGTGTCCTTTCATTATGAGAATTTTCCTTTTATACAACTAGCCCTTATTCATACTTGGTCGCCGAAAAATTACTAACTAAGGCTTGGGTGGCCAGTATCTCAAAATGTACAACTTTTATAGTGCCTTTACATAACACTTATTAATGTCCTCAATTGGAGGAGCATCTTTGTTAATCCAAAATGGGATTAACAATTATGTTGTAGTTGTTTTGATGTAGTTGGAGGGATACATGTTCTCCATGCATGATTGTTTGGTATTCATAGAATGGAGAGAAAAACTATAGACTCATCAAAGAGTGTGGGGAAACAAAAACAAATGGCAAGAAGAAAGAGCAATTGAGTTTTTCTTAAAGAGCGCAACAAAGTAATTTTGGAGAAAGTTAGTCCTCCAATGATTGTCGAGTTGAATGAGGCTGATGAACATGGGAGTGGGATGGATGAAGCGGGGGATGAAGAGTAAGTTAATGAGACTCAAATTGCAATGGAGGCTTCCCTGAAAATCGTGCCATATGTATCCACCTCTTTGAATGAGCCATGTGCCAGTGGGGAAGGGGACATCACCATGATTCGTGGTGAGGACATCATAAGGAGGACAAAGATTATGAGCTCTATAGTCTGCCCACCTATCCCTTTATGTCGCTTGATTCCACATGCCAAAGTCCGTAGACTGTGGGATGATATTTCTTCTCTTAAGGCAACCTTTCAACATGAGGGTTACATGGAGGAGAAGGGGGTTTTTATAGTATCCTTGTGTACATATCACATGGGGAGGAGAGCATGGTCACTAAAGACATTGAGTAAAGTTGGGATGAGCACTAGAGGGCTATCAAGATAGAGTTTGAAAATGACATCGTGCATAGTGATGAGCTAAAAATCTTATCTGGACACATGTTTTATGTATGGGAGAGAAATCACGGGACAATGGCATGGTCATCAATCATAGCAGAGAAGTTCTCTGACACAAAGAGTCGGCATGTGAGAGTGTTTTGCACAATCATTGATCCTAGGAAGGTCAATGAGATTGCATTGTTGGCGGGACTTCAAAGAATGAATATGTAAGTGTTTTGTGTTTTTTAATATTTTGAGAGTGTAGTCTATTTTCCGGTTGCTTGTCAAAATTTTACCTTCTCATTTTGTTTTTATTGCGTAGTCTCTCAATGCATGCGCTTGTGGTTCCCTCCCTCAAAAAAAGCGAGATTGTCAACAATGTAAATATTTGCATGGCTAACTCTCAGGATTATTTGAGAGAGCTGTCGGATTCGGATATGAAAACAATAGATTCCATCCATCGAAGAAACGCCAAGGGAGTCGTAACGAACCATGGTTCCCCTTGACACGCGATTACGTTGGAAAACTTGTGTATAATGTAGGTTTCCATGTGCATGTTGGGGATTGCTAGTGTATAGATTGATCATACTGAAGTTGGAGATACGATAGCGTTTATTGAACCCTCTGCCATATTTGAAACCTAAATGGAATGCCATATCGGTAAACGTATTGATATCCTGTGTGGAGTTATTGTGTTGTGCTTTTTCTTGAGTGTGCATGTGTGGTCTATGTAGGTGCAATATCAAAATGCATTGGAGAAGAGGCTTAATCCTTTCAAAGGTCAAGTTTCCAATGAGGATTTTGCTAAGTTGGAGAAGAAAGAAAGTGAAAACTTCACTTGAAAGTACTCAGACAGAATAGGCAAGCTATATTTTTAGTGCATTCTTTGGCTTCTACCTTGTAATACATGTGTTGAAAGTCATTATCATCTTAGAGTTGAAGATTGCTTTGGCTTTAACAGATCTTACATATTTTGGATCCAAAGTTAGGTGATGAATGCAAGAAGGCAATTCTCTCTTTGAAATGGAGTGAGGATAGTTTTGTTTCGTGGGAGAAGCTTAGTTTACTAGCTTTGTGTGATGTGAGCATGGATGTGAGGTTGTGATGGCTTTCACTTTTTGAAGCGAACAAGATTACAAAAGGTATTTTTTCTCTTCTCAAGGGCAACCATGAGTATAGAATGAGATCTTCCAACTTCATTGTCTTTATGGGTGGTTTCTTTTCATGATTTATTGTTGCATATTAGCTTGATGTGTTTTGGTGTGTTGTGCTCAGGTGGCTCCCGAGAGAATTATGGACAAAATCCAGAAACATTCTCTAGAGATTTTAGTGGATTATGTGTCCATCCCAAAGGGCATTGTGTTGCCATCTGATTATACACTCTTGGATTACTATGAGGAAGTGAAGAAGCACGGAGATACATGTTTCCATTGGTGAGGAAGTCTCGGGTCCATTCAAGAGACAAAGAGGCGCAAGCTCTAAAGAAAGTGGATATGTTGTAGATGGCTGCACATCATCTAGTGTTCAGGTACATATGTTCGAAGAGGACCATGTCCATTATGGTCTATCTTTGGTGGTTGCTTCTCTTTCCGATAGTGGTTGGTTGATGGTGGCGTCCTACATGGCAGGTTAGATCTTTCCTTAAACTCAATTTCCTATTCACCAATTATTTGTCGTAGGTCATGAGGTTTGTGCAGGACATGGAGCGCTACTCCAGAGTATATGACATGGAGGTTTGGCGACGGATTGTTATCTTTCATCACTTGGCATACGGTTACATTGAACAAGAGGGCTGCATGGCAAAGGTAATGTGACTTCCTCTTTTAATGCCCTATGGTAGTTACGTTACTATTTCTATGGTGTTATATAACTGGATTCTGTTGCGTGGTTATGTTTATACGTGTGCCTCTTATGAAAACGTAGTTTCGGACTTCTATGATATACCCTGTTCACAAAAGAGGGATCTACTTTCACTGGACCCATGTGTTTTGCATTACCTTTGCCGGTGAGGGAGCACACTATCAGTAGTGGAGGATTGTAGCTTTTCGAGGTGGGCTAGAGATGAGCCATACATTTTTATCATGTTTCTTGGAGTTCTTTGTCATCCACGGGGTATTTTCTTGGAGATGGGGTGTGGCATGGCGCCCGCTCTGAAGACATGCCTCCATTCAGGGAGATCATGTGTTTCATTGGATGTAGATGATAGCATCTTCTCGGGCTATGTAGATCCGTACTTGCGCACGAGTGCAAGCTCTTCTACGAGGATGAGAGTGGATGAGCACTTGGAGGATGAGATCGATGCTCATGCGGGGGTGAAACCCTATGATGACTAGTGAGCTTTGATAGTCCCTCTTCGACTTCTTTTGGTCCTTTTTCGCTAGATTTGGGGTGGAGCTTTTCTACATCCCCATTGTTTCTTTTTTATGTCTTTGTCTTTGTCTTTGTCATATTGAGTGTTTCTTGTTCAATATATGTGACAATAGATGACTATTTTTGTGCTGTATTTTGGGTATTTGGCTTGTCCTTGGCACTAGTAGTTTGGACACTGGCACTTAATTTTATATCGAAATTAGTGATGTCCTTTCTGTGACTCTCTTTTTGGTTGTTCAGTTGAATTGGAATTAACAAATATATCCTTTCTGTGACTCTCTTTTTGGTTGTTCAGTTGAATTGGAATTAACAAATATATCCTTAACCCTTTGGGATTCAATGCAAGCTTTGTATTGTTGAGAGAAGTGTGCTTTTGTTGTCATTGTAGTGTATTACCCTCTTTTGTTGTCATTGTAGTGTATTACCCTCTTATGCGGAGGCTACACCTCAAAGAATGGTTGCTAACAAGAAGTACGAAAGGATGTCACGAGCATGTCATTAAGCATCGTGCTTTTACGTGGATGATGAGTGTGAGGAGGGTTAGGTAGTGTGCTAACAACAATCCTCCCGAATGAATACTCTGGCTCTCTTTAATTGTCGAGTCGCATGTTTCCTTGATGTCATGACATGTATAATTTGAATTCCATTTTGTTTTTATTTGTTTCATCTCTCGCATGTATTGATAGATTGTCAAGATGAATTAATACTTGAAAAGCACATGGTTATTTGGTGAGGAAGCGTTGGTTGTTGTAATCATTTCAGTGCTTTGAGTATGTTGCATGATTTGCCTTTTATGATTGCATGTTGAATTGCGAACTCTTAAATGACCATATGTGTTAATATATTCAAAAGCTATTACAAGACCTAGTGGTTTGGATGTATGGATGGATCGATCACCACCTAGAGCACTATATGGTTTTTGCAGTCACTCGAGTTTGGGGCTTGCTCGGTTATGTTCGCTCGGTGTCTTGTAACACACTCTATAATGGCTCCTTGACCTTTAAAAAATCATTCTTTTTGATCCGCAAATGCTATTGACAATCCGTCTCCACATGTATTTTTTTCTCAATCTAACAAAAATTCCCATGGAGAGGCAGAATGTCAATGTCTTATGCTGATCAAGAGATGTGAAAATATGTATGATATTGCATGCATTTTGGGCTACCTAGTTGACTGATAGGTGGCTCTAAGAAGGGATCGTGGGTCATGGTTATGACTAGCTTTTGAAGCTATGGTAGATGCTCAGGTGTTGTGATACATCCATTGTTTAAGGGTGGCAGAAGTATATTAAGACCAAGGAGAAAGTACGTAAATCTATATCTAATAGAATCTGCATAGGCTAATGCTAGCTGCTTTTAGCAAAGAGAGATCTCCTTTAATGGCTGCTGTGCTGGTCATGCCCTCTCTGAAAGAGAATCACGTGACGTTATGCTAGCAGCTTAGCAAGAGAGAGATCTCCTTTTCTGATTCTTGGGCCATACCTCATTTTGGTATGAAAAAAGAGAAAGGTAGGGTGAAAGAGAATCAAGCGATGTTATCTCACCCTGCGGTGAGAAAAAGCAGATGAGGGAGGAAGAGTAAGGTGGCCAGGATGAGATTCGGTCTAGCCATGACGCCTTGTTAGTGGAACCTGGTGAAATTTAATTAGAAAGAGAAGACTTTAATGGAGAGAGTTTTTTTTCATCACGATGAGCACAGAAACTCCAGAAGTAAGGCCACCACACAGAAATTTAATTAGAAAGAGACGAGTTTAATGTCGTGGATGTCTTCATAGGGAGGTATGATAGGATCACACATCATCATTGCCCACTACTGAGAGGTCCCAGGCAACCACTCGTTTACAGAAGCGTGTATTATCCCAAGTGGCATCATAGAACGAACGTGCCGCTAGCTGTCAAGACCTACAATGATGTCGGGCTCTAGCCCTGGGCTCTAGCCCTTTTATCAAATTTTCACAACACCCTCCTCCTCATTGGCCAATCCACCATCGCTCACAACTAAGCAATCATGCTTTCGTGCTTGAAATTTGGTAGTTGCCATGACCACGGTTGGAAACGCCAATATTTTTTGGAAACATCACTAATGTCGATGTTGTCATTTCTACATTTCTGCACCTTAGTCTGTGGACAAATTTAATACTCTCCCTCTTCCTCTCATTAATTAATTAATGAAATTTCTTTTTTTACTCATTATAGGCCCCTAGTTTATACCATCAAAGCATAGAATACCTTTCCAAAATTAAACTTCAAAGCCTTCAATTGAGTCAAAAGGTTAAGTCATAGAAAAATACCTTGATTAGTTGATGTGTAGAGATGAAGCTTTTGATTGTTGAGATGGAGTTGTCCTTGCCTTATGATTGTTGAGAAGAGTTGGCCACTACTTTAAAGACCACCTAAAGAAGACTTTCAATCTTCAAAATTCTCCCAATTATTGTTGACAACTCACCAATACCATGTAGATTAATAATCCCCTCAATTTCCACAACTTGGGTGATTTAGCCAAGGCAAATTAATGAGGTAAAATTCCAATTTTCTATAGAATTTTGGGCTGATTTGGGAGCCTTCCAAGCACTCAAATTCAAGAGAAACTAGCCCCCTTGATTGAGAGAATACATATGCATACACTTGTATGCTATACACTATTAATTTAAGGTTTAGAGATTGCAAAGCCAACTACCATTGTCAATTGCGTCTACCTACCTTGTTTTGTGAGAGAAGAATCGAGGCTACCTTGCTTTGCAAGTGAACGAAGAACTAGAATGCTTGGGTACCCTTATCCTCTTGATTGCTTGCACTTGCGCGTTGTCAATGTACTTTGAAAGAACGTGTGTTCTTTTGTTCACGTATATTAAACTCAAACTAGCAAATACATGCACTTTCAATATATGTTGAGTACTAGCATATGGCAATTGTTATGTGTATCATTCTCCAAGATATTTGATAAAGAATGCATGAAAGAACTAATATTCATCACATCATATGACATGGTATCCTTTTTCATGTGTAGTGATATTGAAATTGAAAAAAGGGTTATGCTATTGAAATTGAAAGAAGTGGACATTGGATAGTTGTTGTAGACTAATTGATTTAGAATGCCGAGATGGATACTAGGATGCAATAGTGAATGTAGATAACTCATATGTGGATGGGCTAGTGATTCTCTAAACAACTTGCATGGAGATCTTTGTGGCCACATCATGTGCTAAATGCTTACTAGCCCCGATATGGTCATTTTGCCTCTATGTACCAACAATGAAGTTTATACGAGAACTCCAACCTTGTTTACAATTATTTGGGTAGGGGGTCGTCTCTCAAATACTTCATTAACCTATCTGTGGATGGGATATATGTTTATCAGACTATACAAGCATATAACCTATTTAGTATTGTGCCAAAGCTTCCTAAGTTGTCTAGAAGCCAACTAGGCTTAATAGGCAACCATCCACCAATGTTCATGTCAAGATAATGTATATCTAGGCTACTTATCCATAGCTACAACTCATAATGGGTTTAAATGAATAAACATAGAAATTTATACTCAACCTTTATTGATAGTAGTGCAATTCTAAGATGCTTCTTCCTAATCTGTCAAGCCTCCATGCACGGCAACCTAGATCTTTGAATCAAGCCTCATGATGCAAAAAAAGTGAGAGAAGAATATGAACTCAAGAATAGCAAAAAAACAAACCTAGCTTGGCATACCATGTTTAACCACCCAACTATTATATATACTAGTGACCTCGGGTGTCTAGTGTGTACCTTATCGGCCACACACCATACTCACGTGCCCCTTGTGTCCTTGTTGGTACCCCCATGCTACATATCACTAGGTATTTGGCCTACAACCATCACCCACAAACATTACCTATTCATACTTATTATTAAATGCGATGATGTGTAATTATATGCCACTTGGTTTTCCCATGCAACGTCCACGTGTCCCATGCATTACCTACATGTAAATCCCACATATCTGTTTGTACGCATCCCATGTTTTGCTACATGTAAGGGTCGTACCATTCTTTCCTCCTTTTAGGAATCATTATCCTCAATGGCAAATTGAGGATAATGCTTACGAAATTGAAACTCTGTTTGCCAAGTTGCATTTGTCAAGGGATGTCCTTTCCATTTTACTAGAAACTCTCGAAGAGTATGATTTTGCAATCGTCTTTATCTTTGTTCTAGGATTTGTTTTGCTCCGTGATCTTCTTGATCAGGTTCCTACAACAAAGCAATCATACCACCAACTAAATTATCATCATCATAAAGATAATGTTGGCAGTAATGAGTTTTTCTTCACGCCTTTGGCTTGCTCAAGCTTGCTGCGCAAACCTTCCCCCATAGCTAAGAACCAATCCCTAAGCTCTAATACCAAAGTCAAGCCTCCATGCAAGGCCCGAAGGAGGAAGAGTAAGGTGGCCGAGATGAGATTCGATCTAGCCATAATGCCTTGTTGGTGGAACCTGGTAAAATTTAATTAGAAAGAGATGACTTTAATGGAGAGAGTTTTTTTCATCATAATGAGCATAGAAACTCCACAAGCAAGGCTTGCAAAATGTCGTGTAGACATCTTCGTCTCAGGAGGTACGATAGGATCGCACATCGTCACTACCCACCACTGAGAGGACCTAGGTAGCCGCTCGTTATAGAAGCGTGTATTGTTTTAAGCGGCATCATAGAACGAACGTGCCGCTGGGTGGCTGTCAAGACATGCAATGATGCCAGGCTCTAGTCCTTTTATCAAATTTTCACAACACCCTCCTCCTTATCGGCTAATCCACCATTGCTCACAACTAAGCAATCGTGCTTTCCTGCTTGAAATTGGCTAACCGCCGT
Organism: Cibotium barometz; assembly: GCF_041138505.1. Lineage (NCBI taxonomy): Eukaryota > Viridiplantae > Streptophyta > Polypodiopsida > Cyatheales > Cibotiaceae > Cibotium > Cibotium barometz. The sequence continues at coordinate 17,072,798 of NC_141084.1, read as the reverse complement.
CGCTACAAGGTGGCCATGGTTGGAAACGCCAATATTTTTTTGGATATGTCGCCAATGCCGATGTTATCATTTCTACGTTTCTACACCTTAGTCGACAGATAAATTTAATACTCTCTCTCTTCCTCTCATTAATTAATTAATGAAATTTCTTTTTTTACTCATTGCAAGTGTTTTATACCATTGAAGCATTCCAAAATCAAACTTCAAAGCCTTCAATTGAATCAAAAGGTTAAGTCATAGAAAAATACTTAGATTTGTTGACGTGTAGAGATGAAGCTTGTGATTTTTGAGATGGAGTTGTCCTTGCCTTATGATTGTTGAGAAGAGCTGGCCACTACTTTAAAGACCACCTAAAGAAGCTTTTCAATCTTCAAAATTATCCCAATTATTGTAGACAACTCACCAATACCATGTAGACTGATAATCCCCTCAATTTCCACAATTTGGGAGCACTTGGGTGATTTAGCCAAGGCAAATTGATGAGGTAAAATTCTATTTTTTTTGCAGAATTTGGGGTTGATTTAAGCACTCAAATTAAACTTCAAATTAAAGAGAAACTAGCCTTTGATTGAGATAAATACATACTAGTACTCAACCCTTGCTTTGCTGCGGTATGTAAAAGACATTAAGAAGCAAAACCCAGAAATGGAAACCTAAATACAAAGGGTCAATTGGAATACAAAGGATCCAAGATTTCTTTTTTCTGTCTTGTGCCTTGGTTGTCCATGGTCTATTATAGGTTAATATATAATAGATGCATACACTTCTGTGCTATTAAGGTTTAGAGATTGCAAAGCTAACAATTGCGTCTTTTGCGAGAGAACAACGAAGAAAGATGCAGGAGGAAGGGAGAGGTGATGGTGGTGGTGGTGGTGGTGGTGGGTGGGCGGATATGGTGCCCGATGCCCTTGCCAACATCTTCAGCCGCCTCTCTTTGGAAGATATCCTGAGCGTGGTCCCGGGAGTTTGCCGCTGGTGGAGGCGGGTTTCGCAGGACGCAGTGTGCTGGCAGAAGGTGGATCTGGAGGAGTGGGGCTATGGCAGAAGGCCCGAGACGCTGGACAGGATGGCTGCCCTTCTCGTCACCAGGAGCGGAGGGTACCTCACCCACTTCTGCGTTCCGCACCTCACCACCGCCCACATGCTCCTCGCCACCGCCACAAGGTCTTGTTGCCCCTACACCTGTGTGTGTGTGTGTGTGTGAGAGAGAGAGAGAGAGAGAGAGAGAGAGAGAGAGAGAGAGAGGATTGATTTTATCAACGTCTATTCAAAATCTCTATGATGGTACGTCTTGTTGCCTTTTCACCTGCGTGTGAGAGAGAGAGAGAGAGAGAGAGGATCGATTTGATCAACGTCTGCTAGAGACCCAAAGGGTCTATGAGACCAAAAAGATGTTACATTCCATCCATGTATAAACTGTATGTCAAGTGTCAAGATAACATGAAAGGTAAAAAAGGCAAGGGGCTAGTTACTACATAGGGTGTATACAATGTAATAATTAGAAACAAAAATTAGTAAGCAGAACAAAAATCGCATTTGGTCTGGACGTAGTATAGGGCTGTGATATCCACCTCTAAGGTGGTGCCTTCCTTTGGTGCCAAATAATATTTCAAACTCATGTGTTCTGGACAGAGTATAGGGATGTAATATCCATGGCCTGTGGTGGTGCTCCCTGTGGTGTCAAATAATATTTGGGGGGTTTGGATCTTTGAGGGCGGGGCATCTGGCTTGCCGGAGGGAGGCTGCCCGAGAAAGAGAGAGCACCCATCCATCCACCCACCCACCCACCCACTTTAACGGCGCAGACACCCTAAAGTACCGATCCTAGATTGAATACACTTGCAAATGAATGAGAAAATCACATTGAAGATAAACTAGCCTCACTCAAGACGTCATTTGGGGCCGGAACGGGCTGACCCCCCCTTAGGAAAAACTTCATTCCACGGAGTATTTCTTTAGTACAAGTACGAGGGTGCTATGCACTAGATTTCTAACACAAGCACGAAAACAATTACAAACAACAAGTGTTAGCTTATCCAAGCCACACAATGAGGATAAGCAACACTGATAAACTGTACTCTGTTGGTGTGCCTTCAAGAAAAAGAAATCTGTTCTTCCTTCCTCGTGTAGCCTTTAACAACCCAAATCCCTTTCCCTTTCCTGGAAAGTCTTCTATGGATGTCTTGGCCACATACTCAGCTTCGGTATCCTCCTGTGAGTAAAAGTTTGTCTTCAGCCAGATTCTTAGTCCATTTTCACATTTGGACCAGCTTCTGAAGCTAGTCGGCCTGACTTAAACGGTTGACCAGCAGTTGCATATGCCCTCAGAACACCTCAGCACAGAACCGGCCTGTAGCTAATGCTCTGTCTAGGTGTTGCCATACAGTATCCAGCCCTTATGTAGTCCTGATAAACAGTCGTACAGGAGGACGAAACAGCTGTACAGGGTGGTGCAGCAGGGAGAAACAGCCGTACAGCAGGTATAGAATCGTACAACAGGTACAATGCTTAACTGGGTCCTCTAAAAAAAAAGAGTCGTACAAAAATTGTCGTTGGGAAGGGCCATACAGCAAACCTTCATTTGATCATGTGGGAGGAGAGTACGTCGAGTTGCTTTATGGGTTCAAGAGGATCAGTATTGGAAAGCCCAGGTAAACGGTAGGTTTCCTTTTTGGTGGAGGTACTTGGAAACTTTCCCTTTATTTCTTTCACTACATGAGCCCGTAATGCTAAATAAGTTGCCCACAACACATGTGATGTCCAATATTTTTAATAATGTCCAGCTTCATTAAAATGAATGTGAACACAAAAGCTTATAACTTGGTCACCGTAAATGTTCCTAGCTTTGGCCTCTTTTCACATGCTTTAGACCCTGTAAAATGCCACAAATTAGTAAGCAAACAAGGGCACTCCACTGGGGAAAAATAGTATGCAATGCCAGGTGTCCCAGGCACTACCTATCCCTCCACACGTCCATGCAGGCAAGACACGAAAACACGTCATTCTCCAGCAAAAATCCACTAATGCATTCACATGCAGTTTATGCACATGCATGTAGGATGGAAATCCCCCGTTTTGAGTACTTGTACTATTTTTAGGCACCCTGGAATCCCGGAATCCTTTCACACAAGAACATGTCCAGATTTGTGACATCTTCCTCGCCTTCTACACAGCTGTCCGCAACTGTGAAGGCTCCCTTAGCAGAAGGCAAGGTTGCTCTCATTCTAAAAGATGAGTTCGGATCTAGTCACACTAGAATTCTCAATGAAGGCCATCCAGCCATAAGGAGTGACTATATACCAGTTAGCTCCTGGTTGAACATCTATCACACACCGCAGAGAAAGAGCTGGGCTCAAGTCAGATATAGGACTTACTTATCACATCAGTGAAGCATATCCTTGGTTGTGGAGTCTCTCAGAGTAACACCCAGTCTCACACAAGCCTCACTTGAGTGAATCACTCAGGTCTATACCCAATCTCACAACCATATTCCCAAGCCACTTCGCAAGGGAATACTAAAAATATATATGATGTGTCCATAGGATTTGCAACTCTGCATCAACACATGCTGTATATATAGCCAAGATGTAACTTCCGGAGGGGACCGGGGGTTCCACAAAACACGTGACCACTAATGCAATTAAACATTGAAATCGGCCACATCCTTAAACATATGCCACTTAATCCACAGAATTGTAAAAGAGAGATGTGCATAGCTGACACCACATAGAGGTCGGAATGGAGTATTTTATTAACCAAGGAAGAAAATATCATGTACAAGCTTTAAGGGCCTTACTCTCCCCACGGGAGATGCCGGATTATCCAAACAACACGAGGCAACCGTAAAATTCAGCCGGTATACAAGCTGTAGAAATGTTGAGCCAACAATATAAACCATATACCCTCGTGACTGGTTCTTCCCCAAAAACTACGGGTCTTTGAGATGCCATATGTGAGAAAAACTCAGTTGAAGCAAATAATATACCATATACATCACCATGAACAAGTCGGGCAACAGAATGGGCAACCAAAACAGGTCAGGGTAGCACCAATAGAGCTGGTACAAAAAGTATAACTCTTCATTCAGTTAGTACAGCACAATGGCTAGTACAGTAGGTACAGTGGTTGGTACGGTAGGTGCAATGGTTGGTACGGGAGGTACAATGGATGGTACATCCGGTACAGTGGTTGGTACAGCAAGTATAGTGGCTAGAACAACAGGTATAGTGGTTGGTATAGTAGGTACAATGTTTGCTACAACAAGTACAAGGGTTGGTACAGCAAGTAGTGCTAGTAGTGTAAGTACAAGGGCTGGTACAACAAGTATAGTGGTTGGAAATCATAATAAAATGATTAAATACCCTTGACTTCAGTATTTCTTTGTGATGGAAGCCTCCAAAATAGTCCCCAACAGCCGGTATACTTCATGGGAAGCCTTCAAGAGAGAAAGAGAGTAGCCACCTAGGGCAGCTTGTAACGGTGGTAGAGGCTAGTGTGGAGCGAGAGAGCCTCCCTTAATGAAGAGAGGGCTCTAATTTATAGATTTGGACCTCCCATGAGAAGGCTATAATGACAAGTGGAGAGCCACATAATAGTTGAAGTGACAAGTGTGAGGCCACTTGTCTCACTTTGATCCACTTTCTTGCCACATGTTCCGATCTAAGAGATGGGTTTTTCCATAATCTTTATCTCTAAAAATATCCCAACCGGTAGTCCATTTGTCATATGTGCTTTGGCATGTTCTCCCATTTGCTGATACGAACGGAATTTCCATCGAAGTTGGGCCAAAAATAGTAACCCTCCTAGATTTTAGGAGTGTGCTCCTTTGTATTCTAGGATAATCTCCCATTTCCAAAGCTTGTACTTTCCAAATATTTAGACATCTTGGAGTCCACCAAACTCCTTTCATACTGGGAAATGTCCAGGCTGGTGACATTCTCCCCTGCTTCTTAAAAGTTGTCCACAACTTTAAGCTTCAATCCATATATTCAAGATATAATCATGTCCCATCAAGTAGGCGAGAAGTCAGTCTCAAAAATCCAGTATAACTGAAAGAATCCATTTCCCAAATAAATGGGGGAGACTAAATAAGTCTCCATAATACCAATATCAAAATCATGTCCCAAAATAAATGGGCGAGACAAAACTGTCCCATGAGTCTAGATATCATAATCACGACCCAAAATAAATGGGCGAGACAAAGCAATCCCATAAGACCAGATATTATAATCATGACCCAAAATAAATGGGCGAGACAAAACAATCCCATAAGTCCAGATATCATAATCATGATCCAAAATAAATGGGTAAGACAAAACAGTCCCATAAGTCCAGATATCATAATCATGACCCAAAATAAATCGGCAAGACAAAATAAGTCTCCTGCCAACAAGGCGTCAGTCCACATGACCCTTGGTGTAGACATAAGTTCTATGCCAACCAGGTGTCATGTCCACCCTACTACTTGCACTCCGTGTTGTTAGTAGGTACTCTGACCACACACATTGAATGGAGGTGGGCTCAAGTAATAAGATAAAACAATCACTCACAGGCATAGATAGCCTAGTGTTCCATAAGCATTTCTGCTACACATAGTTTATAGGCATTTCGGCCACAAACTCACACTATCCTCTCAAGTATCCATGTTCCCTTCCATCTGCTCTCTATTGTTCCATCCACACATGGTAGAAACAATTTTCAAGAGAGTACGCAGGACAAGAGAACACTACACAGGGTATGTTGTGCTTGACACTACTCTCTGAAGTGCCCATGTTCCCTTCCATCTGCTCTCTTTTGTTCCTTCCACACAAGGTAGAAACAATCTTCAAGAGATCACGTATGACAAGAGAATACTACACAGGGTATGTGAACCATGAATTCCATAAGTCCAATGCATCCTAAATAAAGGGAGTCATAAACAATGTTTCTCTGAAACCATCTCAAGGCAAACAACAACACTTTTCTCCTTGCATTGCTATACAAGAGTTGGTGAACATCAAAAACACTTCATAGTAAATAGCAAAAGCACCAACTTTGCAAACCTAAAGTATACTTATCTTTTCTTTGCCAGGTTGGTCATGAAGCCAAAAGAAATATCTCCTCACCTTATCCTTAAGATATCTTGAGATATGTCTCCATATAGCTTACCTGTAAGCGTGATAATATAATCCAGAATATCCATATAGAAAAAGTGCTAAACACGTGCACATACAGCCAACTCCATACTTCCAAGATAAATTTTGTGAATTCATAAATCCTTAGACCAAGCTGTCTACTGCTCATGCTCTTACTTCATAGGCTATGAAGCGGCTGGCCTTGCTTAACAACAATGATAGTAAGCGTGGTCCCTACTTGAGATCTTTTCTCTTCCTCATTGATATAAGGAAGCCTCCGCTTCAAAGAAAGCCTATGCTTTGATACCAATGAAACTTCCGAAGGGGCCCGGGGTCCTCAAAACAATTGAACATTAATGCAATCAAACACCGAAATTTTCTGTGTTTACTGAAAATCCGACCCATCATTCGGTCGAAGGTCGCCGGAGCATTAGTCAGACCAAAAGGCATGACCAAGAACTCATAGAGACCAAAGGTGGTGCGGAATGCAATCTTTGAGATGTCCTCCGATGCGCTTAGAAACCTCTCCACTCCCATTAAAAAGTGTCACCTATGTCCAGAGCCTTCCTTGCATACATTCAATATACATCGATGATTCATGGACATAAGTCATGGCCAAGAAGAGTGGAGGCCACCCCGTGCTTTTTGGATGCCCAAGATGTTGAACGCGTCTTTGAGGCTCATAAAGTCATGAAAAGCCATGGAGAAAGCAAAATTCCCTTGAAAGGTTATGCAATGATATCGGTTTTGAGGATCTTTCATTTGAAAATCTCCTTGAATTCATTGACCAAGGAGACAGAGGTGACTCTGTCGACATAACTTCATTGAGGCACCAACTCAATGAGGCTTTGAATATTTAGCACATGCAGTCTCAACACCTTGTCCCATAAGTCCACAACATGCTAGCATCTTCATCATTTAGGGAAGCGAATTGGACCCATACTTAAGGTCTTAAGTTTTGCTTCTTCCTAAACAATCATCTTGTCAAGTATGCATAAAAGGATACTCTACCGTAATCATATTGTTCTTCTATATCCCTACATGCAACAAGTGGTAAACCATAGTAAAAAATAAGCAAAGTACGTCCTTGTTTTTTTAACGCTATCCAAACTTGATGATACCCACTTTTCATATCAATGCGACTGAAGATTGAAGCTCCGCCAAGATATCATCGATTCTTGGAATAGGGTATCTATTCTTCACAGTGACCTTGTTTAGGGCTCGGTAATCCACACATGCGGAAAGAGCCATCCTTCTTTTGTACCAGCAAGACTGGCGAGCAGTAGGGAGAGTGGCTAGGTCGGATCAAGCCCTTCTCGAGCAGTTCATTTACTTGTCTCATGATCTTCTCCCGTTGTGAAGCACTCACCCGATAAGGAGCTTGATTCGGAGTTGAGCTTCCTGGAATGAGATCTATCTTGTGGTCTTCAGGTCTTTCAAGTGGGAGTTCACCTGGAAGAGGCTCACTGAAATAATTATTGAATTGTTGCACAAAATTCATATGCTCAACATTTACATCATTTTCAGATTTACTTTCTTGTGCAAAAACCAAATAAATGCAAATGGAACTTTTCATTGCTTTCTTAATCTGTACATGACTAACAAGAGGAATGGAGTTTCCCCGAACTCCTACTTCTAATGCAATATTCTTTCCTTTATGAGTAATCTTGATTTTATCTTCATCTGGGCGTACACAGGTACAACTTTGACCTTGCGCATCCAGCATTCCCAGCATTACATCACACCCTTGAGTAGGGCCTATGAGAAAATCCACATGATCCAAGTAGTTTCCTATGTGAATCCTCAAAGGATCCTTCACAGGGACAACTTGTGCTTGTTGACCAAAAAGTGTGTCAGCAATAGTGGGTATACCTTTGTCTTCCTCCATCAGGCCAATGGATCTGGCCACCTGAAACCGATCCCGTCAAGTGGGAATAGACTCCGTTGGACACCCACACGCGTAATAGCACAACTTAATATCACAATTTGAAATGGACAACTTAATAACAACTTGAAATTGAATGGAATGAAATAAATGGACACCAGCACTGGGGCTGGAACGGGCCGACCCCCCCCTCAATATATGATATATTTATTGGGAGTATTTAGCAAATACAATGCTCCATGGGTTCCAAGAACCAGATGATGCCCATGTACAAATGAATACAGTACCAAACAAAAGGCTCGAAGTAGATGTTCGAAGCAGAGCGACCACTAGCGTGGTCCAGTCTCTACGGTCCTGTGCCTTCACTGGACTCCGCGGAGAGCGCCCCACTGGTGTTCCAAGACCACGCACAACTAGGCGCTCTCGTACTAACGCCTGGCTCTCCCGATCTGAGCACCTTTGGACTGTGGTTCTCCAAGAGCTTGGACTACCCGGCACTGAACGGGTGTTGCCGTGGAGAGAGTCCCTTATCAAATTTATCACAAAATACTTTCCTTAAATCTGAAAATTCACTTACTTGAAGATGGAAGATGGAAGTCCAATACCCAAGGTATCTGTGTGTAGCTACTTGAGTGGGACACCAGATGTAGCCACTTGAAGAAGGAAGACGCCGCCTATGGAAAGGATGGTACAACCACCTGTTGTGCAAGACACAGCCGCCTTCGTGTGGGGGAGGAGGCGTAGCTTGTCTAGCTGCAGCCGTCTAGTGATGCAGCCGCCTGGTGAAGAACACAAAAACGGGAGGAGAGGCATGCGTAGTCGCCCGCTGTGGACAGGCGCAGCCACTTGCTGAAGGCACAGCGGCCTGAGAGGACGGGGAAGTAGCCGCCTGATGGATAGGAGGCGCCTGGTTGCTGTGCACAGCCACTTGGCTGTAGCCTGCGCAGTCGCCTGTAGTGGGTAGCCTGCTGGAGGATGGGGCGCAGCACCTGCTGGAGATGGCCCACGACTGCCTGCAAGAGAACAAGGCAGCGCAGCCTGTGGATATGCAGCCGCCCGCTCAAGAAATAACAGCCACCTGGTAGGGAAGGAAAAACAGCCGCCTGCAGTTTGGAGACAGAGCTGGAGTGCAGCAATTCTGAAGGAGATGGCAGCCGCCTGCCAGAAAACGAACGCAAGGGATGGACGCCGACTGATCTCTTTTACCAAGATCGTGGAAAACGATCGCTGATTTTCTACGATGGAGGTGGTGGCTTCTTTTTTTAAAGATTGGAGAGGGAGTTGCACGAATAGAGTTGGTTGGCTCCCCACGTTTGCATGTGGGCGGCCAGTTCCAAGGTGGTGTGGGTAGGTGACCATGCACCCACCCCCACACACACACAAGTGAAGTGTGGCTCCCCACCTTGGCCCCTAAGTGGGTGCCCACTTTTAAGTGAGTGTGAACATATAACCTTATAAAATGAAAGGTTAGAAATTAAAGTATTAAATCAACATGTGCAATACACTTACCACCTGTTCACATGCAACAAAACTCGTCAGAAGACAGAGCAAACTTCACGACTCACTGGCAGGCGTCCCCGCTCAGTAAGTGACACGTCAAGTAGGCAAACACAAAAATACAAGTCATGCGAAAACAGTGTCAAACATGCAAAACATGAGTGCATTGGCAAATAGTATCATGGACATATCTCCCGTTCATGGAACAAGTACAAAATATCTGTCGGCACAAAAATGGCACGACGTAAAACATAAATCCTGGTCTTCCTATGGAGTGACAATCCCATAGGTAAAACACAGTTCCAGGCACGAGCCTCCCTATGGAGTGACAGTCCCATAGGTAAGACACGGCACGAATACTGGCTCTTCCATGGCGTGACAATCCCATGGGTCGAACACAGTCCAGGTCATACACGGGTGGCACCAGTCTGGCTCCTGTCCATACGACACCATCCTGCTAACACACGGGTGGCATCAATCTGGCTCCCGTCCATGTCAAGCAAGAATACTGGCCTCTTCACATGAGACATCGGCCTGGCCTCAAGTGAATGAGACACAAAAACTGGAGATGGACCAAATGGTCGGCCAATTGGTGACATCCCCCCGGGCTTCTAAAGAGTTGTCCTCAACTGAAAAGCCTCAAGATATGCTTGCAACAACTGTGGGTAGTCAAAATAATCCTCAGTTACCCACTTTGCCTCAATAGGCAAATAATTTTTAAACTTCACAAGGTATCTCCTGGAAAGCTTTCCTGCAGGTAGCTTTGGCTCCGTGTGAAAAACAATCTGTTCTGGCTGGAGGATCTCCTCAAGCTCTTCAATCTCTGGCGGATCTTCTGTGAGACAGGCTCATCAGGATCTGGCCCCACATATTTCCGAAATAGACTCACATGGAATGCATTGTGAATCTTCCAGTGACTAGGTAAAGCAAGTCTATATGACACTTCATTGATTTTTTTAATCACCTTGAAGGGTCCATAATAGCGAGGAGAAAGCTTAGGATATGATCCTTCTCGTCCTGGCCTCTTCCGAAGCCTAGCCTTCTCAAATTTCAGCAAAACCCAATCACCTTCTTTGACTTGCATGTCCCTTCTATGCTTGTCAGCAGCCATTTTATGCTTATCTTGAGATCTTGCAATGGCTGTCCGCACTTGACCAAAGGCGATATCCAAATCACGAACATATTCATCAGCTGCAAAAATCTCATCCTTTGTACGAAGGATGGGTGGCAATACCACTCTACCATAGATAATCTCAAACGGAGCCTTTCCCGTGGAGGCATGGATTGTATTGTTGTAGGCAAACTCAACAAGTGGAAGGTACTTCTCCCATGCAGTCTTTTGATCTGCCACATAACACTTCAATAAATCCAACACGGCTGAATTTGCAGCTTCACTTTGGCCATCCGTTTGGGGATGATAAGCTGATGAAAACTCAAGTTTAGTACCTATGTTATCAAATAAAGCCCTCCAAAAGAGGCTTGTAGTCCTGGGATCTCTATCCCCAACAATGGATTTAGGCATACCATGATGCTTGAAGATATTAGCAAGAAAAAGCTTTACCATATGATCAGCTTTAATGGTTTTCTTGACGGGCAAGAAATGAGCTTGCTTGCTAAACCTGTCCACAATGGTCCAAATAGCATCATTCCCATGCTGGGATCTAGGCAAATCCATAGTAATACTTTCCCAAGGTTGCGAGGGAATAGGCAATGGCTGAAGCAAACCTGGAGATTTTTGCCTGTCAAATTTCACCTTTTGGCAAGTAATACATGCACGTACATAGGCCTCAATGTCTTTACGCATGCTTGGCCAAAAGAAATATCTCTGAATCATGCGTGTAGTGGGCATAATAACCAGCATAAGGTGGAGCGTGACATTCGTCCATAACCTTTGGACGCAAATCCTTCACCACACATAGGCAATTATCCTTCATAAGATAACCCTCGTTGATAACATAAGAGGCATGTGAATGACCAGCCATCAAATCAGTCCATATATGGCAAAAATTAGCATCCAAATGATACAAATCTCGCATAGCAGATAGGTCGCCATGAGAGGCCACTGAGACTGTAGCTACATAAGGCCTCCTGGATAATGCATCGGCCACCACATTTTTCTTTCCTGGAGTATACACAATCTGAAAATGAAACATGGAAAGAAAGTTTGCCATTCTCATCTGCTTCTCCGAAAGCTTCGTTTGAGATAGAAAGTATCTCAAGCTTTGATGATCTGTTTGGACTACAAATTCAGCCCCAAGAAGATAATGTTTCCATATCTTTAAAGCATGAATTACAGCCAAGAGCTCTTTCTCATAGATATCCATATGAAGCTCAGCATCATGTAAACGACGGCTTCTTGATTTAGGACAGCTCCTATACAATCACCACAAGCATCACATTCTACCACGAATGACTTGTGCAAGTCAGGAACAATCAATACGGGTCCACATATGATAGCATGCTTGAGCTGCAAGAAAGCATCTTGTTCCTTTGAAGTCCATTTGAAAGTCATTTTCTTCTTTGTGAGATCATGTAGAGGAGTGGCTATCATGGCGAAATGCCGTATGAAACGCCTATAATAAGAACATAATCCTAGAAAACTACGTACTTGATGTACGTTTTGCAATTCGGGCCAATTCCGAATGGTCTCTATCTTTGCAGGATCCATTGTAACTCCATTCTTGGATACAATGTGTCCCAAATAATGAATCTCTGAAAGGAAAAACTCACTTTTCTTGGCATTAATGAAAAGTTTATGCTTCCGCAACTCTTCGAACACTGTGACCAAATGAGTTCTGTGTTCCTGCTCATTCTTGGAGAAAACCAAGATATCATCAAAGAATACTCCTGTGAATTTGCGACGGGGTCGGAATATCCTATCTATCATACGATTAAACGTAGCAGGAGCATTGGTGAGACCAAAAGGCATTACCAAAAATTCATATAATCCAAAGGCTGTCCTGAATGCAGTTTTATGGACGTCTTGTGGCACCACTCGTATTTGGTGATAACCACTCTTCAAGTCAAGTCGGCTAAAACAAGCCGAACCATCAAGCTTATCCAAGATGTCATCAATACGTGGAATTGGGAATCTGTTCTTGATGGTAAGCTTGTTTAAAGCTCTGTAGTCCACACACATGCGGAATGATCCGTCCTTCTTTTGAACAAGAAGCACAGGAGAGCAATAAGGTGAGGAACTGGGCTGAACCAAACCTTTCTCTAAAAGCTCATTTACCTGCTTCATGATCTCTTCTTGTTGTGCAGCACTCACTCGGTATGCGGGTTTGTTAGGAGGAGAACTACCTGGCACAAGATCTATGCAATGATCTTCGGGCCTTTGGGGAGGTAATTCACCTGGCAATGAATCAGCAAAACAGTCGTTGAATGCATGAAGAAAATTCAGCCTGTCATTAGTCATAGCATCCTCATTTTGATGACTTGGTACAAGGCTATCACGAACAAAAACCAAGTACGCAGAAAGACTCTTTTTCATTGCTTTATTAATTTGGATGTGAGATACAAGTGGGATGGAATCCCCTTCTTTGCCAGCATCAATGAAATGCATGCGGTCTTTATGCATAAAAGAAATCGTATTGGTCTTGTACTCTTTGCGGGGCTCAAGCCTATGATGCCATGGCTTGCCCAACAATACATCACATTCATTTAGTGGAGCAACTAAGAAATGTTCATTATCAAGGTAGCCCTGTGGATATGTATGCGTAACTTCCCTATCAATGGGGTAACCTGCACCTCTTTACCAATAAATGCAGCTTCGGCTTCAATCTGAGGTCCCATGTTCTCAACCTCAATACCCAATGCAGCTGCCGTTTGCATAGAGATGAAGTTATCGGTTACACAGTCATCAAACATGAATAAGGCGGGTTGATCCTTGATTTGTCCCCAAGCCTTGCATACCATTCGCTCTTTTGCATCATGTCCAGTGTTTCCTTGTACATCAGGAACTGCATGTATATTAGCCTTGGTGTGCTTGTCATCGTGCTTTGGTTTGCGATCAGGGCACTGTCTAAACATGTGTTCTTTGCTACCACAAGAAAAACGTTTTCCCTCCTTGGCATAATGCTCTCTTTGCTCCGAAGTCAAGCCGAATTTGTTCTTCTTTGGGCCCTGATCTTTAGTTGTGGTATTTTCAGCTTTACCACCCTTGTAGGTCTCCCGGAAGTTCTTTTTAGGTAGCTGTCCACCTTTTTGCAGATTTGGGACAGCCTTGTCTTTCCCCTTTGAACCGCCTTGATCCTGCTTAATTTGGAGCACCAATTGCTCCGTAGCAAGAGCAGAGGTTGTGAGCTGTTGCAAAGTATGTTTCGGGTGTAATTCAATGTTGGGGTAAAGGCATTATGCCCACCCTTATAGTGTGTACTAGCCCATAAGTTTTATAGTACATAGTACACTTAGTACATTTTAAATGTACTAAGTGTACTATGTACTATAAAACTTATGGGCTAGTACACACTATAAGGGTGGGCATAATGCCTTTACCCCAACAACACTTATGGGCTAGTACACACCATAGTTGTTTCTCGTACGCGTACGAACCTGTTCGTACGTACGAGTCGTACGGTACGATACCGTACGAATTCGTACGATATCGTACGGTACGAGTTAGGTTCCCCCTCCCCCCCAAATTTTTTTTCCTTGAAAAAGAAATTCCAAATGCTAAAAAAAAATAGAAACCCTGCTTTACGAAGATCCCAAATGCTCGCAATACTTCGCAACTTTCGTGTCCACTCAGTATTCCATATGGGGTTGTGGAGAGACCTAAAAAATCTGGCGAGGTAGACTGGTAGTGTACACTAGATTGGTAGGATGAGAGAATCTTGCTACATCACTTGGGGATCCCTGGTATAGGTAGGCTAGACAATTAGATTCTCAAGTTATGCACGAGGGAGAACATTTGGACATGGCCATTTTGATCTAGAGAGGAGTCCCTAAACTTATCACCCTAGATGCACTCCTCGTATTTGTGCAAGGACGGTCCCTTAGTCATAAACGCTACACTGGGAGACCTTTGGTATTGCATTACCCATCCAGGTTCTTTTTTGGAGACAATCGGGAGATCCAAGCGGGAGAGACACATATCCATGTACTGGTTTCTCAAGCACTGTAGACTCCTCCCCTCCCAACCTTCCCTCACATTCAAGCTTGAAGCTCCATAGCTTGTAAGTGTAAAAAATAAAAACCGTATTTTATCGTACGGTATCCGAAAATTTCATATCGTACCAAAAATTCCCGTACGGTATCGTATCGTACGGTATCGTATTTTCGTACTGTCACAACCATGGTACACACTATAAGGGTGGGCATAATGCCTTTACCCCAACAACCTCCCACTTAAAGGCAAAGTGCCCTTAAATGAAGGAAAAGAAAAAATCAGCATGTACATGATAATATATAAGGCCATATCAAGGCTGAAACTGGCCTCATCCAATGCCCATCAAGTGTCTGCAATGAGCAAACCGCTCTGGAGGCAAACTCTTTGTCAACAGATCAGCCGGGTTGTCATCCGTATGAATCTTAACAAGCTGAATCTGCTTGTTCTCTATCACCTCTCTGATGAAGTGATACTTCACATCCACATGCTTCGTCTTTGCATGAAAGACAGGGTTCTTTGCCAATTGGATGGCATTCTGACTGTCACAATGCAACAATGGAATATCCCCTGTATAACCCAAATCAACCACTAACCGAGATAGCCATAATGCCTCCTTGCAAGCCTCTGTGGCTGCAATATACTCGGCCTCTGTAGTAGATAAAGCACTGCACTTCTGCATCCTGGATATCCATGACACAACACCTCCTAAGAATGTAAACACATACCCGGTAGTAGACTTCCGGTTATCTGGATGACCGGCATAATCCGAATCCGTGTAACCATGCACTAATGCATCCTGTTTGCCAAAGCAAATGCACATATCCTGTGTGCCCTTTAGGTATCTCATGACACCTTTCACTGCTTCCCAATGCTTCTTGCCAGGTTTGGCCATGTATCTACAAACCACTCCCACTGCAAATGCAATGTCCGGCCTGGTAGCAACCATGGCATACATGAGACTGCCACAAGCTGAAGCATACGGAATCTTGGCCATATCAGCCCTGTCACTATCCGACTGTGGGCTGTCCATAGCACTGAGTTTCACATATGGAGGCAAAGGAGTACTAGTCTTCTTCCCCCCTTCCATATTGAACCTCTGCAAAACTTTGCCAATGTATTCCTTCTGAGACAAATACAACACATGCTGATTTCTGTCCCGAAGTATCCGCATACCCAAAATGTGATTTGCATCACCCAAATCCTTCATATCAAAGGTCTGATGCAGCCTCTTCTTCAAGGCATCCATCTCTTTACGAGATTTCCCGGCAATCAACATATCATCAACATACAAGATGAGGATCAATAGACTGCCATCCAAAGCTTTCTTGGTGTATAAGCAGTGATCTATGTCACTCCTCCTGAAATCTTGGGATTTCATGAATGTATCAAATTTATGATACCATTCCCTTGGTGCCTGTTTGAGCCCATAAAGACTCTTTTTCAGCTTGCATACAAGCTTCTCCTTTCCATTCACTGCATAACCCTCTGGCTGTTGCATATATATCTCCTCATGGAGATCACCGTGAAGAAAAGCAGTCTTCACATCCATCTGAATCAAATTTAGATCATCATGAGCAACCAAAGCTAATACAGCTCTAAGTGTGGTCATTTTGACCACTGGAGAGAAGATCTCATCAAAGTCCACACCATATTCCTGCTTGAAGCCCTTAGCCACTAACCTGGCTTTGTATCTTGGCTTTGCATCAGGTGCAACTTTGAGCCTGTAAACCCACTTGCATGGTAAAACCTTCTTGCCTGTAGGCAAATGCACCAACTTCCATGTTCCATTTTTGTGCAGAGAATCCATCTCTGACTTCATAGCACGCTCCCAAAGAGCCTTGTCTGCCCTCTGTAAAGCCTCCTTATAACAAGAGGGCTCCCCACAGTCAGTGAGCATCAAGTAGTCAACCCCTGGAACAAACCTGTCAGGGGGTCTGGAGGGTCTTGTGGACCTCTGTACCCAATGACCATCATTTGCAGGTTGCTGTCCAGCCTGCATATCACCTATTGGTGGCTCCTGTTCCATGCCATAAGGTTGAAAGATCATGCCCGGTATCTCCTCTAACTGTGGGATATCCATAGGGATATCTTCTGCCATCTCTGGCTGTCCATTTAGACCATTTTCAGCACCATTTAAGGGCTGGTTTTGTTGCTGTAATGGCTGATTTACAGCCCTTGGTTGTTGTCCATGATGTCCATCATCATCAAAGATGACTCTGCCAGGCTCCTGGTGCCTTGCAGGCTCCTTATACATGCATGTTTCATAAAAAATGACATCATTGCTGCGTATAATCTTTCTATTCACTGGATCCCAAAGTCTATACCCCATTTCACCTCTGTCACCATATCCTAGGAATATGCATTTGTGAGACTTAGGATCAAGTTTGGTGCGTATTTCCTTGCGTATGTGCACGTACGCAACGCAACCAAACACTCTCAAGTGCTTGTAGGACTGAGGCTTCCCTGTCCATACTTCCTCTGGCACTTTCCCACCAAGCCTCGTGTACCAGCAAGTACAGTAGCAATAAATGCTCTCCTGGCTGTCCAAATGAGTGAAAATCAGACCTTAACAGTCCCCACCACTGCATACAACAGTCCCGGACAGAAATTGGGCAAAAGCCCCTTGATTGCAAGTGGATTACCGAGGGTTCAAGGCATAAAAGTCTTCCCTGCTGTTTTGCCAAGCTCAACAAGCACAAAATCTTGAAAAGCCCCTTGATTCAAGATCAATTTCTGATCATGAATGGTACATTAATGCACATGAAGGCATCCAGAGTCTTCACAATGCTTCCCCTTGGTCACATATACATCCAATACATAAAAGCCCCTTGATTTACTGGCACATTGAGTGCTTGACAGGCATCAACACATTGCCCAAAACATCAAATGCCAGTGCCCCTGCATGCAAAACAACCCAATTGGCACAAAAGCCCTTTGATTTGCACTCCAATTTCCTGCAATTTTGCCCCGAATGTGAGATTGCTCACATCATACAGCATGTATGAGTGCCCAATGGCACAATTACATCAAAAGCCCCAAATGTTGACACCCAATTTCGTGCCAATTGATCCGGAATGTGACCAATGTCACCCAATTGTTGCCAATTGTGCTCAAATCTGAGCCATTAGGACCTGTACCTGCTCAATTTATGATAATGGACATGCAAATCCCAAAATTGAAGCAAATACCTCTGAAATCAGCTGATTTCTGTTGCAGAAAAGGGGGTGGGATTTGCAGATGGGCTTGCAGATGGTTTTTAACGTGACGGGAGCATCTGTGTGCAGACGGACCGCTCTGTGGACTGCAGCTGGTTGGAGCTTCTATACACAGAAGCCTAAGCTGGTTCGCCTATCTACATATGGTGCTGGAGGGGACAACGACGGGAGCTGCTTTGCTGAAGGCGACAAAGATGCAGATGCATGCGACGGGAGCGAGGTAGGCGCACGGAAAGCACTGGACTGAGTGTGGCGAGACGGCCACGGCACAGATAAAGCGATGCTGCCTCCGACAGTGCCTCTATAGCGCCACGTCGCGGGAAGCTCCTTCAATCCAGACTTCGTCGGGGAAGCTCCAGTGGATGCACGTGTCCTTCTCAAGCTCCGGATTCCATCCTTGCCTGTATGCACATCAGCTACCGATTGGAACGGAGCCTCTCTCGCACGGCGCCCGACTCCTCCAACTGCGCGCAAAAATCCAGCACGGTGCCCGACTCCTACTGAAGGGAGCTTCACAACGCGCTCCACCTGGCCTTTGCCACGTGCTCTTTTCTCAGTCCGAGGCTTTCGAAGATTGCCTGGTAGAGAAGCGCTCCGCTTCGCACGTGCTCTTTGCTGAGTACCAGAAAGCTCCAAGTAATCTCCTCTGCTCGTGCCAAGCTCAAGGCTCCATAGCCGAGCTTCTTCTTCGCGATGAAGACGACTCCGCACACCCGCACACACACGGACACAACCGTGGCTCTGATACCAGTTGAAGGAGCTATGGAAGCTCAGCTGTAGAGAGAGTTAGGGTTCCATGTGGGAGACATACACAGAGAAGAAGGGAGAGAGAGAGAGAGACATGTGGGGATAAGTCAACTCACAGTATGAGTGTGTGACTCCCCTATCACACATGTATATTTGCACTATGTGTACTAGAGCAAATATACATGTGTGATAGGGGAGTCACACACTCATACTGTGAGTTGACTTATCCCCACATGTCTCTCTCTCTCTCTCTCTTCCTTCTTCTCTGTGTATGTCTCCCACATGAAACCCTAACTCTCTCTACAGCTGAGCTTCCATAGCTCCTTCATTCAATGCCTGAACGATATGTTGGTTGCAGTCCAGAGCGAAACTTCCTCTTTCTTTCATCCTTAGAGATTTGCATAAAAGGAGTTACCTCCAGCAACACTTTCCAAAACTTGTTGACATACTGTTGCACACTTTCATTATCTCTTTGCTCAAGTCTGTCCCACTTTTGAGTGAGAGTTTGCTCCGCATTTGGTGGCAAAAACTGAGCATAGAATCTGTCCTTAAATTCCTTCCAGGTGCAAATGGGGTCCTTGGTGATCTTTTCAGTGATCCACCAATGAGCAGCGCTCCCTTTCAAAAACATGCTAGCATGTTTAGACTTCTCTGTGAAGTCCTCATTGCTAAAGGCAATGTCAAACTGTGCCACAAATGCTAACACTTTGGAAGCATCATGTTCTCCATGAAAAACATCAAACTTAACAGATTTGTCACCTGCTTTAAATTCCTTGAGCTTTCTGGTATGAGGCTCATGGTCTTCTCTTTTTCTTTTCCCCTTATCCAACGGGGCAGCCCTATCTGCATGGGCTCCATGGGCCATCATGGAAGTTTCATGAAGCACGGTGGCATGTGCTCCACGAACTTGAGAATCGGATGCATGTGACTTTCCTCCATAAGGCAATGTCTCTCCATGAGACAATTCAGAAGGCAAAACTCTTTTAGAAGCAGACCTGCCACCCCTACCATGGGATACATGTCTTGAATGCATGTGACCTTCATACCCTCCCTGAGCACTAGCATACATATACCTGTCAGGCTTTGTGTCTTGTGGAGAAGATGCATGTCGAGAGGTGACTGTCACCTCTTCCTTTTGCATAAAAGACCTCAACCTTCGAGATGCGGGATCTCCATGCTTCAAGCGAGGTGGATTTCTGAATTTCAGCTCTCCGTCATCCCCCTCTTTGATGTCACCTTTGCGGAGGAGGTAGGCAAGTGCCAACTCCCTTGGCTTCTTGCCCACGTCTCATGCCATGGACTCAAAAGTCACATCTACCATTGCATCGGCTTTCCTTGCTTCAATGGCACTTTGCACATGGGGATCTTCATGCAAAAATTTTAGCTCTTGTTCTTGTGCCTACAAAAGCTTTCTCATATGTTCCATTTCAGCCCTCATTGCATCAGGCTCTTCATCAAGCATGACTGTCTTTCCTCGAGACAGTTGTCCCTTTGATTCAACTGTCTCCAAACTATAGGCGGCTATTTTTCCTTCCCTACTAGGCGGCTGTTATTTCTTCAGCGGGCGGCTGCATATCCATAGGCTGCGCTGCCTTGTTCTCTTGCAGGCAGTCGTGGGCCATCTCCAACAGGTGCTGCGTCCCATCCTCCAGCAGGCTACCCACCACAGGCGGCTGCGCACGCTGCAGCCAGGTGGCTGTGCACAGCAGCCAGGCGCCTCCTATCCATCAAGCGGCTACTTCCCCGTCCTCTCAGGCCGCTGTGCCTTCAGCAGGTGGCTGCGCCTGTCCACAGCGGGCGACTACGCATGCCTCTCCTCCCGTTTTTGTGTTCTTCACCAGGCGGCTGCATCACTAGACGGCTGTAGCTAGACAAGCTATGCCTCCTCCCCCACACGAAGGCGACTGTGTCTTGCACAGCAGGTGGTTGTACCATCCTTTCCATAGGCGGCGTCTTCCTTCTTTAAGTGGCTACATCTGGTGTCCCACTCAAGTAGCTACACACAGATACCTCGGGTATTGGACTTCCATCTGCCATCTTCAAGTAAGTGAATTTTCAGATTTAAGTAAAGTATTTTGTGATAAATCTGATAAGGGACTCTCTCCACGGCAACACTCGTTCGGTGCCGGGTAGTCCAAGCACTTGGAGAATCACGGTCCAAAGGTGCTGAGATCGGGAGAGCCAGGCGTTAGTACGAGAGCGCCTGTTTGTGCGTGGTCTTGGAACACCAGTGGGGCGCTCTCCGCGGAGTCCAGTGAAGGCACAGGACCGTAGAGACTGGACCACGCTAGTGGTCGCTCTCCTTCGAACATCTACTTCGAGCCTTTTGTTTGGTACTGCATTCATTTGTACATGGACATCATCTGGTTCTTGGAACCCATGGAGCATTGTATTTGCTAAATACTCCCAATAAATATATCATATATTGAGGGGGGGGGGTCGGCCCGTTCCGGCCCCAGTGCTGGGTGTCCATTTATTTCATTCCATTTCATTTCAATTTCAAGTTGTTATTAAGTTGTCCATTTCAAATTGTGATATTAAGTTGTGCTATTACGCGTGTGGGTGTCCAACGGAGTCTATTCCCACTTGATGGGATCGGTTTCATTGGTATCAGAGCTGGAGCGCAGCAATTCTGAAGGAGATGGCAGCCGCCTGCCAGAAAACGAACGCAAGGGATGGACGCCGGCTGATCTCTTTTACCAAGATCGTGGAAAACGATCGCTGATTTTCTACGATGGAGGTGGTGGCTTCTTTTTTTAAAGATTGGAGAGGGAGTTGCACGAATAGAGTTGGCTGGCTCCCCACGTTTGCATGTGGGCGGCCAGTTCCAAGGTGGTGTGGGTAGGTGACCATGCACCCACCCCCACACACACACAAGTGAAGTGTGGCTCCCCACCTTGGCCCCTAAGTGGGTGCCCACTTTTAAGTGAGTGTGAACATATAACCTTATAAAATGAAAGGTTAGAAATTAAAGTATTAAATCAACATGTGCAATACACTTACCACCTGTTCACATGCAACAAAACTCGTCAGAAGACAAAGCAAACTTCATGACTCATTGGCAGGCACGACTCACTGGCAGGCGTCCCCGCTCAGTAAGTGACACGTCAAGCAGGCAAACACAAAAATACAAGTCATGCGAAAACAGTGTCAAACATGCAAAACATGAGTGCATTGGCAAATAGTATCATGGACATATCTCCCGTTCATGGAACAAGTACAAAATATCTGTCGGCACAAAAATGGCACGACGTAAAACATAAATCCTGGTCTTCCTATGGAGTGACAATCCCATAGGTAAAACACAGTTCCAGGCACGAGCCTCCCTATGGAGTGACAGTCCCATAGGTAAGACACGGCACGAATACTGGCTCTTCCATGGCGTGACAATCCCATGGTCGAACACAGTGCAAGTCATACACGGGTGGCACCAGTCTGGCTCCTGTCCATACGACACCATCCTGCTAACACACGGGTGGCACCAATCTGGCTCCCGTCCATGTCAAGCAAGAATACTGGCCTCTTCACATGAGACACCGGCCTGGCCTCAAGTGAATGAGACACAAAAACTGGAGATGGACCAAATGGTCGGCCAATTGGTGACACCACCTCTTTAGAGATGAAGTTATGAGTAGACCCAGAGTCAATCATAACTACCACAGACTGATTTCTCAACTTACCAAATGCCTTCCATGGCTGTCTTTCTTTGGTGTCGTGGCTGGCTTCTGGAACTTGCACATCAGCTATGGTACCAACCTTAGGTTTTGATGTTTCTTCTTCGGTCCTCTTCTCAACATCCTTCTTGTTGCATTCCCAGGCCATGTGCCCTTTTTGTCCACACTGGGAAGCATCTTCCTTCTTTGATGTGTTGCTCTAGCTCCTGCTTTGACAGCTTCTTGAAGATTGGTTTAGGCTTTTTGGTTTGATCTTTGGAATTGGATGATTTTGGAGGTTACATAAGGCTTCTTTTCTGGCTTCTCTTGGTTCTTTGTCTTCTTTAAGTGTGGCTCCTCCGAAGAAGACCCCTTCCTCTTTATCATCCACTTCATGTCACGAGATTCTGCATTCAATGCAGACTCCATGCAATCCTTCAGAGTATCTGTGCGTGAAATATGCATGAGAGGATATAAGAGAGGATTCAAACCTCCCTCATACTTGCGGATCACTTCACTATCACTGATGTCGATGTATTGAGCAGCTTTGAGGTAGACCTCAAACTTGCTTTAATGTACGTTTGCACATTATCTCCTTGTTGATCCAACTTATCCCATTCTATGTGCACCTTCTTCTTGAAGTCAGTGGGCAAAAACTGAGTTCTAAACATCTCCTTGAACTCCTCCCAAGTTTTTGGATTGAGATTCCTGGTAACAAGTGTTAGATACCAATTACTAGCAACTTCTTTAAGATGTATAGCTACCTGAGAAGTTCCGGTTCTTGCTTGCAAGTCTCTTTCTTCTCTTTCTCCTTGGTATCTTGAACAGCTGCCTTTTTCACCATCATGGGCGACTCTGTTGGTGATATATTAGAGAAAGCTATAATGTAGGGCTCCAAGAAAACAACTTGCTTAGATGGATCGGGACCAATGATTCCCTTCTCATAGAGGTATTCCTTTGCAAACAGCATAGGATCACCTAAATCTGATTTCTTCACATAATCTTCAAAATGAGATACCTTGGAATGGTTGATGGCCTTCTTTGACACCACTGCTTGCACATCTGGATCGGTCAACAGGTTCTCCATTTCTTTGATTCGGCGATGGAGCGCCTCCTCACCATAGGCATAAGAGTTACGCCGTATTTCTTCATTTTGGCCAAAGGATCTTGAAGTTCGTGGAGAATCACCACTTTGTCTTGTTTCCCTGTCAGCACCACCACCTCTTCTTTTTGAAGAAGAGACTTCCATTGACTCGCTAGGATGAGCCAACGATCTTAATCTCTCTCTGTGGGTTGACATCTTCTTCTTTAGCAGCAAAAGGCTTGTTCCCAAGGATTGTCTTCAATCACCAACAAGGTAGGGAAGATAACACCGCTCTGATACCATTGAAACTCGTTGAGGTTGCGTAACAAGCTTATCACTGCTAAATCACATTAATCCACTTTTGACCATGGTTGAAAATTGAAGTAAAACTTGTGAATTTTCAGCCAACAATACTTAAGCCAAATAGATGAAAGAATAAATGAGAGAGAGAGAGAGAGACGACACAGCATAGACTTGGGACGGTCGGGCCCCTTCACAGGAACATGAATTATTCCTCTAGAATTTTACAAGTGTATGGGTTGATTTAAATCAGCATGGTACCGCTATCAAACAAGATAGAAAACAAAGCCTTTGGAATCTCCTAGTTTGTATGTGGTGGCCTACTACACACACAAGTGTTGGAGAAACTCACCCGTCTGTGTGCCACCCCAATGGCCTACCAATGGGTCACACAACCGGTTCTCGTCTGACAAGGATGCTCACAAGAGTGAAGTTCTTTGATGAAGAAAATCAGCAAGCTCTTCTTCAACTCTTCAAAGCCTCTTCTTGAGTAGCACCTCCGTCTTCACATGATAGCCTTCTCTCTTGAAAAATGGTTCTCTACACTTGGTAGAGAAGAAGCTAGTCTTCTTACCTTCTTGCTCTCAAAAATGCACAAGTTTACATGAACTCTCCTCTTTCAAAATGAAGGGAATCACCTCCTTTTACAGGTGAATTTCTTTTTAAAAAGCTTTCTTAGTTCAAAATAGAAAAAGATTACACATGTTAGGTTGCATGGGAAACTTTTACACATGTTTTAGTTTGCATGGGAAACTTTTACACATGTTTAGTTTTGCATGGGAAACTTTCCTTTGTCAACAACTAGAAAGAGTTAGTTCTTTTTCTCTCTTTGGAAAATAGAAAGAGATGCTTATAACTTAAGTTTTAAAACGAATTTGCATGTGCAACTGAAGAGATAATTGCTGAGATGGCCTGGGCGAGTCGTCACGTCACCTCAAAAAAAAAAAAGTAAAATTTTTAAAAATAAAAAAAAATAAAAATTACCCGAGGGATTTTTGACCGCTTTGATTTCGATTCCAGCCTTTGTTTTTCCAAAAGACGAAGAAAAAGGCCTCAAAATTGACCTCCAACTTAAAAGGTACATATCTTGTAAAACTGTCAAAATTGAAAGTAGTTTAAGTACGAAACATACTTAACCTCCTACAAAATACAAGTCGCTAGATTAGCAACCAATATTATGCACAAGTTCGATGCTTTAAGATGAATGCCTAAAGTTCAAGCAGTCTCAAAATCAGCATCCAATGTAAGATCTTCAAACAGCTTATTGTGCATGTGCCTAAGGTGAGTACCATCCGTTCCATACACTTGTATCCATCTATACGCTCTCCCATAATGGTAAGAGTGCATAGTCCATCATGCTTATGAAGCATGTCCAATCATACTTTCCCACTTCGGGGTGGAAGCATGTCCATTTATACATGCAATATTATGCTCTCCCATTTCGGAATAGAAACATGTCCAATCATGGTTCCTTGGAAAAGAACACATGTCCAATCATGAAGTCTGCCATGCTAGGTCAGACAACATGTCCAAGTTTTATTCAACATGTCCAAGTTTTATTAACTTCAAAATTCTTGATACAAAATTCCATGTAAGCTGATTAGGGTTTTGGATTGGGGATTTCTCACAAATACAGGTGAGTGACATACCTCCCCTATAGTTCTTGAACTTTACCAGGAGTTTCCTGATAATCTTTCCTTTAGGTGCTTTCCTGTCTTTATGATATACAACCTGTTCAGGCTGTAATACCTCTATAGTCTCTTCATGTACTTCAGGTGGATCTTCCATCACTGGAGTAGAAGGTACCTCTCCATGATATGGCTTTAACAAGCTTACATGAAAAGCGTTATGAATTTGCCAATGAGAAGGCAACTCAAGACGAACAGCCACATCATTAATCATTTGTTTGATCTTGAATGGTCCATAATACCTGTTAGAGAGTTTGATGAATTGACTCTCCTTTTCCTTCTTCTTCTTCAAGCGTGCCTTCTCAAACTTGAGAAGCACCCATTGGCCCTCCTTATAGTCAGTCTTCCTTCTATGCTTGTCAGTAGCTTTCTTCTGCTTGGCTCCATGATTGGACATGTCACCAGCCTGGACATTTCCCAGTATGAAAGGGGTCTGGTGGACTCCAGGATGTCTAAATATTTGGAAAGTACAAGCTTTGGGAATGGGGGATTATCCTAGAATACAAAGGACCACACTCCTAAAATTTAGAAGAGTTGCTATTTTTGGCCCGACTCCAATGGAAATTCTGTTCGCATCATTACATCTGGAATTGAGCAGATACCAAGAGTTGGCAAAGTGCCTATATGACATAATGTCTACCCGTTGGGATATTTTTAGAGGTAAAGATTATGGAAGGACCCATCTCTTAGATTGGGACATGTGGCAAGAAAGTGGACCAAAGTGAGACAAGTGGCCTGACACTTGTTAGAAAAAGGGATCAAAGTGAGACAAGTGGCCTCACACTTGTCACTTCAGCTATTGTGTGGCTCTCCACTTGTCATCGTTACCTTCTCTTGCCATTTTAGCTCATGGGAGGCCCAAATCTATAAATTGGAGCCCTCTCTCTTCATTAATGGAGGCTCTCTTGCTGCACACTAGCCTCTACCACCGTTGAAGGCTTCCCTAACGATGGCTACTCTCTTTCTCTCTCTCTCTTGAAGGCTGCCCATGAAGAATACCGGCTGTTGGGGACTGTTTTGGAGGCTTCCATCGCGAAGAAATACTGAAGGCAAGGGTATTTAATCATTTATTATGATTTCTAGCCATTGTACTTGTTGTACCAGCATTTGTACTTGCTGTACCAGCCATCGCACCGGCTGTACCAACCACTGTACCTGCTGTCCAGCTTTTATGCAAAGTGATGATGGATATGTGTTAAGGCTGTGGCCATGTTTAAACGTTTTAATATGCATTGATGGTATCAACAAGTGTGTCAAAGGCCCTAGTCTCCCGGGCACCCGCCGCGAGTTACAGGACATGCTTCTATTCCGAAATGGGAGAGCATAATATTGCATGCATGAATGGACATGCTTCCATCCCGAAGTCGGGAAGTATGATTGGACATGCTTCATAAGTATGATGGACTATGTACTCTTACCATTATGGGAGGAGAGCGTATAGATGGATACAAGTGTATGGAACGGATGGTACTCACCTTAGGTTTTGATGTTTCTTCTTCGGTCCTCTTCTCAACATCCTTCTTTTTGCATTCCCAAGCCATGTGCCCTTTCTGTCTACACTGGAAGCATCTTCCTTCTTTGATGTGTTGCTCTAGCTCCTTCTTTGACAGCTTCTTGCAGATTGGTTTAGGCTTTTTGGTTTGATCTTTGGAATTGGATGATTTGGAGGTTACATAAGGCTTCTTTTCTGGCTTCTCTTGGTTCTTTGTCTTCTTTAAGTGTGGCTCCTCCGAAGAAGACCCTTTCCTCTTTATCATCCACTTCATGTCACGGATTTTGCATTCAATGCAGACTCCATGCAATCTTTTAGAGTATCTGTGCGTGAAATATGCATGAGAGGATGTAAGAGAGGATTCAAACCTCTTGTGGAGTGGCCAACTCCGAAGGATGTCCACGAAGTGAGAAGCTTTCTTGGACTTTGCTCCTACTACCGGCAGTATGTGCGCTACTTTGCACACGTTGCTACACCATTGCATGACTTGTGCAAAAAGAGGGCTATTTTCAAGTGGACTCAAAGAGAGGAGGCTGTCTTCAAAAGATTGAAAGAAGAGGCCAGCAAAAATATTGTTTTGTATCTGCCAGATTTAAATAAAGATTTTGTAATACATTGTGATGCTTTCGATGTAGGCATTGGTGTTGTCTTAATGCAGGAAGGAAGACCGGTTGCCTATGAAAGACGGAAGTTGCATGAAGCTGAAAAGAACTACTCCACCTATCAAAGGGAATTGCTTGCGGTGGTTCATGCTTTGACTATCTAGAAGCATTATCTCTTGGGCACTACTTTTGTGGTCAAGACTGATCACCAAAGTCTAAAGTACTTTCTTACCCAGAAGAAGCTGTCACCTATGTAGATGAGATGGGCAAATTTCTTGTCCATGTTTCACTTTACAGTGGAAAGCATGAAGGGTAAAGACAACTTGGTTGCTGATGCTTTATCCAGGAGACGTGAAGTTGGTGCCATCACTATTCTCTACCACACCGACTTCACAGTAATGCGTGATTTATATGCTACACAGATTTTTCTCAGATATGGCACTGCTTACAAGAAGGAAACATTAGGATGCCTTTCTTCCTAAGGGAAGGTTTCTTAATGATGAAGGATCAGCTATGCATAGTGAAAGATTTAAGGAAAAGAGTTATGGAGGAATGCCATGCCCCTCCATTTGCTGGTCATAGGGAATTCTCCCTACCACATAGATGATAGAAAGATATTTCTATTGGCCTTCTATGAGGAAGGACATTGAGGCATTTGTTCGTGAATGTATCATATGCCAAAAGGTGAAGTTTGATCGAGGTAAGTCGAAAGGCCTACTACAGCCCTTGCCTATTCCAAGCAAACCATGGGAAAGCGTCGCCATGGACTTCATTACAGGATTGCCAAAAACTCCCAAAGGGAATGATGTCATATGGACAATTGTGGATAGGTTCAGTAAAATGGCTCGATTCATTGCAGTAAAGAAAGCAATTGGAGCCGAACAGATGGCCATTACTTATTTGGCTCAAATCTTCAAATATCATGGGCTTCCAAAGTCCATAGTGGGAGAGAGAGATCTGAGGACTACCAGTTTATTTTGGAGAGTCCTCTTTGAGAATGTGGGAACTAAGCTTGATTTTTCTTCTTCTTATCACTCCCAAACCGATGGACAAAGTGAAAATGTCAACTTACAGATTTTAGATCTTCTAAAGTGCTTTTGTGCTGAAAAGAAAGCAACTTGGGAGAAGTATTTGCTTCTTGTGGAGTTTGCATACAACAACACTGTTCATTCTTCTACAGGAAAAGCGCCTTTGAAGTAGTTTATGGAAGGCCGCACTTGCTGCCCATAATGTAAACCAAAGAGAAGATATTTGCAGCTGATGAATTTGTACAAGACTTGGACCAGATGCTCACTCAAGTGCATCAAGCCATAGAGAGATATCAAGCCAAGCAGAAGAAAGCTGCTGACAAGCATAGAAGGAAGACTGACTATAAGGAGGGCCTGTGGGTGCTTCTAAAGTTTGAGAAGGCATACTTGAAGAAGAAGAAGGGAAAGGAGAGTCAATTCATCAAACTCTCTAACAGGTATTATGGACCATTCAAGATCAAACAAATGATTAATGATGTGGCTATTCGTCTTGAGTTGCCTTCTCATTGGCAAATTCATAACGCTTTTCATGTAAGCTTGTTAAAGCCATATCATGGAGAGGTACCTTCTACTCCAGTGATGGAAGATCCACCTGAAGTACATGAAGAGACTATAGAGGTATTACAACCTGAACAAGTTGTATATCATAAAGACAGGAAAGCACCTAAAGGAAAGATTATCAGGAAATTCTTGGTAAAGTTCAAGAACTATTCACCCCTTGATGCTCAGTGGATGGATCAAGAAGACCTTGAAGATTATCCAAATTTATTAAATTCTTATCTGGATGCCTTTCAGTTGAGGACAACTGCAATATGGGGGGGAGGTATGTCACCCGTCTGTATTTGTGAGAAATCCCCAATCCAAAACCCTAATCAGCTTACAGGGAATTTTGTATCAAGAATTTTGAAGTTAATAAAACTTGGACATGTTGTCTGACCTAGCATGGCAGACTTCATGATTGAACATGTGTTCTTTTCCAAGGAACCATGAATGGACATGCTTTCATCCCGAAGTGGGGAAGTATGATTGGACATGCTTCATAAGCATGATGGACTATGCACTCTTACCATTATGGGAGAGCGTATAGATGGATACAAGTGTATGGAACGGATGGTACTCACCTTAGGCACATGCACAATAAGCTGTTTGAAGATCTTGCATTGGATGCTAATTTTGAGAATGCTTGAATATTTAGGCATTCATCTTTAAGCATCGAATTTGTGCATAATATTGGTTGCTGATCTAGCGACTTGTGTTTTGCAGGAGGTTAAGTATGTTTCTTACTTAAACTACTTTCAATTTTGATAGTTTTACAAGATATGTATCTTTTAAGTTGGAGGTCGATTTTGAGGCCTTTCCCTTCATCTTTTGGAAAAATAGAGGCTGGAATCGGAATCAAAGTGGTCGAAAATCCCTCGGGTAAATTTTTTAATTAATTAATTAATTATTTTTTTGAGGTGATGTGGCGACTTGCCCAAGCCATCCAGCAACTATCTCTTCAGTTGCACATGCAAATTCATTTTAGAACTTGAGTTATAAGCATCTCTTTCTATTTTCCAAAGAGGGAAAACGAACTAACTTTTTCTATTTGTTGACAAAGGAAAGTTTTCCATGCAAAACTAAACATGTGTAAAAGTTTCCCATGCAAACTAAAACATGTGTAAAAGTTTCCCATGCAACCTAACATGTGTAATCTTTTTCTTTTTTGAACTAAGAAAGCTTTTTAGAAAGGAATTCACCTATAAAAGGAGGTGATTCCCTTCATTTTGGAAGAGGAGAGTTCATGTAAACTTGTGCATTTTTGAGAGTA
The DNA here is from genome assembly GCF_041138505.1 of Cibotium barometz. Taxonomy (NCBI): domain Eukaryota; kingdom Viridiplantae; phylum Streptophyta; class Polypodiopsida; order Cyatheales; family Cibotiaceae; genus Cibotium; species Cibotium barometz. The sequence goes on along the minus strand of NC_141084.1, from coordinate 17,042,574 downwards.
GGAAGGCAAGAAGACTAGCTTCTTCTCTATCAAGTGTAGAGAACCATTTTTCAAGAGAGAAGGCTACCATGTGAAGACGGAGGTGCTACTCAAGAAGAGGCTTTGAAGAGTTGAAGAAGAGCTTGCTGATTTTCTTCATCAAAGGACACCATTCTTGTGAGCATCCTTGCCAAAAGAGAACCGGTTGTGTGACCCATTCGTAGGCCATTGGGGTGGCACACAGACGGGTGAGTTTCTCCAACACTTGTGTGTGTGTGGTAGGCCACCACATACAAACTAGGAGATTCCAAAGGCTTTGTTTTCTATCTTGTTTGATGGCGGTACCATGTTGATTTAAATCAACCCATACACTTGTAAAATTCTAGAGGAATAATTCATATTTCTGTGAAGGGGTCCGACCGTCCCGGGTCTATGCTGTGTCGTCTCTCTCTCTCTCTCATTTATTCTTCCATCTATTTGGCTCAAGTATTGTTGGCTGAAAAATCACAAGTTTTACTTCAATTCAGCCATGGTTAAAAGTGGATTAATGTGATTTAGCAGTGATAAGCTTGTTACGCAACCTCAACGAGTTTCAGTCGAGTATACAACCTGGTGCCTTTAGAGGTGGAAGGACAACTCTGTTGCTCTGAAGAAGTGAGGGAAGTGGTTATGAGAGCTCAAGACCGAGTTCGAGTGACTCGTCTATCAATGCCCTTGAGCTCTCTGTGAAGTTGTTTGTATATCTCCTCTTGCTCATCACGTACTATGTCGCTCTCCTCGACATGCTACTAATTGTAACGCTTGAGCTTCTCAACATCAAACTACATACCATGTATTCACTAGTAGTTATTAGTGATTAGTTACTTTAAACTTTTTTTTAAAGTATAGGTACAGAAAGCATGGTACCGGTACGGTACGTATTGGAAGTACTGAACAGATGAGTATGAGTACGAAATGCAACTATGTTATCACTTGAGCATAAAGTCAACCTTTGCTCTAATAGAGACGTTGCAATAAAGAGAATTACTGTCTATCTCATATATACTTGAAAAAGGATAAAACATTCTTCCAAGAAGAAAAACCATATATAATTGCAAATCCACATTCCATAAATTCGACATTGTGGATGACATCATATGAGATAGCAATTGGCTTTAAGCCTTTGTTAAAATATGAGTCTTGCGTAGACATGCAACATGGAACATAACCATAGTTTTATTTGTTGTTAACTGGTCACACCAGTTGGTTATCAAAACCAAAAGATTAAGCTATTTTCTAGTCTACTAGACAAAGCTGAAAAATTAAAAAGGATATAATAACTTGGGCTTTATGTAAACCTAGGTTGACATGTCCTCAAGAGCTACCAAACCCTTCTTGGGGAAAGTAGGGTGGTCCCTTGGGAGTATAAGCTTCTTCACCAGTAGCATGGAATCCTTGTATGGTAGGAGGAAGCACTCATCTTCTCTTGCATGGCCCTCCAAAAAGCTGATTTTCTCTTGGTTTTGGTAGTCTTTCCTCTGGAGGAACCTGTGCTTCCAAAAGCGTCTGTTTCTTGAGAATCGCCTCCACTCATGAGGGTTCTCTTCCTCTTCTTTGGAGCACTTGTTGGCTGGTTCACTTCAATGTGCATTCGGTAGTTTGCGAGAGCTTGAAATTTGATAAGTAATGCTGTTTGTCTCTAGGCTCTTCAATGAATACCGTTGAGGAATTCCGAGATAACTGGTAACCCTCTGCTAGCAAGAAAGCAATGGCCACCTCTCTTGGATTAAGCCCTTCATACTTGGCCCAATCTTCCAACCTATCCTGAAGCCTCTTGACCGTACGCGTAGAGTCCTTTTCTTGATTTTCCTATAACTCATCAATTAAGCCCTCTTTTGAAGAAGCTCCTTCTTTAATTCTTCAATCTGTTGGAGATAGTAGTCTTCTTGATTCTTGATCTTTTGGTGGTATTTCTCTTCTATCAACTCCACTTCACGTCTAAGTTTTCCATGATTTGCAAGTTGTACAAGAGGGGTGGGGAATGCCTTTGCCTTAATTTTGATTTTGAGAACCTAGGCTTTGATACCACTGTAATGGCGCAGGCACCCTAAAGTACCGATCCTAGATTGAATACACTTGCAAACGAATGAGAAAATCACACTCAAGATAAACTAGCCTCACTCAACACGTCACTAGGGCTGGAACGGGCTGACCCCCCCTAGGAAAAACCTCATTCGACGGAGTATTACTTTAGTACAAGGATGAGGGTGCTATGCACCATATTTACAATACAAGCACGAAAACAATGACAAACAACAAGTGTCAGCTTATCCAAGCTACACAACAAGGATAAGCAACACTGATAAACTGTCCTCTGTTGGAGTGCCTTCAATAAAAAGAAATCTGCTCTTCCTTCCTCTTGTGTAGCCTTCAACAACCCAAATCCCTTTCCCTTTCCTGGAAAGTCTTCTATGGATGTCTTGGCCACATACTCAGCTTCGGTATCCTCATGTGAGTAAAAGTTTGTCTTCAGCCAGATTCTTAGTCCATTTTCACATTTGGACCAGCTTCTGAAGCAAGTCGGCCCGACTTAAACGGTTGACCAGCAGTTGCATATGCCCTCAGAACACCTCAGCACAGAACCGGCCTGTAGCTAATGCTCTGTCTAGGTGTTGCCATACAGTCTCCAGCCCTTATGTAGTCCTGATAAACAGTTGTACAAGAGGACGAAACAGTTGTACAGGGTGGTGCAGCAGGGAGAAACAGCCGTACAGCAGGTATAGAATCGTACAACAGGTACAACGGCTTACAGCTGGGTCCTCTAAATAAAAAGGAGTCGTACAAGAGTCGTCGCTGGGAAGGGCTTTACAGCAAGCCTTCATTTGATCATGCGGGAGGAGAGTACATCGAGTTGCTTTATGGGTTCAGGAGGATCAGTATTGGAAAGCCCACGTAAATGGTAGGTTTCCTTTTTGGTGGAGGCGGCTGCAACTTTCCCTTTATTTCTTTCACTACACGAGCCCTTAATGCTAAATAAGTTGCCCACAACACCTGTGATGCCCAATATTTTTAATATTTAAATGAATGTGAACACAAAAGCTTATAACTTGGTCACCATAAAATGTACTAGCTTTGGCCTCTTTTCACATGCTTTAGACCTTGTAAAATGCTCTAAATTAGTCAGCAAACAAGCACTCCATTGGGGATAAATAGTATGCAATGCTAGGCGTCCTCGGCACTACCTATCCCTTCACACATCCATGCAAGCAGGACACGAAAACACATCATTCTCTAGCAAAAATCCACTAATGCATTCATATGCATCCCTAATTTATGCACATGCATGCAGGATGGAAATCCCCCGTTCTCAGTACTTGTACTATTTTTAGGCACCCTGGAATCTTAGAGTCCTTTCACACGGGAACATGCCACACCAACCTTTTTTTCTTTCATTTTTCAATTCTAATCCAGCTATTGCCTCTAACAGTGAATCATTCCAACATGAGTACTTTTTAAATTTTATGTTTTGATGATTGGCTTGCCATGTGCAGTGAATCACCACTTCAGGTGCTTCGCATCCCTTACAGTCCACTGACTGAGGATTGTATGTGTCAGCTTGCCACCAAGTTTTCTTCGATTACCTACTTGGACCTAAGTGGCTGTTCATCTTTGTCAAGAGTATCTCTTGAATCATTTGGGAAGAATTGTGGCCTTATTACGCGGCTGAACTTGAACAGCTGCTCACAGAATGCGAATGTTGCATTGAGTGATGACATTGCCTTTGCTGTTGCTCAGCACATGCAACAACTGAAACACCTTGAAATGGCATATATGATGCTCTCAAATACTGGATTGAAAGCTCTGTTCGAAAAGTGCACAAACCTAGAATTTTTGGATATACAAGGATGTTGGCATGTGAACACAGAGGAGAGTTTTGTCAAAGAAGCAAGTAAAAGGTTGAAGGTGTTTTATCCACCTATGGTTCAGGATGACATCTATGATACATATTCGTCAGATCTAGATGGCTCAGATTTTTATGATGATTTGGATGAAGACATGTCATATGATAGCGAAGAAATGAATGGCATCGAACATTTTTGGGCTGATCCATTTGCCTTTTCTTCATCTCAATGGTGGTGATCTATAGGTATGAGTTTGTAAGTTCATCTATGGAGGAGCATCAGATTTTGGCGTATTGGACTGGTAGTGCAAGCGGCACATTAGGATTTCTATAATGCGGCATATAGTGTATTTTGCACTGGCTGTTTTTTTTTTTTGGGTTTTTATTAAGGGCTTAACTTTGCCCTTGTCATGAAGAAAACCATTTAAAATCTCACTGGTTAGGAAAATAGTTTTTTTGTGAGCACTTTTAATAATACTTGACAATTTAAAGCAACTCTCAGTTGTGTTGGACTTACGCAAACAGTAAGTGTACCATCATGTATGGCATGTGCATTTTTATTGTTTGGTAGAACAAGTACATGATTGGTTTCTGTACAGTGCAAGGCTCAAATCGGTGAGAAGTGGGTAAACTGGTATTAGTAACAAGAAATCATGCTTGAATAATCATTTGTGAGGTGAACAATGGGATCTTAAATCTACCTCAATGGCCTGGTTTTTTCACGAGGTGGCACATTCTTGCCACCACAGGTGCCAAGGTGTGATTACATCTCACTCTCACGCATGCATGCGTGCCCGATACTGTGCAGAGAGAGAGAGAGATTCTTAGAAAGAATTATTTTCTTGTGGAGGTTTAAGTTTGTTTTGAGTTTGTCTCAAATAGTCTAAAGGGAGTGGGCACAATGAGGTTCACTGGCAAGGCAAGCATTCTGCGCAGCAGGGGTAATAAGCATGAAAGGCACTTCTGGGGAGCTCATTTTCAGTGGTGAGATCATGAGATTAGTTTTTTTTGGATTTACAGAAGAATATGGTTGGACATATGCCTAGTCTCTAGGTGTCACTGCAGTTTGCTGTCAAGCTATCATTGTTAGAATAGGTACAGGAGCTCTGTTGAAATTTGATTGCAACTAGCCAGCTCTGCATGTCAGGAGTCGTGTGTGTGGATTCTTCCTTGACAGCAGCTGATTTTCTCTTCCGTCAGCATTAAGGCCAATTTCCAGATGGGCCAGATTTTGGCATGGTTGCCCAGTTGTACTAAGTAGCAAGCAAATCCTATGTGCTGAGCTCGCAACCACACGAATTGTGGGTGATTTTGTCTTCTTTTCGATATATTTCTCTCCAAAGGTGCAATGGATTTTCAATTCAAGCAACTGGGCCTTCCTAACATGTGGTTTTTGTAGTTAATCCCTCCAACCGTCTTCTGAGTCCTCCGTTCAAGCTGGTTATATTTGATGCTGTGTCAGGAAAACTGTCGATCAACTCAATTAATTGCTTGGTGTTGATATGAGCCTTAACAATTTGCCTCCCATGTGAGGGATTGTGTAGTGGTTAGTGCCTATTCCCATGTTCTCTCTCAAATGTTGTGAATAGATTTTGACCTAGGGACTTGCATAACCTGGTTTATCTTGTTCTGCATCCCTGCCCAAGAGAATTGCATGTGGTTCTATCCATAAAGATGAAAAAGCATGCATTTTAACTTGAGACTCACCATCTTTTTGTGATGCCATGTCTCTCTCAGATGACAATGCAGATTTACACACTTGCCTTCAGGTCCAGTTTTTCCCAACCTCTAGGTGTTTTTTTGCACGTTTGTGTTGTTGTAATGTTTTTCAAAGCCGCGATAAAGCCAAGAATTATTCCATCTGCCAAGCTGTGGCTATTTGATTCCTTTGTGTGAAGGGCCATGCCTTTGACTCATCTGAAACTAGGTCATGTTAAAGTGAGGGGCAAATACCAATGTGTAGCCTTAGACCAATGGCAAACGAGGTCAAGTAGGAGCTGACTTTGTGATGTTTGGTATTCCATTTAGCCCTTGTTGGCTACTCCAAATGTGGCACATTTAGGGTGTGAGGCTAGGTAGGGTTAGGGTTCTTGAGGCATAATAAATGCCTTTGTATTTAACCTACGAACAAAACCTCCTCCTTTTTTTCCTTTTTTTTTTCAAACATTGTAAATCCTTTCAAATCATTAAATATACTTGTTCATGAACTGGGAAAGAATATAGGAAGTTTATAGAAATATGATGAATGCAATGTCACACAGCATATCAAACTCGAACCAGCAAATACATGCACTTTCAACATATGTTGAAGTGTACAATCAACATTGAATTTGAGTACTAGCATAGGGTAATTGTTATGTGTATCATTCTCCACGATATTTGATAAAGAATGCATGAAAGAACTAATATTCATCACATCATATGACATGGTATGCTTTTTCATGTGGGATACTACATAGTGATATTGAAATTGAAAAAAGGGTTATGCTATTGAAATTGAAAGAAGGGGACGTTGGATAGTTGATTTAGACTAATTGACTATTGGAAGTTGTGTACATCTTGTATAACATTGTGGGAATAAGAGAGGAAAGAGAAGTGTTGATGTCACCAATGAATGTGTGTGTGTGTGTGAGAGAGAGAGAGAGATAGAGAGAGAAAGAAAGAAAGAAAGAAAGCTGTATTAACGTCTACTAGAGGCCGAACTCGACCTATGAGACAAATCAATGTACAACTGTCAATGTCTTCTGGATGTCCAGAAAAAAAAAGGACAAAATGAACATGAAATAAACTATGAAAGTATTGAGCTAGTGGGGGGGGGGGGGTGATAGATGGAGCACTACTGCTAGAGGCTCAGTATGCAACCTAGATGCGCAGGGTACACAAGAATGCAATGCAGATCTGTCTAGCTCCAACCAGTACCATAATGGGGGTGTAATATGTGATACATAGGCGATGGCGAGGCAAAAATACCTCGGAGCATGATCTCCGGGTGTGAGTGTAAGTGAGCTAGACGCTCTTGGATATGGTGCTGATGTCGAGCCCGTATCTCTGTGATCTCCCTCTAATGTAGTCTGGGAGTCTGGTAGCCTGGTGCTCTCGGTCTCCTTTTGGCTCGGAGGTCCGCAGCGCGCTGAAGTGTAACCCCCTCCTGTGTCAGGATAGGCACTGGGATAGATCTCTGGAAGAAATCAGTGAGCTAGAGCTGTCGCCCACCTCTCCTTGTGGTATGAGTCCGTATAGCAGTGTCTCTCTGTGGTGTTGTGTCTCTAGCAAGAACTGGCCAAATCTGCGCTGGTCTCTGCGGACTCCATGATCTGGCGGAGTGAGGGATGTCCATTGAAGATGGTGGTGTATCTCTCTCTAATGACACTATATGCTCTGCATCTGCATACATAATGTTCCTCACTCTCAACCTCTTCCTGGCATAGTCTGCATATCCCCTCTGCTCTGGGGATCCATGCTGCCCTACCTGCCTCAATCTCAAGCTGGTGTGATGACACTCTGAGTTGGCCAATCACCACTCGGGCACTGTGAGGCATGTACACATCCATGTATCCAGGTCTTTGTATGAATCCATCCGCTAAGATACGCATAAACTGATCTCTATAGTATAGCATCTTTGGCGGTAGAGGCTGACTGAGTGTAATCCAAGTCTCTTGAGTGTATCGCTGTGCCATAAATCCTACCGAAGGACTCTATTCCTCTCACTGTGAGAGAGCTGGATGTGTGGTGCATGTATATCATACTGGAAAGGTGGTAGGTGATCTATGTCAAGATCATGCTGAGTGAGCCACTGTATCATATGTGAAAACCATGATCTCCTATCTCCACTCTCTGCGAGCTGCCTAGACGCCTCAAAAGCTCTATGTGAGAGTCGATCTAATGGCATATCTCTGATCCTCTGTATGAAGCAGATCGTCTGGAGAAGAGGGCCTCTACTAGCATAGGAGGTGTAGCAAACTTCGTCCGGACAATGTCATCATGTGGGACTGAGGGTTTGCTGCGGATCATCCGTGAGAGCATGAGAATCTGAGGCCTCTCTATCTGAGACCATGTGGAGGTGGCGAGCCCAGGTGCCCATACTGCTGCAACATACATCAAAGCAGGGGTGACTAGTGTGTCAAACAACCACCCCTTCGTGTGGGGCTTCTGGAAGTGTGCCTGGTGACACTGTCTCTCTAGCATGGCCAAAGCTGCATACCCTCGTGTGAGTCTATCCCTGGCTGCCTGTGCCATAGTAAATCTTCTTGTGGGGCGGAGTCGTAAATGTAATCCCCAGGTACACATATGAGTCTACCACCTCTACCTGTCCTCCTGCTCTAGTGTGAAGATGGCCTGTCGTCGTCTCGGCGGCCCTGAGGTGTGGAAAATCATGGCCTTGGTTTTCCCAAGGTTCACTGTAAGCCCCCTCTGTGTGTAGAAGTCATCGAGTGCATGGAGATGGTGCTGTAGTCCCATCTGCGACTCAGAGACTAGAATAATATCATATGCATATAGCATAATTTGGACTGTGGTACCTGAGATGTCTACCCCGTCCCCAGCACCGTGACCAATGAAGTCAGCCACCTCATCGATGTATAGCCCAAATAGTGTAGGAGAGAGTGGGCATCCTTGCTTCACACCTATGGTGCTAGCAATAACATCAGATAGCCCCCCGGGGCATCGTATGCCCCGAAGACCTGCTCATATAAAGCATAGATGCCCCAAACCATCTCTGATGGGATCCCCAATGACTGTAGGCACTGGAAGAGTCTCTCTCGTGGTAGCGTGTCAAATGCTTTGCGGAAATCCACAAAGCAGCAGTATAATCTCTTCTCCCGCACCCTAGCCTGGTCAATCAGACATCTCAGAGTGAATATATGGTCAATAGTGGAGAAAGCTCGTCGGAATCTAGCTGCCCTGGTGCTCGCAGTCCCTCCTCCTCTGCATATGAGCTCAACTCTGCCTCGAGCACTACGCCATAAAGTTTGGCCAATGTATGACCAATCATGATAGTCCTGTAGTTGCTGGGTGGTCTAGCATGTCTCCTGCTTTGTGGAGAGGCACGATGGTGTGCATAGTCCACTTAGCTGGTAGGCCCTCCACTAGTGCCCTATTAAAGAGGTGAACAACAAAGGGTCCCAGTGTGTCATCTGCATAAATAAGATGCTCACTCTGTATACATGTGTGGTCAGCTGATCTCCCATGCTGTAAAACCGGCGGATAGCTCTCTCTACCATCATCGAGGCGATAAAGAAAGTAGAGGTGGTAGGGCGGGATTCCTGTGAGACTGTGGTATGGGCGGCTGCTGAGGGATATGGTAGAGGCTCTTTGCATATGTGTGCCATGTGTGTGGATCCTCAATCAGGGTACGAGGACGAGGCTCTCTCATCCTGTGCCATGCAGTGATTGCATCTCTGCTCAGTAGTAGGTGGTATATATCCCAGTACTGTGCCTCCTCATATGCACGCCTCTTACGGTGTGTGAGGATCCTCATCTGTTGGCTCGCCTGTCTCTGTGTAATGGTCCCCAGTGCTCTCTAGGCACACGGAGGTGTCTACATAGCTCTCTGCACTCATCATCATACCACTGATTCTGGGGCATGCTCCTAGATCTATCTGTGTGTGCAATGTGTGTATGATGGGGGAAGCTGCGGGTGGCGGCCGTATGTAGTAGAGATGACAGCTGGGTGGTGAGTGTGTCTAGAGGTGACAGAGGATCCATCTGGAATAGCCCGTCATATACATGATGCTCATATATGTCTGCCAAGTCATGGGTGAAGTAGAAAGTTGTATGCGATGCCTTTGTGGGCTGTGTGGGTGCTGGTGTGGAGCTCGCCAGTGACAGTAAGAGGTATGTGTGATCCGCACCAATAGGACAAGGGGGGATGGTGAAAGATGTCACTGCCTGTGTGGTCTCCATGGACCCCATGATGTGCTACAATGTGGCACTTTAAATAACCTTTGTGAATTATGGTTGATTGTGGGAGACTCTTGCAGTCACACACTGTGTAGGTGTTGATCAAGTCAATATGATTATTATGCATATATAGTTTGCTCTATCTAATATGATCTCTTCAAAGTTTGCTATGTTACATAACAACTGTTTTGTTAAATTTGAGGTACATTAGACATTATAGAATATATAAGCTCTCAAAGTTGCCACATTAAAAATGATCATTTCATTTTAGTTTGTTTTTATAGTTTTCTTTGGTTATACACACTCATGCATATTCAATAAAGGAACATTTAAAATAATTGCATATCAAGAGCAATACTTATGCATCTTGTGATCATAATATATTTCAATTGATTTGAGAGTTGCCACATTAAAAATGATCATTTCATTTTAGTTTATTTTTATGCTTTTCTTTGGTTATACACACTCATGCACATTCAACGAAGGAACATTTAAAATAATTGCATATCAAGAGCAATACTTATGCATCTTGTGATCATAGTATAAAATAATTGCATATCAAGAGCAATACTTATGCATCTTGTGATCATAATATATTTCAATTGATCTGAGACTTCTAGTACTATCTTCCTCCTAGGTATTGTGACTAGAAATTGCACAACAAACTTGTCAATGACAAAGAAAGTAAAAAATGCACATCATATACTCTAATCTTAGTGTAGCATTGTGTAGTAATTAAGTCTTCTCCTTGATTATAAGACCATGATCAATAGCTTTTGTGAAGACATGACCAAGATAACATCAAATTTGATCGTGTATGATATACGATGATTGGCCACTTGTATGTAAAACGATGCAACTTCAATTGGATAATACAATGACCACATTCAACGTGCAATTGGATAATACAATGACCACATTCAACGTGCAATTGGATAATACAATGATTGGCCACGTGTGTAAAAAGATGCAATGTACAATTGGATATATTACGGCAACATTCATAAACTATATGATATTTTATAGCACTAAGTTAAATTGCACAATAATAAACATTGATAACAATATCGTCCTCATCATGTTTTGGACACAATAGATGCCTACCAACTCTGTAGATGTGTGCCTTTGCCAAAGGTTGATTTAGAATGCTGAGATGGATACTAGGATGCAATAGTGAATGTAGATAACTCATATGTGGATGGGCTAGTGATTCTCTAAACAACTTGCATGGAGATCTCTGTGGCCACATTGTGTGTTAAATGCTTACTGGCCGATATAGTCATTTTGCCTCTATGTACCAACAATGAAATTTAAACAAGAACTCCAACCTTGTCTACAATTATTTGGGTCCTTGTTTGGGTCGTCTCTTAAGGAGAGGGGGTCGTCTCTTAATAACTTCATTAACCTATCCGTGGATGGGATATAGGGTTATCTGACTATACAAGCATATAGCCTATTTAGTATTGTGCCAAAGCTTCCTAAGTTGTGTAGAAGCCAACTAGGCTTAATAGGCAACCATCCAATGCTCATGTCAAGATAATGTATATCTAGGCTACTTATCCATAGCTACAACTTATATGGGTTTAAATGAATAAACATAGAAATTTATACTCAACCTTTATTGATAGTAGTAGTGCAATTCTAAGATGCTTCTTCCTAATCTGTCAAGTCTCCATGCACAACAACCTAGATCTCTAAATCGAGCCTCATGTAAAAAAATGTGAGAGAGAAGAATATGAACTCAAGAATAGCAAAAAAAACAAACCTAGCTTGGCATACCATGTTTAATCACCCAACCATTACATATACTAGTGACCCTGGGTGTCCAGTGTGTACCTTATCAACCACACACCATACTCATGCGTCCCATGTGTACTTGTTTTGGTACTCCCATGCTACACATCACTGGGTCTTTGGCCTGCAACCGTCACCCACGAACGTTACCCGTTCACACTTATTATTATAAGTGATGATGTGCAATAGTATGCCGCCATCGGTTTTCCCACGCAACGTCCATGTGTCCCTGCATTACTAGCATGTAAATCCCATGTATCTATGTGTACGCATCCCACATGTTGCCCCATGTAAGGGTTGTAACATTCTTTCCCCCTTTTAGGAAACTGAAACCCTGTTTCCCAAGTTGCAACTATCAAGGGATGTCCTTTCCATTTTACAAGGACCTCCCAAAGAGTATGATTTCACAATCGTCTTTCTCTTCACTCCAGGATCTATTCTGGTCCATGATCTTCTTGATCAAGTTCCTACAAAGCAATCATACCATCAACTAAATTATCACCGTCGTGAAGATAACTGGCAGCCATCGGTGAGATTTTCTCCATGCCTCTGGCTTGCTCCTCACGCTTGTTACAAACCTTCCTCCATAGCCAAGAACTAATCCCTAAGGCCTCCATGCAAGGCAACCTAGATCTTTGAATCAAGCCACATGCAAAAAACATGAGAGAGAAGAAGATGAACTCAAGAACAAAAAAAAACAAACCTAGCTTGGCATACCATGTTTAACCACCCAAGCATTATATATACTAGTGATCCCGGGTGTCCAATGTGTACCTTACCAACCACACACCATACTCACGTGCCCCTTGTGTCCCTGCTGGTACCCCCATGCTACACATCACTGGGTCTTTGGCCTACAACCATTACCCACGAACATTACTAGTATACACTTATTATTATAAGCAATGATGTGCAATAGTATGGCACCATTGGTTTTTCCATGCAACGTTCACATGTCCCACACATTACTGGCATGTAAATCCTGTGAATTTTTGTGTATGCATCCCACATGCTGCCATGTGTAAGGGTCATAACATAATCCAAGAAATGCACCTCAAACCACAAGAGAAGCAACACCTTATTACTAACCATCACACACTTGAATCACATGCTTGAATCACTAGCCCAATGTGAGTCCCAAGAAGTGGTGAGGGTTTTCCCACAACATAGGTGATAGTATGTTGTTATGTAGTACCTCAAATGCATTTTCAGCTCAATAGCATCGCTAATGATTCTTTTGGATCTTGTTACAACATTGCTAAAAAGCAACTCTTAGAATAATCTCTCATCTAGAATTGAATAAGAAGAAATATAAGCTCCGAACCACTTCTTGTATAAGGTCTCATCCAGAAGTGGTGAAGTGTCCTAAACGATCAATTTCATACTAACATCCATTCAATGTAAACTTGTTCCCTAAGTATCTCCCTTCCTCCCTCTATTGATAGATGATTATTATGCTAGATATTAATCCCTAATAAATAATGCATCAATCAAAGATTTCAAGGTCACTACTAGGCATTTATTGCATCTACTAAAATTTTAAACTTGCTACTAAGCATCTAATGCACGAGTCAAAGATTTCAAACTCACTACTAAGGTTTTCTTGTGCGCTCACGTGCAAGGATGAGGTTGTTCACATAAATAATGATGGTGGCCAAGCACTTACTCACAAAAAACATACATATTTACTTTCAAAGCGATTCTAGAGAGACTATCACATAAGGTATGTATCACTTTTTTAGTACCATGCACACGAGTGCCTATTTCTATGTATTATTACACATAGATTGCCTATTTCTATAAACAAAGTGCCTTGGCAATGAAACCTTGTGGTTGCTCCATGTATACCTCCTCCTTCTCAAATTTCTTATTAAGGAAAGCTCTTTTGATATCCATCTTAAAAGTATGCTACCCCTATGTTGCTAACATTAGCACCATGTGTGTTATGAGAAATCTTGACGTGGGAGCACAAGTATATCCTCAAAGTCATATCCTTCAACTTGTGTGAAACCTTTTATGACTAGCTAAGTAAGCCTTACACTTATTCAAAGTGGCATAAGGTTTGTATTTGGCCTTGTAGACATGCTTAGTACTGATAACCTTGCATATTTCTCAAGTCAATCTATAAGTTCCAAGCGTGATTTTGAGGACGGGTCCATACTTTACTCATATAGCGACCATCCAAATGAGGTTTCTTACTAGTTTTTGGCAAGGGTGGTGAAATTTGGGTTCTTGAGTACATTTGACTTGAGAGAATAGCTAAAAAGATACTCTTGTGCCCTATTCTTTTACGCTTACAAATATCTTGACGTGTATAATTTTATAGCCAGAGGTTAATATTCCTCTAGATAATGCTTGTACCACTTAGGGATATTTGTGGCACACCAATCATGGCCTATTTTAAAAATATCTTGGGGTGTATATTTTTATAGCCAGAGGCTAATCTTGCTCTAGGAGTTTCTTGTACCAATTAGGGACATTTGTGGCACACCAATCATGGTCTAAAATGTCATCTATTCCCACTAAAATGTACCTCCAAGTCATATATAATGATGGTTGTAATGGATTAGAGGTTCTTATAAGATTTGGTGGCTAAAGAACATTTAATAAGTTTTAGCTCTTTGAATTTAAAAAATCCACCATTAAGGATCCATGAATAATTATGTGCTACATGAGTTGCTTCTATATAAATGTCTTCGATTTCCATGGACATCTATTCTCTACAATATTTCATATTTCACCTTTTGTTCATTCATATACTCTTTAGAAACATGGTTGTAATAAAAACATAAAACCTTGTTTCTTCTCGTTTTATAGACATTATCTAAGTCTTTGGCCTCCTTTCCTTTTTTTTTTTGATATATGTCACCAACTTTTTTGTAGTATCTTCTCCAAAACTAAAGAAATGGACTATTGTGCTTGATTCCAATGATCTACAATGCGATAATACAAAGTTTTTATTTTGATGATGAATTGCTCTCTCTCTTTCTCTCTCTCTCTCTCTCTCTCTCTCTCACATTTTTTCATCTAACCTACTGAAGCCTATTTTCAAGTATACTTATTACTTATTTCTTTTACAGCTATAGAGACATGGTAAATCATGGTCACAACACATATATTTCACATAGCGGCACAAATAGCACCCCCATCCCTTTGTCTCTACACTACAATAACATGGTCAATGGTAAGTGAAACTTTAATTTCTTGTTCATTTATTATTAGTGGAGAATGGAGACACGTATCCTAAATCTCTTACAAGGACAAAATGGCTTAGAGCTTCCATAAAGGTTGATTGAGATTTCAAGTTACCTCCAAATGCAGGTGTCCTAAAGAAGCCACTTCTCCTACTCTTATATTAGATAACAATTAGAAAAGGGGACTTGTAGTAAGTATGATGTTGAGGTTTGCTTCCAACTAGTTCATAGTGAGTGCTATATTTTTTATTTTACTCTTTAAATTTGTATGGATGGATGCCAAATTCATTATGTATAAATTATTCACAAATCTTGTCCAAATCTTATGCAAAGACCTTCCATCTCCAAAAGGAAATCATGTCAAGTCCACTCATAGTAGATAAATTTAATGGTTAAGGTTCCCATACATGGCAAGTAGTAAAACTCAAGTTTGTTCCCATGAAAGATGCGCTTGGGGGGGATAACAAGTGGAAGAGAGAAATGTCCCGGATTAGAAGGGGAAGATAAAAGATTTTGGATAGGAAGAGATGAGAGAGCTCTAGCCATCATTGCATTAGGTCTAGGTGATAGTTTCATCCATCACCCTTCATCATCAAAGAGTAACTCTAAGGGAGCATGGGATGAACTAGAGAAACTATTTGGTGCACCAAAGAACTTTAAAATAAATCTAAAAATTAGGTTTTTTTAGGTTGGACATTAAAGAAGAACACACCCGACGACCGGAAGGAGGCCAATCATCGGAAAGACTTGAAGAACACACCCGACCGGAAGGAGGCCAATCATCGGAAAGACTCATTATACTCCTACCCTTGTGTAAAACTACAAGTTCTAAGCTAATTGTTAACCCTTTCTGGACAGCTCTATGGTGTCAATGTTGGCCCCACCGTATTATTTTCACTTCTTTTGGGACACAAGCATTGGAATGGTTGTTGGAATTCACTAGAAAACCATGTATTGTATATTTTATGTGTGTGCTCGCTGCTTGTCTATTAAAGGCATACCACGAGAACCTAGGTTGCGAGTGTTAGCTATAGAATGGGTGTTTACACTGGCTAGAGTGGCCAAATGAGCCCGAGGACCAGACTTTTAACTTTGGCCTCCCAAGAGTGTGAACCCTAGAGGTCACCTACAAAACCTAAAATGTAACTCTCATTGCTCATTCTTTTATACTAATTCAATAGAGTGCTCTTCTTCTCTATCTATTATCTTATGCTATCATGTGAGAGAGTGAGTGTGAGAGATTAAGCTGTGAGGAGGGTTGAGCTTCCTTTGGAGGGCGGCTCCGACGGAGTGGAGCTTTTGGGTGTGGCTGCATGGCAACATTGTCTCCTACAAGAATCCCAAGCACAACAAGATTTCACAAGGTGAGTGACACCCCGATTGTGCATTTGTGTGCTAGGCCATAGTAATTTGGTTTCTTAGTTGAGTTGTTTGTGCTCCTGGGTGTTCCTTGCATTCTTTCTATGGTGCTAGGGATTCCCATAAGTGGCGCCGCTATCGGGGAATTGCCCCATCGCATAGCGTCAATGCATTTTAAAAGCTTTCGAATAGTTAAATTGATCAATTTTTAGTTTTTGCAAGAGAAGAGTAGATAGGAAATCTGAAAATAACTCTGATTTTGTTGCATATTCATGTTTTTATTCCATTATTTTGTTATCTTAGGAGTTTTTATATTCATTTTTTCATGTGGTCTTGAAATTGTGTGTTCTTTGAATTCTGCAATTTAAGTTTCTTGTTTAATTTTTGTATTTTCTATTTTTTATAATTTTTAAATTTGCGCATCAAAAACAATAAATTGGGCTTTAAATTTAAGGAATTAGGTGAAACAGATCTTGAAATTGGTTTTGAGACATAGGGTTTATCCCAATTTGGACTCCTTACATAAAGAATTTGGGTTAGAAACAATGATTTGGGGTAGGATTAGCAAACCAGATTAATTTTTGTGTTTGCAAGTTTTTTGTATTTTTGCATCAGTGTAAATTACGTAGATTAATCTAGCTTAATCCACTTGTAATTTGAGCCACAAGTTGTAAGACTTTTTGGGTGGTCGCATTTAATTCAGACACGCTTTAGGTCCCAAGTAAAAAAGGGAATCTTGGAAAACTCCAAAAACCTTGACCACTTCTTTTTGGGTAGTTGTGGTGAAACCGAAAACCGAAAACCGTAAAACGTGAGTGAAAAGTTTTAAAAAGTAAAAAGTTAAACAAAAGAAAAGAAAAAAAAAGGTAAATAGTCCATAGGAAAAAAAAAGTGCACGCACAAGTTTGCCTTTTATGGTCATCCACGATCATTTTGGCGCACTTAATACAAAACCTAAAAATTTGTACTAATAGTTGAGGGACCCAACTATAGGAAACCCTCTAGCCGGCTTGAAAAAAGTGCATGCACAACCCTTCCCAAAGTGTTTAGAACTATCTGAAACCCACTTTGGACAAGTTTCTCTAACATCAAAAAAATATAAAAAAAATTTGGCCATTCAGTTCCTTTGCCCCTTACCAACCTCAAGTCACATGCACTTATGGTCTAGACGTGTATTAGAGGCCTATTTAAATGATAGTGCATCTATCGAGCTAGGTGCGTAACTGCCTACACTAGGCTTAGGACCTTCGGTCGAAACCCAGTTTAGCATTGTACAAGGACTTGTAATAGGGACCAATGATATTTCGTTTGACTTCGAGTCAATGGAAGGATCTACAGTCAATGGAAGGATCCCCAGTCCCAAGAAGTGAGAATCCTAACCAGGCCTTACTAGTCCAGCTAGCTACCATTGACTTCGAGTCAATGGGAGGATCCCCATTCCCAAGAAGTGAGAACTCTAACCACACCTCACCAGTCTCGGGTGGCCAGCTACTAAATCCAGGTTGCTAGAGAAAAGGAAGAAGAGACTTTGCAATTGGCACATGTTAACCAAATCAACATGCTACTTTGCACAAGAGAGTGAGAGAAGAAGAGGAAGAAGACCGTGCAAGGGTCCATTCAGAGACTAGCACTTAGTCAACCCTAATAAGGGTTAACTCCCCGATGTGAGGCCGCTAGGGGCTCTCTACCTAGCTTGTGGAGCTTCCACAAGCTAGGTAGAGAGCAAAGACGAAGGGAGCTATGGAGAGCTCTACCTCTACTCAATGCGTATGTGTATGCAAGAGTGATCTCAAGGAGAAGACAAGAAGAGGGAGGGGAGAGGGCAAGATAGGAATCAACATACCACAATCAAGAAAGCATGCATCAACCAATACAAGCCTACCATCCATAGCCACAAGAGAGAGAGAGAGGGAGAGAAGACAAGACTCAATTGTGATAATGGGATTTTCCCTTTTCATATTTCATAACTCACTTATATACATGAGCTCTACTTTTACAATGGTTGGCCACCCATTTACAATTGGGGGCCCAAAACTAAGTTCCTAGCTCTATGTACATCTAGGCTCATTCCTGTGAACCGGCATTACACAAGTTGGTCATCTCATATACCTTTTTCATTAAGCTCTTAGCGTGGTTACATAACAATGGATTACAGGAAGCGTAACCATGCTTGAAAAATGATGTTAACCAGTGTGGTTAACATACCCCCCTCCCTAATTTAGATCCGTCCTCGGAGCTGGCAAAGGTACTTAGCGGTAGTAGTTGGAATAGGTGCGGATAAAGTCGAACCGTGACTTGGGATGTGGGGGGATCGATGGAAGACCTTGTAGCTCATCCAAAAAGTGGTCTCCATCATATCTTTGAAGGTCTGCAGGCGCTAGGCGGGCATCCATTCGACGCGCTCGTAGTAGCCAAATAACTGCTTCAGAGTGGGGCCTTTGTTAAGGTTGAAGGCAAGGCCTTGGCTGCCCTCGTAGTAGTGGTTCCGATTTGGAAAGGCTTCCAGAAGGGTGATGATGAGGTGGAAGAAGCGAATGGTACCCCCCACAATTGCTAGATCAGGTACTTGCTCATATCTGTCGATGAAGGCATGGATCTTTGTGAGCATGGTGGCCTTAGTGCAAGGGCTTTGGGTCGTCAGTGGGGCGAACCATGGAAAGTCGTACCGGAGTTTAGGGTTTGCTATCTGCTCCTTATGGAAGAGGTCCCAAGTCCAGTGTTGGTGGCGGATGGGCAAGTAGGCGAGATTGATCCGTAGATGACAGGGCGCCTTGCAATAATGCTCCTAGATAAATGGTTTGAGAAGAAAGGGCTGATGCTAGGAAGGTTGCTTGCCCATAAGCTTGAAAGTGATGGGGCGAGTAATGGAGGGGGGTCGTTTGGAACCTCCTCATTGCCGATGGGTGTGATGGCACTTCCATGCATTGTGCTTGGAGTCCAAGTAGGTTCAAAGGACATGCATGTCCATATGGTCGGTCACCCTGATGATGGGAGCTTCTTGGAGTTGTCGAGAGACCGAGCAGGATGTTGATGGCCTGCTTAAACTCCATGATGCGATCCAAGGAATCATGCTAGTTGAGGGGGTTGAGGGGTGGGTCTACCTCTTCATTTTCTTGTGATCGGGGTGGGGGGATTTTGCCTTTCTTTAGAGGTGTGGGGAAAGGGAATTCGGGGTGTGATTGTGATGAGGGTGGAGGGGCTATCTGACGAAGAGGGTACTGTGGTGAGGGTTGCGGTAAGGAGAGGTGGGGGCCTTGCCAACATCGAGGGAATGTCTTTGAGGTTGAGGGGGAGGCCCAAATGGAGATGGAGGGTGGGGGGTGAAGGGGGTGTTGGTGATGGAGGTGGAGTGGGTATGTGAGGGGGTGTAGAGGGTTGTGAGAGGGAAAGAGAGAAAGGGTGGTTCATGGGGGTGGTGGGGGTGGGAGTTGGTAGTACTGGGCTGGGATGGGTGAGGGGGGAGAGGTTAATGAGGAGGAGACAAGGGTGGGGGTGGATCATTGGAGGGGGGGTTACTGAGAGCCGCTCCTCCGTCTTTATCATTGTCGTTTGGCGTCATTGGAGGATGAGTTATTTTTTGGGTCCTTGGAGTAGAAGAATCAGCAGGCATCGTCGGCCTCTTAGGGGGAGAAGTCCAGGGGAAAGGCCACATGGGAGTGCATGATCCTAGTGGCATGGATAATTTGGAGTTGGAGGTGGCACCTGTGGTGGTAGAGGATGAGAAGTCCTTCGGGGGTGTAAGGGGGGAGCTCATAACGGCGGAGGGACTTATAGGCCACATAGATGATTTCCCACCCCCTGTGGTGGAGGAAACAGAGGTCTTCGGCTGTGCACGAGGGGGGGTAAGGATATGGGCAGAGCTCGTCGGGGACAACGAGGTCGATGGTGTTGTCAATGGAAGTGGGTTCACAAAATCGGAGGAGGTGGGCCCAATTGAGGAGGTTGGCCTGAAGGGGGTGGATGGGGAAGTCAAAGAGGGTGGTGAAGGAGAGTTGGCCTTGGAAGAAACGGGTTGCAAGAAAGAAGATGGAGGCGGAGGGGAGCTTGGTGAGGATGTATGAAAATGTGGAGGGGGAGATGGTTCGTCGAGTGTCAGAGGAGGTTGAGGTAGATGGCTTGGAAGTTGAGATTAAGGAGTTGGGCGGGGTTTTGGGGAGGGATGGCAAGGGTGGGGAGATCGGTGGTGGCTGTGTTGTCCATCAGCGCATCGACTTTGTTTCCGTTGGGGATAGGGCCAAATGGGGTGGTGGATAGCTCGGGCCTCTACGGCTTGGAGCTAGGACTCTTTGTGGCGCATGGCACACTCATTAACTTCCCTGTATTCCTGCAAGGAGAGGTTGATGGTTCAGTTGTCCTCTTTTGCATGGGCCACTCTCTGTTGAAGTTGATGGGCTTCTGTTTGGGTGAGGGGGAGGGCATGAAGGGCATGCTGCTCTACTTCTTGGGCAGTCTAGAGTTGGTGTTGGATCTCCGTGAGGGAGGCGAGTGTGTTGGTGGGCGAGGGTGACTTCTTGATCCTTGAGGGATACTTAGAGGTGATGGTTAGCCAAAAAGGCCTCGTGGAGGGCCTCGTGGGTCTGCTGGTTGGCCTTTGTGATCATAATCTATTGTTGTGCAACTGTGACCTACTCCTGTTACCTGTGCATGTAGTCGGTCATTTGGTTCATGAGTTCGTGGGCTAAGCTAGAGAATCCCTGGGCAAAATAAGGTACTATGCCGTGGGTTGAACGGATACCCTCAGAATACGCTTCTTGTTGTTGCGAGTGGAAGTTGCCTGCATGTGCTTATTGTAGGGTATCCATGATGTTGTGCTAGGAGGAGGTAGGGGAGGGGGTGCTTGCTTTGGAGAAGTGAGGAGGGGGCGGAGAGGATACATGAGGAGGGGGTGTCGCATAAAGGTTCTAGTAAAAAATATGCACTGTGCGGCGTAGCTCCTCCTCTTCGGCGGCCTTGCCGGTGGGCTTCAGCATTGTGTGCTTTTGTGTCTATTCCAGTCGTGGTGGCGTGGTAGGGAGCAGGCTCCTATTGCTGGGTGTCAAGGTGATAGCGCTTGGGGGTGAAAAGGTTGGAGAAGGGCGAGGGGTGGGGATGGCGGTGGCACCCTCCAATTGGACGGGTCAGGGGAGGTCGATCCACCCTACAGCATGATAAATGACCTTGGTGAGGAGTGAGGCTGCCCACGAGCTCTCCCTATGGGTTTGTGCAGACCACGTGGAGCTCTTTGTGAATGTACTTGGCCCAGTTCACTGGCACTCCTTGCTGGACACGGGCGAGGGTAGAGAGATGGCACCGAACGATTGAAACGATCGGTCCAGCACGGGTGGTGAGAAAGAAAGAGAGGGCACGAGCGGGCATGATGAGCTCCTGTTGGGAGACATTCTTCCACTTGACCCCGTCCTTGGTGGTGGAGCCCTGGTAAGTGCCACAGACATGGTGCATCACATTGGTGAGGTGAACATAAGGTTGCTCCACACGCAGGAGATGGAGTGCCTCTGGAATGAGGTCTAGATTGAGGTGGATCTTCTGGGGGGGTGGCCCTCGTTGTCCACCAACACCTGGCATGTAGCCGCGTTGGCATCATAGGTCTCTGTGAAGTACAAGAAATTCAGCAGCATGTAGCCGCGTTGGCAGCAAGTATGGGCCCCAAGGTTCCAAGGTGGGTAGGCCATCGAGCCCGATTTGCTCTAGGCATGCCATGATTGCCAGATCGGTGTTGGCCCTCTAGCATGGCCCTGTGTAATATAGGAGCTTGTGCTCCACCTTATGGTTGTTTTTCATGAGACTATGGACTTTATGGCCACTCACCTAGCACATAAGGGCCTTGCCCAAGTGAGATAGCTAGGTGGGGTGCTTTCCACACTCCTCAAAATGGCCCCCCAATCGGGCGCTTCTTCTTCTGGGGTGCATGAGTGAGGACCTCATAGGAGAAGACGGAGTGTTTGGCCATGCTGCTGAGAGTAGGAGGTTGGTTGGGAAGGGTGAGAGCTCAAGGGAAAAAACTGCAAGAGTTTGGCTAGGGAGAGAGAAAAGAGTGAGGGAAATGGAAGTGGTGGGGAACCCCTTTTTTAGATTTTTAGGAAGGGTATGGTCGTGGCTTCAGGATGGTACGACCGTGTCTTCAAGATGGTAAGGTCGTGGCTTCAAAAGCGTACGAGCGTGGCTTTGATTTTTGACAAGGAAATGGTCATGTCTTAGGCAGAGGAAGAAGGTACGGCTGTGGCATGGTGAAGGTATGGTCATGTCTTTCAGGATGGTGTGATCGTGTCTTTTAGGATGGTACGGTTGTGGCTTCATGCAGTAATTTTTTGGCATCCTATAAATAGGTTTTGTACCCTAAGGCTATTTAGCCAACACCCATTGCGGGTTTTGTGTACTGGCTCCTTGCCCAGTTTACTAGAGTGAAAGGCAGCTTCAATGTCGTTTTGGCGAGGTTGGTAGCTCCATTGGAAGTGTGGAGGCTTCCATGGAGGGAGCAGTTGGGGTTGGAGATGCAAGGGGTTGAGTGTTGGGGGAGTAGTCGACGTCGAAGGTATATCATTGTTAGGGGCAATGGGACTGCAGTTGGATGGGAAAGGGGTCTTCTTGAAGCTTTTCTTTCCCTTTGTCCCGTGCAATAGTAGTGGTGGAGGCTATCTTGGGCTTCGATTGAAATGTTGGTAACTTAGGGATGACACCGGGGGGCAAAATTTTTTGATTTCCTTCATAGAAGTTCTGAGCTTGGAGTAAAGGCTTTGGTATCCACCTATAAGTAGTGGGTGGGCGAGGCCGAGGATGTGGGCGATGATGGTTTGGCCTTGGGGAGAGTGGTTTTGCTAGTGGTTTTCCTATACCTTGTGGGCTTGTGGTTGTCGAACTGGGTGCCGTCGAGGAGTTGGTTTTGCTGGTGCACGAGTTTGGGGAGTGGATCATTGGGGGATCCACAAAGTTGTGGCACCTTCATAATATCCTTGGGTTGCGAGGAGCTTCTTGGGTACCCAAGGGCAAGAGTTCCTGCCTTGTGTGCCTTGAGGCCGAAGGTGTACCTGGGTGGATTAAGCTTGTTAGTGGAGTTAGTCCTATGAGCGAGGTTAGCAGCAATGGTGGCGTCTTTGAGGCAGGTTTGGGCAGCTGCATACTTCGATGTTGATGGGGGTGTATGAAGCAATTGGGTATTCACAGTGGGGAGAGGCCTCTTTTTAAGCAGAATGGTTCTATATTGGTCAGAGACGAAATGCTAGTGGTTAGGGGGGGAGGGGGGTTTATCAACTTGGGGTTGGTTATCGGAGGGGCAAGGGTTCTTCATCTATCATTAGGATTGTAACAACCTGGCCAGGTTTGCAGGGTGGCCATCCTTGCTTCCCCATCGATTTGGCATGGGTTGTGTTCCATCCATCCATGCCCTAGAAGAATTTCTTCATGCATGGTTCCTGCAGGCATTACATAAAACCTCCAACCAATTGCCTCACAATTGGTTCAATGTTTAGGGGCATAATCACAACTTTGTTCCACATTGTCAATTGTAGTGACCGTGGCTGGGGGTTCATTAATGAGGGCCTCTCAAGGGAGAGCCATGTGTCGATTAGCTCCTGTATCGACAAGAGCCAATTTTGGGTGAAACTTGTTGGGGTAGTCATTCCTAACCACAACTGAGTGGGTTTCACTTCCCAGGCTCTTCTCGGTCTACTACTTGGGCCATGTTGACCATGATGTTTTGGCCCTGAAGTTTTTCTTGCCTCTCTTTGGCTTCTCGTTGGGCTGTTTCTTTCATCTCTTCAGGCTGTTTTTTTCGTTGTTTTTTTGGCATGAATGGCCCCTAGTGTGGTTTTAGTGAGTGGGCCTAGTAGCATTTCAGTTTGCTACCATTGAAGTACCCCGCAATCTCGATGCCGTCGGGTGTTTCTATGCACACTACGCCTTGTGGGGTTATCTTAGTGACTAGGAAAGGTCCTAAGCCTTGAAATTTGAGTTTCTTTTTGTGGTTTTTTTTGCTATAGAGAGGAGGACCATGTCGCCCTTGTTCATTTGTTTGTCTTTGAGTTGGGCGCGTCAAACCATTGTTTATGCCTCAGTTTTTCCACAATCATACTATATACAGTAAGAAGGCGTGTTTCTTCGAGCTTTTCTAGCTCAAAAAGGCGACAACTAAGGACATTGCCCACCGTGAGTTTTTCCTCTGTACCAGGAACTCCATAGGCATGAATTGGGAGTATGACGCATCAACAGAGACTCTTGTGGATTTTGCAACAACCCAAGCTTATGGTGTTATTTAGGAAGGGATGGTCTAGTCAATATCTAGGGCCACAACAAAGGAGGAACAATTGCATATGGCATCTGCAGTTGCAAACATAGGATCATTGAACATAAAAGAACCCAAAGACCTATGACGCAAGTCAGGCTATCCAAAGCAAGAATGCCCACAATAAGCAAAATGGTAACACTTCATGTGAGCCCAATGGATCCTACTTTTTTAGTATCATTTGGCTACACGATGGACCAATCCACGACTGCTGCTATTGTTCCTCTAGGTTACACAGGACTCCAAGAATCTACGAGCACAGACTTCATATTCTGAGACCGTAGTAGAGAGGTACTAACCCATGTCGCTTTCTTTGGCATAATTCTAGACTCTGTGGTAATGGGTACTACACCACTCATAATAACGGCACCACCTATGACCAACCATGCAACATTGCCAATTAGTTTCATGCCCTTAGTCACAAACATGGCAACCATGGTTGTAGGAGTCCCTACAATAATGGCTCCAAGCCTAGTTAACACATCCATATCATCTACTAGGGCCACAGAAGAAGGAACCTTCACTTAAGATCCTTGATTTTTTGCGTCTTCCTCTACGTTGCCAATGCGTCTTCCTCTACGTTGCCAATGCAACCTAAAGTAAGGGGGGGACAGCCTCACAAATGACTAGACTAGTGGTGTCCTTGGCTCATATGCCATCGTTACCTATGGGAATTCCTATATGAACCCCCACCTATCACATGTTATGCCTCTGAGATTCATGCCATTACGCCCGCATATGCAGCACCCTTTGTACCACATGTTATCCCTACTGTACTAATACCTCTAGCGCAACAACCCTCTCAACTAATCCAATAGTATTTGCGCAAGTATTGGGGAGAGAAGTGGCCAAAAGTATAGGACCAGACATGAGAGATAACGGACGGAGTAGCTCTGGGAAGGCTACACAAATAGTTTAGCTCATGCATAAGTTCAATCGAGAGGGCGATCATCTCGAGGTCTTAGATCAATTTTGTGAGGCCTTAGGTGAGAGGAATAAGCTTGCAAAGGCCAACACCTTTAGTCTTACACGAGATGGCAAGGCTGGGATTGGTATTGGACCCTGAGAGTTGAAGAATGTCTAAACTTTACTGGGCTTTGAAGGTTATTTCTAAAGTAGTTTGTGCGTGAGGGAGCTTTGTGAAGTGTGGCTTCACAATTGCACAAAGCTGAGAGAGAATAAGATGAGTCAGCTAGAGATTTTATTAGTCGTCTCTTAAGCATTTGAACTCTCATTGTGCTCCACATGAGTGCTTCTCCAACAATCAACTGCTTGATCGATTTATCCACAAGCTTAAACATGAAGATATCTATAATGGTTTGGTCATTAGAGGTATCACCACACCTGGGAGGACATCACGGCTATAATGCCATCTAACTTGAGGATAACTTGATGATAAAGGGAGTAAGAGTTTTAGATTCTAAGTCTGTTACATCAACAGTCAATTGTAACACCACCACTGCAAAAACTATACGATCGTAACTTGATAACTTGATAATAAAGGGAGTAAGAGTTTCATATTCTAAGTTTGTTACATTAGTAGTCAATGATCGTAACACCACCACTGCAAAACCTATAGCTAAAGGTAATACTTTAGCGAAAATGACTTGGACTGCCTTCTCAAAAGTCCTCTAGGAGGAAATGAAGGCTACCAAAACTTCAAGCAATGCGCACATGTACCCAAGGAGAGAGCTACATTGGTGTTCCATTTTTCGTCAAGAATATACCACCAACAAATGTTCAAGCTTTTGTGGACTCTATGGTCACAAAGCCTGAGATTGCTAAACATGCCTATAGGCTATTTACCAACATAACGAGATCAAAACTAGCATTGTCGGAACCGCAACAATAAGGCCATGCACCATGCACCCAATAATGTGCCATTACCTCCACCAGTCTTGGGACAATAACCACCTTCACCAAGGGTGACACCTCTTAAGCTTTGAGACCCTATTGATTACCAAGAATATGAGGTGGATGTCAAACCCACCCCACACATTTTTCAGGATCCCACGGAGCTCCATACTAACTATTATGTAGTGGATGGGAGAGGGGGAGTCAAGCCAATCTACCAACTTGCTGTGATGCGAATGGGCTGGGACATTAACGCAACAGGAAGGAGAATGCCTATTCAATGTTACCATTGTCAAGGTCCCCATCAAGTTTCAGAAGTCCCTCTAAAGTTTCCTAAACTCAACCAAGTTGGGCCCTCAAACATGCCACCAGCCACTTGTAAACTGTTGTGGCATAGATCATTGGATTAAGGATTTCCCGAACAAGATTGTGTGGTGACAAGTCCACGGACGGGACCCATCATCACACTCCTAAACATGATTGGGGTAAGTAATCAAACTCAAAGGTAGATCCTGAAAAATCTAGATCACACACCTTTGAATGCTATCACCCGGCTACAAGCCCAAAACCAACATGTTCTTGAGCAACGATCTATGACCTCGATAAGCAGAGTCTAAGAAGAAGAAGGACCATAGGAGAAAAAAGTTGGTAAGGAACGTGAAAATGAAGAAAACCAAAAAGACAAATCTTGGGATTCCTCAAGAGACACTCTTTATTAGGGACCTGGATAAGGACATGGACTCCTTGGACACAAGAGCCGATTCTAAACTTGGTAGGGAAATACCCTCCAAAACCAAGAGCACGGGGAAGGAGACCCCACCCACAAGAACCTGTAATTCCTGAAACTAGATCACACATGATAAAACTTGGCTCTTATCCTAACCCCCTCAAAAGGAGATTGAGCAAGTCCAAGGATTTAGTGATTTAACTATGAAAACACAAAAGGAGCTTGAACCAAAGCCCAAGCAAGTGAGTCTCAGATACTATACATCCTAGTACCTTAACGTCTACTACTGAGATTCACAAACCTCTAGATGTGCCGAGTGTCATCATGGAAGAGACTGAGGTCTCCACCTCTCATAGTTTGATCCCTGATTGGTTCAAGAACCATATGAAAAATTTAAGCCTATCTTGGAGATGGATTTTCTAGTCTCACTGACACCTATTTATGGAAAGGAGATCATGAATGCACCACTAAACATCCCCAAATTGTTAGACTTTATGGCCTCACAAACTAGTACAACTATAACCGGCCAATTGAGTGGAGATCCTGAATTGTTTAAAGCAATGAGATCTCTCCTTAATGGAGAACTCAATTTAGAGTTACCACCATTTATACTGACATGTAGAAGGCATGTCCCCACTATACAATGGAGACACCTTGAGTTGTACCCGAATCAACAGTCCCAATGGAAGAAGAAAATGCCAAATCTATGGTTAAAATTTGACTTAACAAACTGGGACAATACTTTGAAGATGATGAGTCTAATATGCACTACCACCAGTCACCTCCCAAGGGCATCACAATAATGGGAGTCCTAGATGGTGGTGCGCGGGAGTGAGCATAATCACCAAGAAATGCTGGGAGAAGATGGCCAAGCCCCATCTAGGAGTCTTAGATATCAAGATGGCTGATGGAATTGTCGCCAAACCTATTGAGATGCTATGAGATCTAAAGATCAAGGTTCTCAAACATCGGGTTAAACATACCTTCATTGTTATGGACTTTTCCAAACAACCCGAGTTATATGAAATGATCTTAGGATGCCCATTCATGAGAGAGGCAAAGATGGTACATGACTATTTTAAGAACCATGTCTACCTCCAATCCGATGATTCCATCATCAAGGTTGATCTTGTGTGACGACTAGTCGTTTACATCCTATGGGTAATGGAGGACTTTTTGAAAATCGTTCAAACACCACCACTTATTCATCCCCGTTTGCAATACTGCTACACTTGCAGAGAAGACATCGATATAGGGAAGGACCCACCCTACAAGGATACTGAAAAACAAGCTATTGAGTTTGAAGATGATCTAAACTCGATACATATGATAGCTACAAAAGATAGTTGGGGAACTAAAGGATCTACATGGGTAATGGAGGACTTTTTGAAAATCGTTCAAACACCACCACTTATTTATCCCCGTTTGCAATACTGCTACACTTGCAGAGAAGACATCGATATAGGGAAGGACCCACCCTACAAGGATACTGAAAAACAAGCTATTGAGCTTGAAGATGATCTAAACTCGATACATATGATAGCTACAAAAGATAGTTGGGGAAGTAAAGGATCTACATGGGTTACACCTAATGGTGAGGAGATCCCCAAGGTTATACCATTACAATGATTCGTGCTCTACATTTTGATGCCAAGGGGATTGGTTATAGTGAACTTGAGTTCACATGGGATGACTCAAGCACAAGCACCAATGGTGAGGAGTATGAAACAGAGACTCAAAACGATACCAACTCAATTTACCACAAGCAAAATAGAGCTAACAACATTTAAAAAAACTACAGGGAGTAGCTCTGAATTCCCAATCTGAAGAAAGGGACGAATTATTCAAAAAACCAAGGAGCATCTTAGAAAATTGCTCAGAAGCAAACACTATGCAGCCAATCATCATAGAAGGCTGCAAGAGAGGACAACTACCACCCATTGGCTGTAATATGTTGGTGCATTTGATGCACATCACAAGTTTATTGACAAATGGGGAGAGGAATTACAAAAAGATATGTATTGTAACCCTTCTTGCACACTGAGTTGATAGCCAAAATCGAAGTCGTAGATGAACCAAAGCTTAATCATTTCACGAGGTGGAATAAGAACAAAGAGTTGGGCTAGAAAGAGAGGGAAGTGGAAGTTGCAGCTAAGGTAGTTGAGGAAAATTAAGAGCCAACACCTAACTTACGTCTTGGGGACTGCAAGTTAGTGTTTGATAATGCCACACAAAAACCAACAAGTGAGGCACAAGAGTTTATGATGGTCCGGCTAAAGTAAAAAAAGTAGACTTGGCCGAACCTAGGGAAGACCCTAAGCTAGTCTTTATAGCAAAAGATCTCACTCTGAATCAAGAAGCTGAGCTTATCGATCTCCTCAAGGAATATAAGGATTGCTTCGCCATGGACTTACCCCATGATATGAAGGGAGCACCTATTGAGGTTATGTAGCACACAATCCCACGGTACCAAATGCTAAACCTGCCTACTATCAGCAACCTTATCTAGTGAATCCAAAGTATGCTAACATTGTTAAAGAAGAGAGACAATCTCATCGAATGTGGATTCATTTATGAAATTGAACATTCGGACTGGGTGTCACCCATTGTGGTTGTACCTAAAAGAATGGGAAATTATGAATATGTGTTGATCTCAAAAAGGTCAATGCAGTAAACAAGAGGAGTCATTACTTCTTGCCATATTCAGAGCACATACTCAAACGAGTAACTGGCAAGAAAGCATGTAGCGCCTTGGATGGGAATTCATGATATAACCAAATTTCCATTGCTTTTGTTACATAACACGGAGTTTACGCCTGTAGAGTTATGCCGTTTGGCTTAACAAATGCACCAGCCACATTCCAATGGCTTATGAACACTACCTTTAAAGATTTTGTAAGAACGTTTCTTGAAGCTTTCTTAGATCATTTGTGCATTCATTCGTCACATGGAAGGAGCATTTATCCTGTTCATGAAAGGTATTTGAACGATGCATACTTTATCGCTTATCTCTAAACCCATTCAAATGCCAATTTTGGGTTAAACATGGAGTTATCTTAGAACATATAGTGTCCAAAAATGGGATTTCCATAGATGAGAGTAAAATCAAAATTATCTTGGAATTACTCTCATCGACGAACTATAAGGGAGTCCAAAGGTTTATGGGACATGTAGGCTACTATAGGCGATTCATCCTCTTCTATCCCGAGATTTGTACAAGCTCCTCATTATATTCGAGTGGAAAGAAGAATGCCAACAAGCCTATGACAGGTTGAAGTAAACTTTGGCTAGCACTCCCATACTACGAGTGCCAAACTGGGATGTTATCTTCCAGGTTGATATTGATGCTTCTAGCTTTGCAATTAGATGCGTCCTAGTTCAACCACGTAAACATAAACTGGACTACCCCATAAGTTTTGTGAGTCGACAGTTATGTGAGAATGAGATGAATTATACCACCACAGAGCTTGAAGGTTTAGGAATGGTATATGCTAAGAAATTTCGACATTACCTTCTAGATAATAAATTTTGTTTTCTATGTTGATCTCATCAAGTCTTGCTAAACCTTCCTCCATATAGGAAGAATCACTAAGTGATTATTGATTCTTCACGAGTTTGATTTCACAGTGGTGGTATGGCCTGGCTGATCATCTATTTCGTGTACCTAATGGTAAAGCACCAATTGGAATAGATGATGATCTATCGGATGCTACAGTGTTTAAAGTTGAGGCTATACCAGAGTGGAGTGAGAAAATCATTAACTTTCTAGCTAATAGTTTACCAGAGGTAAAGAAGTTAAGGAAAGATCTAGCAAGGAAGTTTCTTAAATAAGCAGAACCTTACCAATTGATTGTTGAAACTCTTCATAGAATTCATAGAAGAGGTAAGGATAGCATTTTGAGACGTTACCCCTAGGAGGATAAATACTTGTACATCATTGAACAAGCACACAAAGGGGAAGTAGCTGGTGGAAAGTTAGTGGGAGATGTTACAATAAGAAAACTACTCTAATCAGGGTATTGGTGGCCCATACTCTTTAAGGATTGTGCACTATTTGTCAAAGGATGTAACGAGTGCCAACAATGTGCTAACCACAAAAGAAGGACATAATGCCCTTGCACCCTATTAAAGTTCTATAAATCTTTATGGAGGACTCTAGGACATGCCCTGAGTGCCTACGGGGATCCATGTGACTATATGTGACTATCTGGAAAGTGCATCCACTAACGTTCAGACTACATCGAACTATGCTTGGATAATATAGTGTGGGGCTGATGGTTTGCCTGCAGATCATACGAGAGAACATCATGACCTGGGCCTCTCAAATCCTTGCCAATCCTCATCGGATAAATCTGCCCCCTAGAAGGCTGCTCCGTTCATCAAGGCTGATGATGAGGGTGTCAAAAAGCCAGCCCTTTGTCCTGGGCTCTTTGATATGTTCCTGAAAGCACTATCGCTCAAGTAAGCTCAAGGTTGCATATCCCGGTGTCACCTTGGCATGTGCTGCGAGAAGCATGGTGAAGCGTGGGCCATTGAAAGTGACACCAAGGTAGACATAAGATGAGCCAATCTCCACAAGATCCCCTCTATATATGAAGCTCAATCTAGATGTGAAGGGGCGGGAAGTATTGAAGACCATCACCTTGGTTTTACCGGTAAATACAAAGGTTCCAATGAGTGCAGAGGTCCTATAAGGCATCCAACTGTCTTTGAAGCCCCTTGGCTGAATCTAGGAGGACGACGATATCATCTACATAAAGTAGTTTTTTGAGCCGGGATCAGAAGTGAGCAAGCTCGTTCTAAGACTCGAACAAAGAAACGCTTTTGTCATTAGCTTGGTCATCTATGTCGTATAGACGGTTTCGCTACTTCCTGAAAGCATGACCTCGGAAGACTGAATAAAGTTGTATGGGGATCAACACACTAGCCAACGTGGGACCAACCCTGCCTAATCCGTGAGTGCAGCTCGAGATCTCATCAATGTACAGAGGCCAAAAAGAGTGGTTGATAGAGGGCACCCCTGCTTCACGCCAATAGTGCTAGAAATCTCCTGTGATGTACCTCCTAGGGCTCTCACTCATTCGGTGACACACTCATAACAGAGGGTGATGATGCTCCAAACCATGTCAGATGGGACTCCTATCTCCTGTAGACGATGTAGGAGGCAGACTTGGGGTACAGTATCAAAAGCTTTGGGAAAACCCAAAAAGCAACAATAAATCCTTTGATGTCGTGCATTACCCTCCTTGATGATGGCGCACACGGTGAAGATGTGGTCAAGGGTAAAGTAGCTCCTCCGAAAGCTTGCCCTTCCAGAGGCTTTGCATCCATGTCTCTCTACAAAAGAGCTGAGCTTTGCCTCTAGCACCAATCCATAGAGGTTGGCCAATGTGTGGCCAATCATGAACGTTCTGTAATTATTAGGATCAAGTGGATCTCCGACTTTGAGGATGGGGGTGATGGTGACGGTGTTGGTGGACCAAGAGGGTGGAAATTCTTCACAAAGGGCTCTATTGAACATGTAGGCTAGTAGGGGCACCAGGGTATTATTGGCATGCAAGATGTACTATGCAATGAGTCCCTCGTGCTCCTACATAGTCTATGAATGGCCTTGAGGACCATGCCCTTTGTGAAGAAGGTGGAGGTCATGGGGCGGGGATTTGGTGGTGGGGGTAGGGATGGTTGATGGGGGATATGATAGAGGGAACGTGCATAGGAGTGCCATGTGTCCAAGCAGCTGAGAGAGAGAGAGAGAGAGAGAGAGAGAGAGAGAGAGAGAGTCTGCTAAAGAAAGTAACTTTTACAAGGAAGCAAAAGAAGGTGGAGGAGTGACAACGTGTCTTCTCACTGCATGGAATGAGGAGGCAGCCACTTAGAGGTTGCAACTCTTGCTACTAAACTTTGAATTTAAACCCTCATGCACCATCCCGCTTCTTCTCTTGTCCCAAAATTTGAGAGTCCTTTCCTTCATATAATTCACATTTCAGAGAGGGAAGGCCTTGTCATGTATCCCACAAGCCTTGAGGTAAGCAGCACCCCTCTTCCAATCATCTGTTGTAACATGCCAAGTAGTATTCAAGTTGTTACTGATACTGACAAGGGAATGTGTAATCCAAAATCCCTGTAAGATGTACCATCACTATTTTAAAGCCCTGACCTTGACAACAAAGCGTGGCATTATCAAATGATGTTTAGACTCTTCTTAGCGGCAAAAACAGATACTTTACATCCAAAATAATTTCAATACAAATTCAGAACTTTAGCAATAACATGCTGGTAAAAACTTTAAATTTGGCATTGTGCCCTCTCATAATTGATTATTGGAGAGAGAAAAAAAGAGAGGATAACCATACAACACTTTAAATACATCAAATATAAAGTTGCAGTTCAGAGTTCTTTCCATGAAAGGCTCTGCCAAAAAATAGGCAAAAGTACAGAGTAACAAGAAACTTACAGTTCACACTGCAAGTCTCATGCAACAAGGCACTGCAGACCCTCTGTCAGTCATATCATGACTCTCGGAAGAGATTGGCAAATATATATGTTTGCCAAGAGGGGGGGATCGAATGTAACCCACCAGGAACTCCTATTGAACTTCTCTCCACAGCATAAAAAATGACACTAGCGCCGAAGATACTGCTGCTACATTGCTTTCTACACAACTAGTATCTTGAATATACAGTCCATGGAGCCACAGGCATAGCCCACAACGAGCTGAACTGTGTACACATTGTTGCAAGTGCTTCATGTCTAAAAGATCGAGTCCTTTCAAGTATGCCCCCATCAACTGAAATGCTTGTAGACGCCTGTTTTCTGGACCACCCAGATGCAGGTCCCAAAGGTGGGAATGCTCGCAAGGTCCATGGGTGCTTAGACATCCTTTGATGCACTAGATATTTCTATGTTTTTGTGCGCTTGTTTCTGTGTGTCTGTTTTCCCCTCGAGCAACACTGCTCGATGGCTTAATCTCAATTGCCCTTTCGCATTGATCTGCAATACACGATAATTATAGAACTACTTTAAACCTATATGCAAAGCATATGCCAGGACAGATCAATGCAATCAACAGATTCTATAATATTGAACGAAAGTACAGTTTTATCTACAGCCCTTTTTCTCTAGAAGGCAGTACTAGTCTAAGTTCCTATGATCCTATTTACTAAAAATCCATATAAAGCTCAGCCATTTCACAGCCTTTTCAAGCGTGTACATGCACACGATCAAATCTGAACAGGACCACTATTGTAGATTTAATGCAAGGTATAGCCTAATCTTATACCATTCTCTACTTTAGCTTCCAAATATAAGCATGGTTTTGCTACTAACCTCTATGAGCTTGACATCAAGCCGATCTCCAACTTTCAGAAACTGCCCATCAGCACAAATGACACATTGATAAGACTTCGTCTGAAAATGAACACCAAGAGTGATAACCTGGCAGGGTTACAATTGGTACTTACATCTTCAACCTTCGCTAGTCTTTGGGTACAAACCTCACTTATGTGACAAAGTCCCTGTACAACATGCCAACATTTCACTCTAAGCGAGAGATGATGTGTAAAAAGCAGCACTCTACCAAGGGGCTCACATTAAATAGTAGTCATCCTGCATAACAAGCAAGACAGGGAATGCAGTAGAAAACAAAAACTCTCAAGACACGCTTGCACTCTTCAGTGCATGACATCCATTTTAAAAAAAGGCAAACATCTGCCTATGAAAGGGAATGCAGTAGAAAACACAACTCTTCAGTGCATGACATCCACATTAAAAAGAGAAACATCTACCTTTGAAGAGCTACGAAGTATATTTTGAATAAATTGAGAATAGGAAGGTATACAGCATACAAAACAATTTGAGTTGGCAGCAGTCAGCACACAGCCACATAAGCAGTCAATGCCAAGTTGCCAAGATAGGTTGTTAATAGTGAGCCAATGCCTGTTCATCACCTGCATACGCTCTACTAAGAACGAAGGATAAAAGAGCTCTTCTCTCACTTTATGGTAGCGTGGCTAAGAAGATGGAGTGCTGTTTCTTTCACACATCAGCTGCATTGACTACCTGCTTGCCATGCACACTTCCCTCATGTATCACAAGATGCTTCTTCATATACACATTGTGAATGAACACAATGAAGAAAAACCTAATCATGCTCTAAAGGCTATCAATATATTGAGGTGACTAGAAGAGCACAGTTTGGTAGCAGGATGTCTTCTATCAAATCTCACCATCCAGTGTTCCATCTAAAGATATTGGAGGCCCTACCTTGTCTGGAGTGGACCTCAGTTACCCCTTTTCAACTGACCACTATATATTCCTTCTGTATATTTTTCAAGGTTTTTATCTGAAATGAATCAAAATAAGGAGCTTAGATGGTGAATGTTAGAAAGACGATGTAAAGGAAAGAAATCCTCGAAGCTCCACCCTTGAGAAACCAGTCAAATCGTAATTTGGGATGGTTGCTGTGCAGGGCCAAAAAGGGTCTCACGTAGTGTCGCAGCCAGAGCTCTGCACTCTGCATGATATACAGGTACAACTCTCAGGTGATTAGCGGAACCAGGTGCAAAAAGATGACGGATTGTAATTAAGAGGAGATACGAT
The DNA here is from genome assembly GCF_041138505.1 of Cibotium barometz. Classification (NCBI taxonomy): domain Eukaryota; kingdom Viridiplantae; phylum Streptophyta; class Polypodiopsida; order Cyatheales; family Cibotiaceae; genus Cibotium; species Cibotium barometz. The sequence goes on along the minus strand of NC_141084.1, from coordinate 17,007,016 downwards.
TACGTGATTAGCTACCTGATTTGAGCTTAGAGACTATGTTCGGCAAGTCTGCGAGTGCCGATGCAATGATCTACTCTGCACAAGATCCCACTGCGTGTGGCTGCTGTGGGCTTGAACTTGTGAGGGTGAAGATTGCGTCTAAGATAACAATTATCTTATTCTTGCTGATCTATAAAAATCTCACAAATAGAAGGGGGTGTCAAGGCCTGAAGTTTTTAAGGATTACTCACCCTTATGTTGATGCCCTTGAATTGATACATTGGCTAATGTTTTCCGGTACTTGAAAAGGAGTACTTGCAACAATAAGAAAAAGCAAGAAAAGGAGCTACAGTCACTCATGGGCCATCACTTCCCCTCCTTCGTGCTATCCTCCACCTGCCGTCTCCTTGGCCCTCATATCCTGCTGCCGCCCCCAGCCTGTACGCTGTCACTGCTGTCCTCTGCCTTCGCACTGCCCCGGCCACCATCCTCCTGTGCAACCCTGCCCGCTTTCTCCATCCTCTCACGCCCCCACCTCACTGCCTCCCCATTCGCGCAACCCTCCGACTCCTCTCCCGGCTTGGAGCCCTTCCCCTTTACCGCCTCCCGCGGTCATCTCTACCCGTTTCTGCTGCTTTCCTCCTCCTTTCCCCCTCCGCCCAATCCCCGCCTTCATTCTTGCCGGTTCATCGTCCCTTTTTCTCCCGCTTCCTTCTAAGCAGGTTTTCGTGCTCGGGCTGTTGTTCTTTTAGCGAGTGTCAGCTCCCTTTGGTCTTGACCTCTTCAGAAGGACTCCATGGCAGCCGCTCCGTCATCCCCAACTGAGGTCACAGCCCCCTGCCTTTTCTCCGACGTGGACCTCCAGTTTGTTGGGGGGGGGGAAAACAAGAAAAGAAGGGCAAAAGCAAAGCATGCTTAACATCTGCCCCTTCTCATATTTGACAGTTTACATGACCTCTTTTCTTATCAAGGTCTTGTTTGTTGGCACATTAAAGCCAATCCAGCCTGAACATTTATTGATGTTGTTACTAAATTATGAGAAAACACCTCCTAATTCCTGTTACTTGAACAGAAATAGCTCCCCTCAAGAAAAACACGAGGAAAACTTCAAGAGTAGAACATCTTATGAAGGACATGTTATTACAGAGATGGGGGAGGATAAGCATGCATGTACCTCAACAGATTTATAAGACTTACATCACAGATTTCTTGTAACACAACGCTTCTCCAAGAGTTATGAGAACAGTGCGCAATAAAATAAAAGTGATCCAAAAAAGCATGTTACCTCCCGGCCTGGAGCTATTTCCAAGAAACAGCCAAAAGAAACAATTGATTTTACAACACAATCCCTGTTCAAGCATTGCATTGATTTAGCAAAGAGAAAAATTACTAAATATTGAATCAAATTTCCTACAAAAGGCATATTCTTTCTTTTCCAAACTCATGCTCAAACCTTTAAATCATTGACTGTCTTTGAGTATACAGGTTGCTTTCTTTAGAGCATAAGAGGTGAAAACTTCTGTAACTAAAACATAACGAAGCAGTACTCAAAACAAAGATAAGCAATACGTCACCATGCCTGTAAATTGTCCCAACACTAGGTTCCATTGTTAGCCCCAGGATTTTGGATTTTGCACTTTGCAAGCTTTGGGAAGACCTAGCGAGAATTCTAACCTGTTCAAAATGACATGATAAGGCACAATCAACAATATATAGTCACTCAAAGCCCCAATAGGCACCAAAGAAAGGCTTACAGAGCCGTCATCTTCTAGATCAATGGAATCCACCCCAGATTGTTCAATAATAGCTCGCACTGTTTTTCCTCCACTCCCTATGACACCATTGATTTTCTCAGGCTCCACCTGTAAAACATATCAAATAAACATTTGCAAACTCTCAGAGCTAACACTTATTCATGATTGAGACAGGTTTCAACACCGGGTTCTCTGAAATAAAGGAAAAGCATCATTTTTCTTTCTGGAAAAATATATTTTCAATCCCTGCTACTCATTTGGAAGCAGCACTCTACCACACCCGACTAAGAGACGAACAGATATTGTTACGGTTCATAACACAAATACAACTTTACAGAACGAGATACCTTCATGAACTCTATTAAAGGAGCATATTTGGAGAGTTTTCTTGCCGGTGGTGGCTCACACTTCGCCATCTCCCCTATACCAAAGATTCCCAAAAACATGATTATCTCTCTCTCTCTCTCTCTCTCTCTCTCTCTCTCTCTCAGAAATGGACACGGGCGCAGGTGTGGGCACGGGCACGGACACACACACACACACACACACACACGGACGTGGACGTGGGCACGGGCATGGGGAGCACAGGCACGGACGGAGATGGGCACAAAGACACAGACACGGAGACGGGCACGGGCAGAGAGAGAGAGAGAAAGAGAGATGCGGACGCGGACGTGGACACACAAACGGACGCGGAGGAGTATAGGTGGGGGCGGGGACACGGACGGAGATGGGAGCACGCAAACGCACACATACAGAGAGAGACACACACATAGACACACAAGCACTCGTGGACACACACGCACACACACACAAAAAAACAAACATGCGCATGTGCATATGAACATTCACTAATGGGAAGGGGTTTTCTTTTAATGTGCTTTCTCAAAACACACAATGCTGATTTTCTCAAAATGTGGTTCCATTAGTCTGATATCTTTTTTCTCCATGGTTTATCTCTGATTTGGAAGAAAGTACTTGTTTGTGAGCATTTTTTTACTTATTGCCTGTGTCTTATCTAGGAAGATTTGTACTTGGGGGGCATTGATGAAGGAACATTTCTCTAAATATCTGCCAGGTATTCATTTATTCTGCTTGCCATTTCCCACATTCATACTCTGAAGACTTTTTTGCAAGTAAAACACATTTTGGAGTGTGATCACACATTCTATGCTTTATTACCCGGAAAAAGCAGGAATATTATTGATTTAATGTCCTTTAGGTCAGTACCTAGTGCCCTAACGATTCTATTGAAAAGGGGAAATGGCTGGTGTGGGCTGGAGCAAAAGTGTGGTGACAGCATTGAGCTCAATCTCTTTTCTCCTCATTTCTCTTCTCTTCTCAATTTGCATAGAAGATAATCGAAAGATTTGGTCCAGCTATTTGAATGTGCAAAAAAATTACAGCACCACCCACGTGCTCATTCTCACACAATCATCCTCCCCATGTTTTTAACTCGTAATTATGTTTGGCCAATCTTACTAGCTTGTCTCTCGGACGATGAGATCACCCTCCAACATCATCCCAAGCGTTGGCCTAGATAATGTTCATCAAGGTCATCTTGGGCCCCAACTCTCCACTCTTGATCTTTCTACCTCTATCCACCATCACGGCCCAGCTTCGTTTTGCACAACTCAGCCCACATCTCTTTCCCCTCCACTCACCTCTACCACCAAGCCTCCTTGTGGATCCCTGCCTCAACATGGTTGGTCTGATGACGAGTGCAAGACCACATGCCTACACATCTTAAACGATAAGGCAACGAGATAAATCACTCGATGCAATACGCAAAGGACATTCCCATCATAAACGAGGAGGCCACCCATTTTTGTCACTGTTTGGCCGCCCAAGTAGCTCTCCCCTATTTCGTGCCAAGGTATAGGAGGCTACAGAGCTTTGTATTGAGGCCAGGACTCATGTCACCTACGGAAGGCCAAGACTCGTGTCACCTACGGAAGGCCAGGCCTCGAGTCACCCGTGGTGTCGCCAGGACATGGAACCCATAGTCAAGGATCCCAGTTTAGGTTTCCCACTGAGCTACTTCCGTGCTCGGGAAGACTTGCTATTTTAGAGGTTCCAAGAAGGAGAGATATATGCATTACATAATGCACCTGCACGCATCTCTGCTTGCTATTTCCCTTGTTGCTTTTTGTGAAGGTTATATATATATAACCTTTACAGTTCATATTCATTAAAGTCGGGCACCAACCATTGTCCAGTGCCCAGGGCCTAAGGGTTGCAAGTTAGCGCAGCCCAACCTTTGGGCACCTTTTTGATCATGTAAACACACGTAAGTGTGTGTGTACACAAAAAGGAGGTGCCCACCTTGGTTTGAGGGGGCTACACTGTGTGGCACACAAGGGTTGGACCCCTCCACCTCCTGCCTACCTTCCATGCACACAACTGCCTCTCTCTTTTTCACTCATTGGAGGCTAGCACATCACTTCCTGGCTCCTCCATCTGAAAATCGACATGGACAAGTCTTCTCCCTTGCTGCCGTACAGCTGCTGTACTGTTGTACTGGACTGCATCTGCTGTACCCGACTGCAGTACTATACCTGAACTGTACCCAACTGCTGTACTGTACCTGCTGTACTGTACTTGCTGTGCTCAACTGCATCACCTGTACCTGCTGTACTCGACTGCACCACTTGTACCTGCTGTGCTGTACTGGTGCTGTACCCGACTCCTGTAGTTTGCTGAAAACCCCCGTGCACCCCTACTGTACCTGCTGTACAGCCCACTGTACCCACAGTACTTGCTCGAAACCCTACTGTACCTGCTGCAGTCCATTCTAACAGATGTACCTTCTGGAAACGCTACTGTACAGTCCAGTCTACCGGTTGTACTTACTGGAAACCCTTCTCCGTACTTGCTGTGCTTACAGTAGTACTTGTTGCACAAGTGTGCTTGCTGTGAACCGGCTCTGCGTGTACCTGTTTGAGTACCTACTATTGGAAACCGTGTACTGGTACATGTTCGTGTACTTGTATGTGTTCAAGTTTGTGTACTTGCACTAGGGAGGCTTGAGCCACGGTCTTTGCAAGAGTGTGAAGCCAGGCTCTAGTACAGGAGCGTATGTTCGTGCATGGTCTCGGAACGACCGCTTTGCTTTCACTCCCCTCCAAGTGTATGAGATGGTAGCCAGGTTATTTTGACTCTTTTGACAAGTCTGGCTTCAACAATATACTCCCGACACACCCTTGTTTGGGTAGCTTTTCTTCATATTTGCATTTGCATTGGATTATCTACTTCAAAAGCCCTTGAAACCTTGTACACTAATTAAAATACTCCAATAATATACTTCAGTATTCAGAGGGGAGTCGGCCCGTTCACGGCCCGAGTAGTGTACTCTGCAATGCTCGTCTTTTGCAGATTATCTTGTGCACTGATGTATCTTTCAGTTGTTTTGTGCATTGTGGCTGTTATATTTTAAGTGTTGACACGCGCGTATTATTCACAAGACAATGCCCAACGACGTTCACACCTAGTTACAGCAGTATCATAGCATGGTTGTTTCCCTCTTCTGAGTTACACTAATTAAAATACTCCAATAATATACGTTCACGGCCCGAGTAGTGGTGTACTCTGCAATGCTTGTCTTTTGCAGATTATCTTGTGCACTGATGTATCTTTCAGTTGTTTTGTGCATTGTGGCTTTTATATTTTGATTGTTGACGCGCGCGTATTATTCACAAGACGGTACCCAAGGACGTTCACACCTAGCCGGTGTAGTTACAGCAGTATCATAGCATGGTTGTTTCCCTCTTCTGAGTGGGGAAATGGTCGTTTTGACATTGGGCTCCAAGTGAACAATTGTCGTACACTATAGACAGCCATGCACACACTGGGCAAGGGCCTAGTTCACATGGCCAACCAAGTCGTACACATACTTCTAATGCCTTGGGTAATAGGCATATGCACACAAGTTATGTGGAGGAGCAAACACATGTGGGACAACTCTCTCAAAGCCAACAAGGAATGCATGAAAATAACCCAAATTGTTTGCATATCTTGAAAGTACATGTTATAAGCTTTCAATCAAGCCAAAGAGCACCTGATTGAGAGTTCATTTTGGCCGTCAACTCTACAAGGTTCATTTTCCAAAGAAGTCAAAATAGAGTAATATAGCGCCTTGACCGGGTCAAACTGGAGTTGATAGTTGATTTCTACATCACTTCACACCTCTACAATCGAAAGATTTCTTCGTCAGACTATTCCTTGGGGAGAGAACCATTTTTGGTTTTGCCGATGGTGCCAAAACAATGAACTAATTGTAGGGCTACCTTACACAAAGAGGGGATGGAATAGCATATACGTGGCTATGGACCCCTAACAAACGTGGCACATTTTGTTCTTTCCCAAGCCACGTATTTGCCATCTCTAGTTGCAAAACAATTTGTGGATCATGTGTTTAAGTTGCATGGGGTACCGGAACAAATTGTGAGCGATCATGATGTGAATTTTATGAGCTCATTTTGGAGGACATTGTTTGAGATCATGGGGATTGTTTTGACACCAAGCACCGCTCATCACCCCGAGACCGATGGGCAAATCTAGAGTGTGAGTAACTTATTTGAGGCATTATTGCCATGATACACAAGGTGTTATGAGAGTATTGGCATGTCACCTCATGAGGCACTCTATGAGTATTAAGTACATATGCCAATGATGGTTCAAAAGCAAGAGGGAGTGAATCCTAATGCAAAAGAGGAGATGGAAAAGATGGATGCCCTCTTACAACAATGCTAGAGTTATATCAAGCAAGCTCAAGAGATGAGACACTATGCAACTGCTCATAAGAGGACATTGAAATTCAAGGAAAGGGATTGGGTCTTCTCAAGAATTCCCAACACTAGATATAGTACTCTTAAGGGAAACACGACACCAAGTATCTCATCAATATTATGCGCCATACAAGGTTTTGAGCCCTGTTTGTAAGGTTGCTTACCAATTGGGCTTCCATTACCTTCAAAGATTCATGATGTGTTTCATGTATCACATTTAAGGGCATACCATGGGCCAAAAGTTCTTGTGCAAGATGAGCTACCTCCAATGGATGAGGAGGGGATGATTGAGTATGTACCGGAAATGATTTTGCGCACAAGAAAAAGGGTCCTTCGCAATCGTGTATTGGTGGAATACTTGGTCAAAGTCTATGCAGTCATGCGCTTGGAACTCAAAGCGCTCCACCCCCCCCTCTGTGATCTGCATTGCCTACACCTCCTTCCCCCTTCCCCGCAGCGCCCCCCCTTGTTGCCCAGCCCCTTATGCGCACCCTCGGTCCCATTGTCTACTTGCAGCCCCCTCTTCCCCGTTATCCCGCCTACGCCCCCCTGATCCACCTATGCCCCTCCCCTCCCCACCCCCCCACCCCGCTTTTCGATTCGCCTACACCCCCCCCCCCTTCCCTCCTCGCTTTCCTCCTCTATAGCCTCACCGCGTACCCCACCTTCCTCCGGCTTCTTTGTCCCTTTCGTCTTCATTTGGCAGCATCTTCAGTTCTTGGGCATTTTTCATTCGGTAAGTCTCGGCCTCTTGTGGTCTTCACCCTCAAGAGGACTCCATGGCAATCGCTCCGTCATCCTCGCCCGAGGCCGCTGTAACTTGCTTATCTTTCTCTGAAGCGGACCCTCAGCTCCTCGCTACGACTGTTGCATCCTTAGAGGCCTCCACTCTAGTATGCAAGATTGTCGGTAGCCGCCTTGCACACAGACAACTCAGAGATCTTCTTCAAGCTTAGCTTCCTTGGTGAACCTGCAACCACGTTAGGTTCGACTTGCCACCAGCAGCGTTAGATTGAGTCATGCAATTGAGCCCCGTTGCATTGCGTACAGCCAAGCCTTCTGTGCATGGTGGCAACATGGCTTCGACTCCGCATGCAACCCACTGGCTGGCGTTTCAAGCTTTCATGTGACAGTCTCCTTCCCAGGCCTTAGGAACGAATACCTTCCTCTTCTTGCGGTAATCGGTGGAGCCATTGGGAGAGTGATGAAATCCCCTCCAGTGCCGCTTCGTCCCTCCCACAAGCGGCCATGATTCCATCCCTTCGCATATGTATTCCCTTGTCAGAGACAGTGCCTCATGTCATGTCCATTGCTTGCCTTCGCGGAGACCCCATCATTTAGCGAATGAAGTACCCAGGCCTTCCTGGGCAAGGTTTCATTTGGAGGCAGATAGGACACCTTGGCAGAGCTTGCCCTTAGCGCCGGTCCAAAAAACGTCTCCGATGCCCCCCCCCCCCCCCCCCCCCCCAAAAAAAAAAAACTCCTCCCAACGGTCCTCATTCTGATCTTCATCAAGGGATAGAGAGAGGGGCAGTCGAACACTAGGACCTGACCCCGAACGACTCTCCTGCCGGAGAGTGGCAGACCATTGGCCCGCACCAGGGCTCTCAGAGGATTACCGGAGCAGAGCACCACCACCGCGTGCGTCAAGCTAGCAGAGTATAGGAGAATTCAGTTCTGTCATAGAACCGTTTAGAGCATTTATCACAGCACCTACCTGTCGGCAATAGGCCTCCTCCAATCAATGTGATGGTCCCTCCGGCCCCTTCCGATTGGCAACCGTTACCCCGTCGAGACGACTCCTCCCGTTCTCAGTTTCCAGTAAGGCGAGCTAGCCCTGCTAAACCCCCGACGAGCCCCTCCCGGCACTCTCCCTATCCGATGGATCACTCCCGGCCACTCCGATCTCCCTCTTCTCTGCCTCCTCCTCCTCCTCCTCCCCCCCCCCCCACCCCCCCCTCCTCATCCTCGCCTCTGACTCTTCGCACAGCACTCCCCCCTTGCCATGTCCTCTTCCTCTGAGCCCACACTCCCCCCTCCCTCCACCTCTCTAGAGCACTCCTGTCGCCCTCCTGCAACCCTGACCTAGAGCGGAGAAAGCCGGAAAGCTTTGTTTGCTGCTTGATTCATCGATTCTGGAAGCCGGTAGAGATGACCACCGCCGCTTCCCTAGTGAGGTCTCTCACACCAGAATTCTGAGGTGGGCCCCTAGGATCTTGGGGCTGCCTGTGGATTATAGTTTGTTCCGATGGAAGGAACTGATATTTTTGAGGAGACAATTGTTCCCATTCGGATCTATGTGGTGTTTCATCATTCTAGACCTTCTACGCCAAAGAGTGGCGCGATGGTCTTCTCCTTTCCCTCGAGTGCAGCACCCCAGGGACAAAGTGGGATTTGGAATTGGTCGCATCTCACACTATCTTTATGATCTACGCATCATCGACGTGCTCACCCACCTTTGGCCCCTGGCTAGGATGGAGCTACGAGGCTCAAGCCATAGAGATCAGGACGGGAAGGTGGTGTCCTCCAACCTGGAGGTGCTGCTCTTTGTGTTCAGGTACTCCCCCCCCCTCTTACAGATACCTCCATTGTCATCGATGGAGTTGAGTATGCCTACTCTCGCGCTTGGACAGAGTGACTAGGATCCGCGCCCACTTGGCGCGCCTTCGCCCCAGGACTAATTGCAATTATTCCCCATCAAGACCCACGCCCAAGACCTCGAGTAGAGGGAAATTCCGATAGTTTCACCTCCCACAAAGATTGATATGCTGATAGCCTCATGGAACATTCAAGGTTTAGGGGGGCCTCAGAGCTTTCAAAGGCGAGGCATCCTTAGAGAAGAGCTTCACAGAGCTCCAATTGGGAGACCCATCGACATTCTTTCCCTCCAAGAGCACCATCTTTTAGAGGGCCGTACACGCTGCTGCAGGAACATTTTACCAGGTAAGAGCCACACTTTTTGGTCTCCCTCTTTCAGTCCCTCCGGATGCAGGGAGGAATTTGTATTTCTGTCAACGAGCAACTCTTGCCAGCAGTGGCAGGCTTAGGTGTCAGAATTCTCTAGGCGAGCGCTCTGGGTTACCATTATTATTGGAGAGGACTGCATGGGCTTCCTCAATGTTTATGCCCCGAATGCCATAGCAAGTAGAGCCATCTCTGGAGCACAGTCTGTCAGGTCCTTCCTCACGCTGACCTTTTGTGCATGGGTGGAGACTTTAACATGATCGAGTCATCACAGGCCAGACTCAGAGAAGGCATGGCTACAGTCTCAAGAGCATACTACTCTGTATGGGAGGAGTTGATCCTGGCACCTAGGGGGGACAAGACCCTTGGAATCTACCAGAGTTTGGGCGCAGCCCCAGGAGCCTCTGCTTCTCGTAGTCGGATAGGAGGAGCACCGGCCCCAGCCTCTCTCGACTTCACAGGTTCTATGTGGATGAGTGGGCTTGGGGTCGCGGGAGCGGGAGCATGATCGACATCTTGGCCAGCACCACTTGTTTGGATCACGCCCCAGTTATTCTGTCCTTCGACGAGATCCCTAGAGGCAAGACAAGCATGCAAGCACTAGGATTCTGGAGTCCAGACAGCCTCATACAGGACCCCAAGATCTGCAGCACAAAAGAGCATATATGGGCGGGACTGTATTTTATCCCAGGCTTTGCCGTGTGCACCTTGGATGTAGGCCTTGGTGAGACCAGCAAATTTTTACAGGAGGCAGCACATGGCAGATTGAGGGGATTTCGTGAGCAAGAGCGGAGGCTGAGGAGGGGTCTTGCTTCTCTCCAATGGCTTCACAAGAGTTCCCTCGATAGCCTGTGGATTGAGAGTCATCTTGCTCCTACCCGTACAGAGAGCAGATCCATCGAGGAGAGGAAGGCGGAGTACAAGTACCATGCGAGAGCTTCCTTTTGGACCTAGAGGCCAGAGATAGTCACGAAGGACTTCATTAAGCCCCCATAGGCAGAGAGATGGTATTCGCAAGTTGCGTGGCTAGGATAGAGCTATTGTTTCTAACCCCCCCCCAACATGTGAGAACATAGCCACTGATTTTCTCCGATACACTTGATTCGTAAGGAGGGTGATGACAGATTGGAGATCCGACGGTGAAGACCCATCACCGTTTTTAGGACCGCCTACAAGATCCTGGCCAAGGCCATGAACCGAACACTTCAGCCTTTCCTCCCTAACTTAATCCATGACAATCAGACAGGTTTTGTTCAGGATCAGAGCATTCCGGACAACATCTTCACCCTCTGGGAGGCGACAGCTACGGCCAGGATGCGGCAACAGGACCTCATAGTGCTCCTCCTAGACTTTGAGAAAGCTTATGATAGGGTTGATTGGAGCTTTCTGGAGGGCACAATGCACTTGATGGGGTTCCCAATGGAGTGGATCCGTGGTGTTTAGGCCTTTACTCAGCCTCTGACTGTCAAGTTCTCATCCTGCAAGCCTGCGGCGACAGATTCCCCTTTTCTCGCTCGGTCCAGTAGGGCTGTCCACTGACACCTTACCTTTTCCTATACGTCGCCGAGGCCATGAGCAGTTTCCTCTCAGCTCAGTAGATGGGGCTCCAAGGATTGCATCTTCACTTCTGTACTCACGAAGAGCTGCTCGACTCAAAGTTTGCAGATGACACAGTACATACCAATCTGGAGATGTGGGGACTCTCCAGAGATACGTTGAGGTGATCGAGATCTTTTGTCGCGCATCAAGAGTGCAGATCAACTGCCACAAGTCACGTGGTTTCTGAATAGGCTCTACACCCGCCCCAACTTGGCGCCCAGTTGAGGCTTTCCAGTGGATCCCTAGGGGCACTCCAGTCCACTATCTGGGATGCCAGAAAGGGAACCAATATCTCTCCTCCAGAGCAACAGCTCGCCCCTCTTCTTCTAAGCATTCGGATGAAGCTTTTGTATTGGATCTCTCAGAGGCTCTCCTTAGCTGGTTGAGTAGTGGTGGCAAACCAGGTCCTTCTTGTTACCATGTGCTACATTACTTCTTGTTGGGCTTTCTCCCAAGCAAGCATTGGTTAGTACAACAATCCGGAACTTCTTGTGGGCCAGTAGTGGGGGGGGCCTCGCCGCAGAGCACTGGATAGACCTTCACAGAGATGCGGGCCCGTGGATTTAGCCCAGCTTTTGAGGACAGATTTGCAGCCAGCCTACTCCGAGCTTGGGATCACCTCAGGCCGGCCCTTGGGCAGTCAGTTCCAATAGCCCCCGAGTAGCGTCTTCGGCAGCCCCTGATCTAGAACACCCTGATCCATATACCCAATGGCCATATGTTGGAGGCCTGACCTGCTAGGTCCCTTGGAGATTGGCTTGCACAATTGCCCCCGGAGGCTCAGGAGAGGCGTGGCAAGGATCCGGGGTAGAGAAAGACTCAGCCTTGACATCAACTCTCCTATTCCCTAGGAGTGGCTAACACCTATCCCAGACCCGACCCCCCCACAGTGGCTAGGCGTGTTTACTAGGCATAATATTCTCTTGGCAGTCCATGGCGCGGATCAGGGCTATGGTTGTGCAGTTTACAGTCACACACATGTTTTAGTTCCAACATACATGGCTCATCCATGAGCATGATACTTGTGACATGAGTCCTTGATGATATTCTCCATTCATGTGACAACGCACAAGTACATCTATGGTTTCAAGGACAAACCTTATAAATGGGGATAGTTTGTAACAAAGCTACAAAGCTCTCACGCCCATTTTGGGTCTAAGACCAAGGGATTAAGTGTATGTAAAGGGGCCAAAGGCTAGGAAGTAGGTTCGCCATGCCCATGGACACCTTTAAGTGTAGTGTGAAAGGACTCTCGTGTATATAAGTAATTATAAGGCTAATGATGAGGCTAACCAATATATTAATCACAATTTACAGCTTTCTCTCTAATCTTGTCTATGGAGACTTCTCCCACTTGAGAAGAAGAGTGTGCCCTCCTCTATTGACTGCAACCCTACAAACTCCAGTTCATGAGTGTTCTACTTTGTTGCATAGGATACCACTCAAACATCCATGACGTACTGCTTGGAGGGGGGAGGGGGGCGGGTGCGGGGCAGGTGATTGTGATGAATACTCAGCACACAAGACATCAGAAGGAACAGACAGACCTTGATGGGACACCTGCTCCCCCAGACCTGACACCTGCTGGCTCCTCGTACACTTAGGAGTTATAAGGGTCATGCACAGTCCTGTCGAGATCCAAATGCCTCACAACTAATGATCCAGGCCTCCTTTTTTCAGCTCCACGCTTGGAATATACTCTAGTGCCATAGAGCAACACCACCCCAAACAATGGGCATGTGTCTCCTTGTATCCTGTCATAGACCAGGATTACAAATCATGAGCCCACTAGTGTGGTTTTACTACTCATTGTACACAAGAGGACCCACATAGTATGTATTTTCTTTGGCCTTTTTATGAGTGTTCTACTTTGTTGCATAGGATACCACTGAAACATGGGGGGAGGGGGGCGCAGGTGATTGTGATGGATACTCAGCACACAAGACATCGGAAGCGTCAGAGAGACCTTGACGGGAGCCCTGCTCCCCCAGACCGGAGACCTGCTGGCTCCTCGTATACTTAGGAGTTCTAAGGATCATGCACAGTCCCTTCAGGGAGCCAAATGCCTTCACCACTAGTGATCCAGACCTCCTCTTTTCAGCTCCACGCTTGGAATATACTCTAGCGCCATAGAGCAACACCACCCCAGACACTGGACATGTGCCTCCTTGTATCCTGTCATAGACCAGGATTACAAATAATGATCCCACTAGTGTGGTTTTACTACTCATTGTACACAGAGGACCTGCATAGTATGTATTTTCTTTGGCCTTTTTATGTTTCCATGTTTATGGATGACTGTCAGTTTACACATGGAACATATGTAACAGTTTTGTTCTCATGGATCCATTGGGTCTTTAGTAGATGTTAATAACATCTTTCTTTCTTTCTTCTTCAATGCCTATTAGCAAGATAGGAAATGACACATTGAAAAAATGCTATATGGGGCCCAGACTTCTAAAACTTTGCCAGAATGGCAACCGATATCTCTCCGGAGCAGCAGCTCACCCATCTTCTTCTGAGCATTCGGAAGAAGCTTTTGTACTGGAGCTCTTCGAGGCTCTCCTTAGCTGGTCAAGTGGTGGTGGTGAACCAGGTCCTTCTTGCCACCATGTGGTACATTACTTCTTGTTGGGCCTTCTCGAGCATGCATTGGTCAGTACAATGATCTGGATCTTCTTGTGGGCCAGAAGTGATGGGAGGCCTGCCCGGGCCACGGTGGCCTGGAGCGTGATGATTCAGCAACGACGCAGAGGGGGCCTAGGCTTCATTGACCCCACCATTCAAAGCCGCGCCCTGTTGGGCAAGCTGATTGTTAGAGGACTCCTTGGTGGTGAGCCTTGGAAGGACTTCCTCTTGGCCAGGATTTCAGCCCGTACCCCCAGCTTGGGGGCCCCTGGCCACAGAGCACTGGATGGACCTTCACAGAGATGCGGGTTTTGAGGACAGATTTGCAGCCAGCCTACTACGAGCTTTGGTTCACCTCAGGCCAGCCCTTAGGCAGTCCGCTCCAGTAGCCCCAAAGGAGCGTCTTTGGCAGCCCTTGATCTGGAACACCCTGATCCGTTTACCCAATAGCCATATACTGGAGGCCCGACCTGCCTGTTCCCTTGGAGATCGGCTTGCACAACTACCCCTAGAGGCTCAGGAGAGGGGCGTGGCAATGATCCGGGGTAGAGAAAGACTCAGCCTCGGCATCGACTCTGCTATTCCCCAGGAGTGGCTCGCACCTTTCCCAGACCCGACCCCCCACAATGGCTAGGCGTGTTTACTAGGCATGATATTCTCTTGGCAATCCATGGCCCGGTTGAGGGCTGTGGTTGTGCAGTTTACAGCCACACACACATGTTTTTGTTCCAACATACATGGCTCAAGCATGAGCATGATACTTGTGACATGAATCCTTGATGATATTCTCCATTCTTGTGACAATGCACATGTACATCTATGGTTTCGAGGACAAAACCTTATCGGTGGGGATGGTTTGTAACAAAGTTAAAAAGCTCTCACGCCCATTTTGGGTCTAAGGCCAAGGGATTAAGTGTATGTAAAGGGGCCAAAGACTAGGAAGTAGGTTCACCATGCCCATGGACACCTTTAAGTGTAGTGTGAAAGGACCGTCGTGTATATAAGTAATTATAAGGCTAATGATGAGGCTAACCAATATACTAATCACAATTTACAGCTTTCTCTCTAATCTTGTCTATGGTGACTTCTCCCACTTGAGTAGAAGAGTGTGCCCTCCTCTATTGAGTGTAACCGTGCAAACTCCGGTTCACGAGTGTTCCACAAGAGGATACTCAACACACACGACATCAGAAGGGACAGAGAGACCTTGATGGGACACCTGCTCCCCCAGACCTGAGACCTGCTGGCTCCTCGTAGACTTAGGAGTTATAAGGATCATGCACAGTCCCTTCAGAGAGCCAAATGCCTTCACCACTAGTGATCCAGATCTCTTTTCAGCTCCACGCTTGGAATATACTCTAGTGCCATAGAGCAGCACCACCCCAGACAATGGACATGTGCCTCCTTGTATCCTGTCATGGACCAGGATTACAAATCATGAGCCCACTAGTGTGGTTTTACTACTAATTGTACACAGAGGAGCCGCAAAGTATGTATTTTCTTTGGCCTTTTTATGTTTCCATGTTTATGTTTATGACTGTCAGTTTACACATGGAACATGTGTAACAGTTTTGTTCTCATGGATCCATTGGGTCTTTAGTAGATGTTAATAACATCTTTCTTCTTCAATGCCTATTAGCAAGATAGGAAATGACACATTGAAAAAAAAACTTATGGGGCCCAGACTTCTAAAACTTTGCCATTTCACATGATTGGTCAGATAAGAATCCTCGAATATAACAAGTCGCTCCATAGTGTTTCCCTGTCATACACACTCTTGCTTGTAAGCTGGACGTTTCTGCAAATTCTAAACATCCCATGATTCCGGCTGCAATAAGAACTAGATAGACACTCAGAATTCTTTACCAGTAAAGGTATGCTATGACACATTAGTAACTACTAACCACCTTGTACTGGTGTGTGCAATGCAAACATATTTAAACCTGTATTGAGAGTGTAAACCAAAATGCCTCAGTTAAAAATATTGTTTCTGAGAGAGAGAGCCAAACATATGCTTGAGTTATTCATTGGACTAAGGTTACAAAGATTACCAAGAATTCGACATCTTCCATCCTTGGCTTGTAGAAGGGCCTTTTCCAGAATTTTTAGGCTGACCCCTTCAACCTAAAATGTTTCCCCATAAACTTGGCATTAAAAACAATGGCACAGACCCTTCCTTAGCTAGTTAGACACAGCAACAAGTTTGTTATCGGACCTTGATATCCATCTGGAAAGCTGTAATGCCAGTTTCACTTCCAGCAATCTGGATTAGTTACAAAAATACCAAGTCATTTTCTTCTTCTCTGGCAAGAAAGAGCCTTCTATTAAGCATGAAAGAACCAAAACCAAGTCATTTTCATAACTAAATTCAGATAAATCTGTAGGGGGTATAAAAAATAATACAACCATCAACCACTTTATAACCACCAAATTTCTTCTAACTTGGGAGCTCAAATGTCTTTTTTTTTTAAGGCATCATTGAAAGTACTATTTACTCATTATTTCTAGAAACTTCTCGCTTTTCAGATGCTCAGTTGTCCCTCTCTCTTTGTTTTAAATATGGAGGAGGTTATCATACTAGGTAATGACCATGTAAGAAGGCAGATATCTAAAGTCCTACTCTCCACAATGCAGAAGAAAACTATTTTACCCTTGGCTTTTACTGGCTCAACAGGTCATGGAGATCCAGTGCATTCCCCTCGTGCTCAAAGAAAATACATCTTGCCACATGAATTCAATTACATCACGAAAGACGGCCATGTACAACATGGCATCTGGCTTTGTGTCAAGACTGTACCTTGCCATGTGTTATAATGCAGCCACTAGTTTGTCCAGCAACTATAGCACCAAAGAGTTTGACATCCTATCATTTGAACAAGATGCATGCACAACATGATATAAAAAAAGTGAAAAAACAACTAATTGGCAACCTTGAAATCCATATCCCCCAAGGCATCCTCTGCTCCAATAATATCACTCAATATTACTGGTTCTCCATCTCCTTCAGACTCACTCGAATCCAAAATCAGCCCCATTGCAACCCCAGCAACAAGATGTTTGAGAGGAACTCCAGCATCCAGCATTGCTAAACAGCCTCCGCATACAGATGCCATGCTGAGGATTAACAACAACCCACAAATTGTTGATTCGGGTCTCAAATCAAAAGTTTAAGCAGAAAGCTGAAAGTGTTATGTAGACAAACCAAAAAATGGCTATGCAAAAGGGAAAATGAAAATCAAACCTGGATGATCCATTACTTTCTGTGATTGTACTTTCCACACGTATCGTGTAGGGAAATTTTTCCTCTGAAGGAAGGGCATGCTCAAGTGCCTTTTCTGCAAGCACTCCATGGCCAATCTCTCGACGACTAGGCGCTCCAACTCGTCCAGTCTCACCAACAGAAGAAGGTGGAAAACTGTACTGCATTTCCCCCAAACAGTGATCAGAAATTATTATCTTGCTTATAAATGCTCTCTTTAGATTTGTTTCATAGCACAGTGAAAGTTAACTCAAGAGCCAACAAAAAAATTCCTAGAGAAGCAAGCTTGTAGAAAAAGAATTCTACAAGAACCAAGCCAAACCGCACTATCTCAGAAAGTTAGAATTTCTACGACACTGTAATAAAGGCTTTGAGCTGGGACCTCTGGGAGAAAAAAAATCTCATGAGTCAAGTTGACAATGTGTCAAAGGCTAGAGTACATAAAGCCTACTTTTCAATTGTAGGTATCATCTTACAACAATTTACTTTGACAATTTGGACATTGGAGCATTGCTCATCCAATCCTTTTTACTTCCAACGATGGGATCTATTTACCGTTTCATAGCTTAAGATTATCGGCCTCTAGGAGTGGGTTTAGTGCTATAAATTTTGCTTCATTGCCTAATCTTTTTATCCTTGAAATAAGGGATTTAGCAAGGCGTTTGCCAAAGATTTACAAGTTTTGCAAGTGTTTAAAACAAACGGCTGAGAATGGTGAGATACAAGAGTAGTGTGTTGGTGTACTTGTTCATTTTCCTCACAAATAATCACATAATCACTGACTTACCCACCCTTGGGGATAAAATCTCTCACGGAAATCGGGTTCTCCAAAAAAACCTATAAATTTTCGTTCATCGCATGAAATTCTTCAAACTTGAAGCATAAAAAGATATTTGTGGATTTTACCTCTCTTCCACACTTGCATGGTGGTAGGGCATCCCCTCACAGCCATAGTCACAAAAAAACATGTTTCGACAGTTTGAACCTGTGAAACGTTGCCTAGCAAAATTGTCTACAAAACAGCCGAACCTCTTCCTAAACAAAATTTTCCCAAAATTTAGATCGCGTTTTTTTCCCCTTCTGATTTTCACGATTTCTTTCCACCTTGTTTCTGCTCGTGTGCTTCCAGGAAACTTGTGCCCCCCTTGCAGCCCGTGTATTGCGCACAATGCCCCCTCGTACGCCCGTGCCCCGACTGCCCTTAGGGCCTCTCTTTCTCCTTCCATCTCCACCTCTTCTCCTTCCTCTTCCTCTTCTTCTTCCTCTCCATCCTTCACCCCTTCTTCTCCTTACACTTCCTCCCCTTTCCCCCTCTTTTTCTACTTCCTCCCTTCTTCCACTTCCTCTCCTTTTCCCCTTTAATCCCTTAAATTCTACACTGAAATTCATTGTGTGTTTTATTTAGTAAAAAACTAGTGTTCTATTGCCAAGGAGCAATGCACATGGGGAGGCTGGCGAAGATTGTCACGAAAGAAACCATAAGCATCTAAAGTAGGCTGTCGAAACATAATATGGTTCTTGGCCTTCCAAATAGTCCAGAGTGCCCAGTGTCTCATCCAGATGATAAAAGTGTCAAATTCAGCCTTGCAAGATGGCAAAACACCAAGAATCCAAAAGAGTTTTCCTCCTTTGAAGGAGGTAAAACGTCCTTGGAGATTGCGAGCCAGTGCTTGCAAGAAAGTCCTAGACTTCGTGTAATGCCAAAGAAGATGCAAAATGGACTCTACATGTCCTCCACATCTACAACATCTATCACTAGAGATATGTCGTTTTGCCAGAAAAGTGAAAACTGGAAGTATTCCCACAAAGCATCTCCATAAGAATATATGCTATTTGAGAGGCAGCTTACAACCCCACATTAGTCAAAGCCTTTGTTTCCACCATTTAGTATTCTTATGCATTCCCCATAAAGTATCAACATGAGGTTTAGATCCAGAGGAAAGGAAGCAACAATTTGTACACATAACCAGGCGAAAATACATCCAATCAAAGAGGACTGGTATGACCAACGAGTTGCCAATCATGAAGTCTGTCCTGATCATCCAGGGGTGGGATAGGTTCAAAAGGCCACAACAGTGTAGTAATAGTTTTCCACACACTTGTGATCATAGTAACAAAAAAACCTATTTCTAGCTTTCGAAACGTCGAAACTTCTAAACGGTTTTTAAAAACCTCGAAACCTCCGGAGTATATGGCAGTTTCGCCCAAATTTCAAGTTTTCTCTCTCCCCCACCCTCCCCCAACGGGCGGATGGGATTTTTATGGGATTTTTCTAATTTTGTTTTTCTTCCATATCCTCATCACCTTCCTTCCCTCTTCTTATCCTGCCTCCCTCCTTCCCTTTTCCATCTTCTGCTACTTCTTTCACCTCTACTCCCTCTACCTTCATTCTCTTCTTCTTCCTTTCTCTTCTTCTTTCCCCTTTTTCTTCATACACCATTCTTCAATGTCTTAAATATTTCCCAACTTCTACCTTCTCTTCTTCAATTTCTTAAGAGTCCTTGATTGAACCACTTGTGGCATCTAATCAAGCAAAATTGCCATAATGCCTCACCAAAATAAGGATGGTTCCCCAAGAGAGAAGACACCATTTTTTCATCATTACACTATGTTTTTAGATGACTACTGTAAGTTCCTCAAGTATTTTTACTTTATGAAATTATTGATTTTTCGAAACCTCGCCGTTTCTTAGCAGAGGGACGAAACCTTTCAAAACAAAACGAAAAAAAACTCGAAACGTTTCTTGTGACTATGCTTGTGATGCATACCCAAGTTATGTTTCACATAGCCTTATGGGAAAGTGAACACAAGTTCCTCATCTGTTTACGACATCTGCCACAATGTTTACTCCAAGAAAGGCCACAAAGCACACCTTTCACTGTTTCTGTACTGCAAGTGGTTAAGAAAACACCGAAGACCAATGAATGTTGTCCAATCGAAGAGAATTCCTGGTCAGTGCATCTCAACCACTAAATAGAAGACAAGACTAATTTCCAATAACGAAGAAGGGGAGATGGATAAGGGCATCGTGGAATTTCTCCTTCAAATTTACTAAGCACTGCTTCCGAGGGAGAACTCTGCCAATTGCCATAAGCACACATGTCTACAAGCATTATGGCCCATGGCTACCGAAGTTGAAAAAAACTGGGAATCATGATGGCCTTTCCTGCCAAGCAATGATAACCCACATCAAGTATATTTAGTCCACCATGCGTTTTACGTGTGCAAGACCAAAGATCGTCTCAAAAGACGCAGCGCTCTCACATGATGCTTCGTTTTCCACAACAATTCCAAGGCATCAAACATAAAAGTACCAATATGACTTTTACGCCAAATCAACAACGACGAGTAAAATTGCACATAGGCCATAATGATCGATTAAACAATTCTGAGACCCACATGTAAAGGCCATATTGAAAGCTACCAATATGCTAGCTTGGCCTTCAATTTGTTCAATACCCAATGAATGGCATCTTGCGTAGACATATACCATGCTAGTGGATATCCCAAATGTCTAACCAAGTGGTCTCGTAAAATAACTTGTCTTTACAATACCAATCCATGCCGGTCACAAGAAGTCAACAAAAGCAGTTTAGACTAAGGCATGCTCCACAAGCCTCCAAGACATCTGCCTCCACAATAGCCACCACTACACCCTCATCTACACCATCAGCCACTAATGGCGTACAACTCTTACCCGCGGTATTTGATGATAAGCAAGAGGGTGAGGTTGAGAGGCAAAAGAAAGCCCTTATCCGTGCTTATGGCACAGTAAAGGAACAACAATTTTTCGTCCTCTTCGATATGGACAACTCTGAGGATACCATATCTACTCTGTTGGCTAAAAAGATGAGTTGTACACTTGTACCCCACCATCTGGACATAGACAGGGACTCATATTTTCCATAAGGCTCACCAGTTTGAATTCAAGGTTCAAAAGGCCACATTAAAGCAAGACTTCATCGTTCACCTATTTTGATGTCTCATATGATTCTCCCCATTTAGTGGTTTAGGGAGTACGCACCCATTCCTGATTGGAGGCAGAACACTTTTAAGATATCAAGTACACAATTTTCACTTGGAGAATTTTCTTGACCTTGCAGCAACTCTTACAGACTTGCTCAAGGGCATGAAGATGCGCCGTCATAAGGTGTTCTTTATGAGCAAAGCAATGGAGGCATTCCATGCAATGAACAAAGTTACCTCCGAGATTCCCGTTCTCAAGTTGGCTTTATGGAATAATCCTTTTGAGGTGATTACCAATGCCAGCAATTTAGCCATAGGAGCTGTCCTCTAGCAAGAAAGGTGCCAAGAGACTTATTATAGCCATGTATGACAAAGAGTTATTTGTGGTGATGATGGCTCTTAAGCATTGAGACTGCTTCCTTGACTTTTTCAACTTCCTCTTTCGCTTTTTCTACTTTTCCTTTGCCTTTTACTACTTCTTCTTGAGCCTCAATTTGGAGCTTAAGCAATTTGTTTTGCTCCAAAATTGCTTGGACGAAGTCGTCACACTTAAGTGCAGAAGCGTTTCGTTGGTGGTTTCTTCTTTGTCGATCTCTCCTTTCATATCTTCTTTGAAGCTTTCTGAAGAAGTCTCTCCTGACATTGTGGAGGCCTGGGTGGTTTTTCTTGACCACAGTTTTATCATCCCCACGGGACCATAATTGCCGGGGGTTTTTTGAAACGCGTTTCATAAACATTTCTTTCAAATTCCAAACGTCTCATAGAAAGGAGGGAAGGGGTACACGCCCCATAATTTATATATAAGTTTATAATATGCAAATAATATTTGGTCTTCCCTACAAAAACAATATTAAACATGCATTATTTACACATTAAAATATGTTTACAAGTTAAAAGTAAAGAATCTGGGTGACCCAATTACAATGGACACCCAACTGACCAATTGGCATAAATAAACTAGCAATATCAAGAATCAAGATCCGGATTCCATCATATAATGGCAAAAACTCAACTCAAAAATATTATATAAAGCAAGCTGCAGGCAAGAGTGACATAATCCTAAGCACTCAAAGTGATCACAAAAAGTCTAAATCCTAAGCTGATACACAAAAAAGTAAACTGAACTCTGAAATACACAAAATAAAGCATGTTGATAGATGCATGACAAACTAGAGAAGCCTGATAGCCCAAAGACTAGAGTCCTCACTCTCGAGTCTGGGCATTCAATCCTCAACATCCTCGATGTCTTCATCAATAACCTCCTCGGTTGACTTGGCGTCATTCTTAGAAGAGGACGATGATGTCTCAACTGCCGCACTCCTCTCAACTGCTACACTGGTACTAGCACCTCCTGATAATGCTTGTGTTGATGCTGTGTGGCATGAGCAGGTGCCATCAACTTCTCCTACAACATGGGATATATGTAGCACCCCTCCTAAGGAATCTCTGGGACATCTTTCACCTTCTCAATGTCCATTTTATTGCCATTGACCTGGTAAGGCTCTATCGGATTGCCCGACTGCTCAATTAGTCGAAGATTGCAATGGCATCACACCAACCGCTCCAACTAAGCAATAGACACATAGTCACAGGGGACGGAGGGGACGGAGGCTTGGAACGCCGGGACGGCGAAACGGGACGGCGTAGGGACGGGGACGGCAGGGGACGGACGGATGTCCCCCTGGAGGCGTCCCTCACAAGGGACGGTGAAGGGGACGACAGTAGGAACGGGGACGGCTGTGGGGGACGGCCCTGTGGGAGGGACGGCAGGGAGCCATTCTGTGGTTTCTTGTGCCCGTTTCTAGCCGTTTGCGGGGCCGTTTCTAGCTGTTTGGCTTGGCCGTTTGGGGAGGCCTTGATTTGAGGCTTGGGCCTTGAGGCTTGGGCCTTGGCCCTTGCCTCTCTCTTGCCTTGAGGTTTGGCCTTTAGGCTTGAGCCTTGGAGCCTTGGGCCTTGCCTCTCTCTCTCTCACTTGCCCTTGCCTCTCTCTTGCCTATCTAATATCTATATAAGGCTACAAGGCTACAAGCATGGAGTTTAGGCTTTAGCGTAAACGGCCCTTCGGAGAGAGGGGCTCACGCCCCCCTCCGCACCTTCCCCCAAGTAGGCTGGTGTGAAACTGCGCGCCGCAACGGACCCAAAATTTACAGCCCATATGCAGTAGGTGTATAATAACTCACCGCATATGCATGTAGCCTGGTTGGCAGTGTGCCAACCTTCTCCATAATCGTCTCATGCTATCTGGCCACAATCAGCCACCATCCGGTGTTAATATGACTCAAAAGCTTACCATTTTATGTAATTTTGTGCTCATTTTGATGTACTTCCAAAGTAGAATAAGTGTAGAGTAGAAAAACTTTAAAAAAAGTATTTTTTGAGTGTCGTTCCCTCCCCCGTCCCCGTTCCCTACTTATGGCCGTCCCCGTCCCCGTCCCCCGTCCCTTGTGACTATGAATAGACAACATGTTCCTCTTCTTTGTATGGAAGACGGTCCATGTGCTCGAGTTCCTCTCACAAAGACCCAAAGTACAATCTTCTGAGAGGACTCAAACGGTGAGGCATTTCTGCCAGTAAAAGAACGAAACATTGTAAGTACAATCATCATTGATCACTGTATCATGTATATGTTATAACTTATAAATTGAAATAACAATCTTGTCTTTTAGAGTTGTACTCACCAAGTGAGGGCTACAGATCCCATACTTCTCCCACCATGAGACTGGCTGAAGCTGTCTCTCTCGCATGACAGCATTGTGTCTACCAAATGTGTGGCTAGCATTCCGGTACACTAGCCGCTCATCCTCCAAGCGTCTCATGAGCTCCACATCACCTCCTGTCCAATTCTGAATGTAATCTTGCCATCCGTCTTCTAACTCTTCATTAACATACTATGCCTCACTCCGTCGTGCAATATGTGGGCAACCGCGTGGATTGATCTATCAAAACCAATCCCACCGGTCGTTCCAAACCTTGAAAAATTAGCCATAAATGATCAAAGCTCTTAGCTAAAGCCTATAATACAAAATACAATAAGAAGGCAACTAGTTGGAAGTTCAAACTTAGCATGTTGAGTTACGAGTACCTCTCATCTTTAAAGAGAATGCATCAGTTAAGAGCCTCTCCAATCCGGTCCATGAACTTGTACAAGAGTGTTGCCCTCCATGTCAGTGATGCGAAGAACACACTAGATTGGTTAAAGAGCACTCAACAAAGCCTCTGCCTCCTTCCACCAACCTTCTTGCATCACTTTGCATGCACAAGCAACTACCTTCAGGTGCTCATGCTCCTCCCAGCTCATCCAATCTTGGCAGACCACTGTGTGCATGTGTCCCTGTGAGACTCTCACTCCCCTCTCAACCATAATGAACATAAATGCAAACCTTGTTTGTGAGGGCTTCATAAGCTCAAGGACACTATTGGCATGATACATTGCCAAGTCCTAGGGTCTCTTGGTAACAAACTTCAACAAGCTACGCGCAGTGTCAAAGATGTTAGCAATCCACCCAATCTTTGCAAGATCTTCAATGACCAAGTCTAGGCTATGGGATGCACATGGAGTACATACAATGAACGGGAACTCATCCTCTAGCATCCATCCCAAAGATAGACAACTGCTACCATTGTCAGTGACCACCTGCACTATGTTTTGTGGACCTATCTCCATGATACCCTCTCGGTAGTGTGACCATATAAACTCTCGTGTCACCACTGTCCTAGGCACGGATGCATCAATCACACGCAAAAACATAGTGCCCTTGCAAGAGGACACCAAAACATCGTACGCATTCTTGTTGCGTATATCTAACCACCCATCACATAACAATGTGTGACCATACTTGGTCCAAGTGACTTTTAATGGCTCCATCTCCACCTCCACTGCTTGCTACTCTCTTCTGAGCTCTTTAGTGCACAAGGTCTCATAGGAGGGTCCCTCCCACTTGCATCCAATGCGGTTGATTGCCCTCAAAGCCTTTTTCCATCATGGAGTGCGCACAATGTGAAAAGACAAAGCGCATTGGATGAAAAGCCTAGTAAGTTCCCTAGTTGCATCATTACTTGCTTGGTTTTGCATGCTTGCTTGAATGCTTGCTCTCTTTAGAGAGGCTCTAGGTCCTGCAAGCAAAGGGTTTCGTATTGCTGTGTGGAAGTAGAACTACGAGTACCCCCAAATGTTGCTTGGCTCTGTACGTCTTCCTCTGAACCCAACCATGTTCTCTTTGATGCCTCACTAGCCTCAATATCCTCAGGCAGAGGCCCACACACAACCGCGTCCTACCAACTGCTGTCTTTTCTTATCTTGCAGCTCGGCTTTTATGTTTGCAAGCACCAATGCCTTTCCCGATTAAACCTGTGAAATGGGCCTTAACATGGATTATAGACCCTTCTAAGCAAACCCCGCGATAATTACATTTCCACTTTTGGGTGCCTGACACATGTGTGACATGCACCCACATGGCATCCCTAGTGCTCAGAAAGGCAGGGCAAGATTGGCACCCTGGCATGAAAACCTCCAAATTTCAAAATCTGTATTTTCTTTTTTTTGCAAATGGAAGAAAAAAGACACAAATTAGCACAACCAACCTGAGAAATGGCGGGCACGGAAGCTGAGAAGTATGGGAAGAGCTGGAAGGGGTTGATTGTTGCAACACGGGTTGATTGTTGCAACATGGGAAGAGCTGGAAGGGGTTGATTGTTGCTTTAGCGTAAACGGCCCTTCGGAGAGAGGGGCTCACGCCCCCCTCCGCACCTTCCCCCAAGTAGGCTGGTGTGAAACTGCGCGCCGCAACGGACCCAAAATTTACAGCCCATATGCAGTAGGTGTATAATAACTCACCGCATATGCATGTAGCCTGGTTGGCAGTGTGCCAACCTTCTCCATAATCGTCTCATGCTATCTAGCCACAATCAGCCACCATCCGGTGTTAATATGACTCAAAAGCTTACCATTTTATGTAATTTTGTGCTCATTTTGATGTACTTCCAAAGTAGAATAAGTGTAGAGTAGAAAAACTTTAAAAAAAGTATTTTTTGAGTGTCGTTCCCTCCCCCGTCCCCGTTCCCTACTTATGGCCGTCCCCGTCCCCGTCCCCCGTCCCTTGTGACTATGAATAGACAACATGTTCCTCTTCTTTGTATGGAAGACGGTCCATGTGCTCGAGTTCCTCTCACAAAGACCCAAAGTACAATCTTCTGAGAGGACTCAAACGGTGAGGCATTTCTGCCAGTAAAAGAACGAAACATTGTAAGTACAATCATCATTGATCACTGTATCATGTATATGTTATAACTTATAAATTGAAATAACAATCTTGTCTTTTAGAGTTGTACTCACCAAGTGAGGGCTACAGATCCCATACTTCTCCCACCATGAGACTGGCTGAAGCTGTCTCTCTCGCATGACAGCATTGTGTCTACCAAATGTGTGGCTAGCATTCCGGTACACTAGCCGCTCATCCTCCAAGCGTCTCATGAGCTCCACATCACCTCCTGTCCAATTCTGAATGTAATCTTGCCATCCGTCTTCTAACTCTTCATTAACATACTATGCCTCACTCCGTCGTGCAATATGTGGGCAACCGCGTGGATTGATCTATCAAAACCAATCCCACCGGTCGTTCCAAACCTTGAAAAATTAGCCATAAATGATCAAAGCTCTTAGCTAAAGCCTATAATACAAAATACAATAAGAAGGCAACTAGTTGGAAGTTCAAACTTAGCATGTTGAGTACCTCTCATCTTTAAAGAGAATGCATCAGTTAAGAGCCTCTCCAATCCGGTCCATGAACTTGTACAAGAGTGTTGCCCTCCATGTCAGTGATGCGAAGAACACACTAGATTGGTTAAAGAGCACTCAACAAAGCCTCTGCCTCCTTCCACCAACCTTCTTGCATCACTTTGCATGCACAAGCAACTACCTTCAGGTGCTCATGCTCCTCCCAGCTCATCCAATCTTGGCAGACCACTGTGTGCATGTGTCCCTGTGAGACTCTCACTCCCCTCTCAACCATAATGAACATAAATGCAAACCTTGTTTGTGAGGGCTTCATAAGCTCAAGGACACTATTGGCATGATACATTGCCAAGTCCTAGGGTCTCTTGGTAACAAACTTCAACAAGCTACGCGCAGTGTCAAAGATGTTAGCAATCCACCCAATCTTTGCAAGATCTTCAATGACCAAGTCTAGGCTATGGGATGCACATGGAGTACATACAATGAACGGGAACTCATCCTCTAGCATCCATCCCAAAGATAGACAACTGCTACCATTGTCAGTGACCACCTGCACTATGTTTTGTGGACCTATCTCCATGATACCCTCTCGGTAGTGTGACCATATAAACTCTCGTGTCACCACTGTCCTAGGCACGGATGCATCAATCACACGCAAAAACATAGTGCCCTTGCAAGAGGACACCAAAACATCGTACGCATTCTTGTTGCGTATATCTAACCACCCATCACATAACAATGTGTGACCATACTTGGTCCAAGTGACTTTTAATGGCTCCATCTCCACCTCCACTGCTTGCTACTCTCTTCTGAGCTCTTTAGTGCACAAGGTCTCATAGGAGGGTCCCTCCCACTTGCATCCAATGCGGTTGATTGCCCTCAAAGCCTTTTTCCATCATGGAGTGCGCACAATGTGAAAAGACAAAGCGCATTGGATGAAAAGCCTAGTAAGTTCCCTAGTTGCATCATTACTTGCTTGGTTTTGCATGCTTGCTTGAATGCTTGCTCTCTTTAGAGAGGCTCTAGGTCCTGCAAGCAAAGGGTTTCGTATTGCTGTGTGGAAGTAGAACTACGAGTACCCCCAAATGTTGCTTGGCTCTGTACGTCTTCCTCTGAACCCAACCATGTTCTCTTTGATGCCTCACTAGCCTCAATATCCTCAGGCAGAGGCCCACACACAACCGCGTCCTACCAACTGCTGTCTTTTCTTATCTTGCAGCTCGGCTTTTATGTTTGCAAGCACCAATGCCTTTCCCGATTAAACCTGTGAAATGGGCCTTAACATGGATTATAGACCCTTCTAAGCAAACCCCGCGATAATTACATTTCCACTTTTGGGTGCCTGACACATGTGTGACATGCACCCACATGGCATCCCTAGTGCTCAGAAAGGCAGGGCAAGATTGGCACCCTGGCATGAAAACCTCCAAATTTCAAAATCTGTATTTTCTTTTTTTTGCAAATGGAAGAAAAAAGACACAAATTAGCACAACCAACCTGAGAAATGGCGGGCACGGAAGCTGAGAAGTATGGGAAGAGCTGGAAGGGGTTGATTGTTGCAACACGGGATCTCCTTCAAACGTTCTCACAAGTGCAGGTAGACGTTTTTTTCGAAAAAAGGACTCTCTGGATTAAAAAAACACCTAAATCGTTCAACTGTCCATTTGGACTTGAATGAAACACGTTTCATTCAAATCTAATGTTTCGTTTCAAACAAACTGAATGAAACACGTGTCATTGCAACTATGCACAGAATGCTCTCACTTTTGAGCAGCTAAGTTGGGTCACAACCTAAAGCTCTCATAACAATGTAGCATACAATAGGTTGACCGTTGTGACATGCAACAAAGCCTTCTTTAAACCTGTGAGTTTATGCAATCCCCTTTACTTAACAGAGAAGGTAAGAGTCCACACTAAATTGGGTCCAAATTACACATTAAAGGGCACCCCCCCCCCCAAGGGCGGGGCAAGCCGGAGTATTTGCTTGTATTACCTTGAAGAACTTGTACAATGATGTGAATGATGATTGTGAACTATCAAATGCAAGAACGCAGAGGACCAAACACTGATTAAGCCATATGATGACCCAATACCACTATAGAGACACTTATGCAAGTCCAAATATGCTAAGCATATGCATATATGCTGGCTAAAGATGAAAGGATCTTCTATGCTGCCTAGGGGATGAAGCATGAAATGCTTGAAGGCTGAATTGTATGCTCTAGAAAACCCGAAGGCTTTTAGGCACACAAGCTCACTAAATGATTGATGAACTCTTGATAAAAATGAGATGATTTTATGCACCGAAGTATGGGGCACCTTATATACTACCATATGCTGCCGGTCGGTGGAGAAAACATGCTATCAGCCTGTTTGAAATGCCCAAGACCTGCTGAAATAAGCATTAAATCTTGCGCCAAGTTCACATGTGTGATGTGCTAAGCCTATTGCTGGCCGACTACTGTTTACGGGTTGCCCATGCTAGCCGACTGCTGTTGTAGGGCCTGAAAGGCTGCCAACTGGGAATTAGGGGCTGGCCCACGTATCCATGCTTCTAAATGCTTTGGCATGCTTTGTAAAGCCAAAACCTTTAAACAAATAACCTTAATTTCAATCTTCCATCACAAGTTCCATTAAAACAATAAAAACATAACCGACGATTCTAGCAACACCACCTGAAGATAGAAGCGTTTTGTCTCTATGTCTGTAAGGTTGTCGAGCCTTTGACCCATATCATCACCTCCCAATGTGGTTACTGCTAATGCCTATAAGAAAACATTTCTCTCTCTCTCTCTCTCTCTCTCTCTCTCTCTCTCTCTCAGACACACACGAACGCACGCATGCACCCCACACATGATGAAGGCAAAGAGGACAACTTGAATCTTATTATCACACCAATGTAAACTTATAAACATACGAGGGAGGGCCTCCAACAGGTGCAGCAAGCCAAAGATCCAACAGATGGCAAGCCTTTGTGAAGCTTCTTGGAAGATCAGAGAGAGAGAGACAGACACACACACACACACACACACAGAGATTAACGTCTGCAAAAGGCCACAAGGGTCTATGGACCAAGAGTTACAATGAATCCATGAGTAACTGAATCATGGAATAACAAACTGAAAATAAAACAAGAACTAAACTAAAACTGAGCTCTCACTGTCAAAAATGTCAAAGAAATCCGTAAGTGCTACACTGAGGCTCAACTGTAAAATAGCAAAACATTCTCATAAATAGAGATACAATCCACAAGGGCAGGGCAATAAGTGTGTAGCGGGGGTGGTGGCTCACAGGGCAATAGGCTCCGTATCTGTAATTGTGCACTGGCTGTATATGTCCACAGTTCAGTGGTACTCTCCGATATCGCTGAAGATCTCCCGAACCTGGAGCTGGCGAGGGGATGGTACTCTTGGTCCTCTCGGTCGTTGACGTCTAGATCTCTGGATCCGAGCAGCTCTCTCGAAGGAAACACCGGGGAACCTCAAAGCCTGTATACATTGCCTGGTCTGTCTCACAGGCTGGTCATCCTCAGATGGCTCCCTCTGGCGCCTAAAGGAGGTGGGTGCAAAGAAGCTCATGATGGGTAACTAGGATGTGTATGTAGGCTGCCTCTGTCTCATGTAAAGTAAATGGTCTCTGTGCCACCTGATCTCTAGTAGGCAAAGCCCCAAGCATCTCTGATCTGGTTAGTCTAGAACTCTCGTAAGTGGCCCAAACCCCTCCCGGAAAAGACAGTGGAACCTCCCCATCCACACATGTAGTGCTCCTCTGTCTCCACCCCGAGAGTGCACAGCAAGGTGATCCTGACCTCTGGGGATATATGCTGCTCTCCCTGTCTACTACAGAGAGAGAAAGAAAGAAAGTTATATTAAACGTCTTAAAAAGACCCAGTGGGTCTATGAGACCAACAGTAATACAATACTGTCCATGTAATCTCATCATGGTAAAAAAGAAAACAAAGACAAGAGCTATGAACTGCAAATGTCAAATCCGAGTACAAATTGGGACCATCATCATCATACAACCTATGGAGCTAACCCCCCGGTAGGGGGAGGGGGCCATCAAGGATATCGAGCCTGTAGAAGGCTCTGCAAATCCGCCGGGTGTGGGAAGGTGGCTCTGTGCATCTCCAGGATCTCCTCAAGCTGGGACTGATGTCTGTGTTGCTGGCGAGGTCTAGGGAGTCTGGGACGTAGGGCTCGCAATAGTGCCGTGGCCCAATCTAGAAGAGATGTTCTTTAACATCTACTAAAGACCGAAAAGATGTATGAGACAAAAAGTGTTACAAAACTTTCATGTGTAAACTAAAGATCTTAGACAAGCAAGCAATCATAGCAAAAAAAAAAAAAAATAGGCCCGCATACTGCACAGGCCCTACACGTACAAGGAATAGTGATGATGTCAATGAAATCTCAGTGGAACACATCATATGCAATCCTCCTGTACTAAATATACAAGGAGGCAATGTCCACTGCCACCACCCGAGGCAGTGCCCTGTGATATCACTGGAACACATCATATGCCATCCTCCGTCAGGCCAGACATGAACTGCCCACTTGCACGCGGGGTGTTATTAAAGAGAGATCATCAATCCTCCACAGAGCTAGACACCCACAACCTCGGAGATCTTAAGCCCTCCTCCTGTAAGCTGAGTTAAAAATACTCCAACATTGTGGAGGGGACTACCTCGCGCGATGGGCATTGCCTCCCAAAAAAAAATTTATGCACACCTGCCTTCCCTCACCGGCCCTCCCTCTCCTCGTTGCCCTTTCCCTTCCTGCGTGCACCCCAACTTTTGCCGTCTTCGGCCTCCTGTGTATGCCCCCTAACCTCCCGCCTTCTTCCTTCTTGCCGCCTCTGGAGCCCCTGCACCCACCCTATCCTTCCAACCTCTGCGCCATCTCATCCCGCTGACCCTTCCACTTTTGCCCGCTTATTCCATCTTCTCCGTCAGCCCCGTCCTCCTGGCCTTCTTTGCGCCCCCAACCCCCCCCCCCCCCCCCCGGGCGGCACGCCTGAGCGTCTTCATCACCCGAACCCTATCCACTTCAGCCTCTCCTTCATCACGTGTTCTCAGCTTTGGGGCAAATTTTTTCTGTGGCAAGTTTCAGCATCTTCTGGTCTTCACTCCTAAAAGAAGACCACATGATGGCAGCCGCTAAGTCATTCCCGACAGAGGCTGCCATCCCTTGCCTTTCCTTCCTTCTCAGAAGCGCACCTCCAATTCCTCGCTTCGACAGTCAGGTCCTTCAAGGCCTTTACCTTGGTCTGCAAAATTGTGGCTAGTTCCCCAACACATGGAAAACTCAAGGATCTTTTGCAGCCAAGCCTTATCAGCAAGACTCAAAAGATCATCGATCTTTTACAGCTCCTATTTTGCAGAGAGTTGAGTACTCTGGCCTCCTCGGCCAATGCTTCATTATGATCCATGACTGGAAGATTAACCACATCTTCTTGCAAAAGAAGGATACTATCATGAAGGTCAATCTTTGAAACTCGAGCTATCATCCAATGGCTAAATGCCCTGCCGGCAAATGGGACACCTTGCTAGCCCTTGTCCCCACCATCAGTCCAGGAGGACGCCTCCAGTAGTCCCCCCAACCCCAGCTCCCAGCTCAACTCCTCAACACGGGGTAGGGGGGGATACCGGCCCCCAGGATTAAGAGCATCAAGTTCCAGCCTCTGAGGATCACCATGCAGGAGAGTGGCACACCGTCGGTCCAAGGCGAAACCATCGTCCAACTTCCAGATACGTTCTTATCAAAGAACTATTACGTGCACTTATCTCAACAACCCCTGACAGTGATGCCCCCCGGGGGCCCCTTTCTAGATACCCTTGCCTCGTTATGATCCCCCTTCAGGCATCCAGATTTCAATGAGGGCCTTTGACCTTATAGAGCTTCCAACAAGCCTGACCTCGGACCCCTGACCCACCTCCCTTGCAGGTGAACCCTTCTTCCTGCGAGCTCCACCCCCCCCCCCCCCCCCCATCCTCTCCTCCTCCATCCCCTCCCTCCCTCTTCCACCTCGGCAAAGCACTCCGGTTGCCCGCCAACCACACCTGACCTGGAGAGGAGGCAACATGCTTGTTTGGTTCGCCGCTTGATCCACGACCTCTCAAACCAATAGCAATGACCATCACCGCCTCTCCCCCCCTTCAGGACAACCAGTTGACTACAGCTTCTTTTAATGCCTCCTTGTCGAGCGAGTAAGCATCTTCAAGGAGATGGTAACATGCTCACTCACTTCTAGCCATTGGCACAGATGGAGGTGGGTGCCTCTCGCCACAAGGACCCAAAAGTCCTCCAGTCTATCGGTGCTTCTCTTTGTATTTCGTCATGTTTCAACTAAAGGACAAAGAAGCCATTGATCTTGCCATGCAAAATGTCATAGAACTTGATGCCTTTCCTTGGGTTGCTCCGTGCATAGCGCAAGGTAAAGAGATTGTTAGCTTCATTACGTGGCACCAACTCATTCTCTCCGAGTTCACGATAAGGTCTCCAAACAAGGACCTCCTCAAATATTTTGAAACCCGCTTCGCCTACAATTGTCTGATGCTAGAGAGGTTGACCGAGGTGCACAATGTTCTCAAGCAAAAAGTGGTGAGCGATGAGTGGAACAATTGGCCAACCTCTCGCAAAGCACGAGGAAGATCCCATGGGGTGAAGTGAAGCATGTTGTCGACATCACCAAGCCTATCATCCACATGCTCAGAATTGTGGATAGCAGAAAGCCATGCATTGGTAAGGTGTACGAAGGCATCGACAAGATGGTGGAGCACATCAAGGGGCTGAAAGTAGATGAACACAAGCAAGAGAAACTTCAAAAACTATGCAGGGGAGGTGAGATTAATACCATTCAAATATGCATGTGGCTGCATTTGTGCTAGATGCGGAGTTCCAAAACAATGGGCAAGTGAGGGATAATGAAGTCTCTGAAGGTTGGGATCTTATTCTTGCGAGACTGGTTCCAAATGCTATGGTATGTAGAGCAATTAGAAGCCAGCTCTCCTTGTATAGGAGCAAAGCTAGAAAGTTTGGTTTTGCACATGCGCAGGCGGACAGGACACATGTGAGAGGGACTCTTTAGTGGGAGGATTATGGAGCAGCAACTCTAGATCTTCAACGTCTTGCCATTCGCATTCTTTCTCAAAATGCAAGTTTCTCTCCTATTGAGCAACTATGGAGTGTCATTAGCCATGTTGCCTCAAAGAAGACGAACCGCCTGTTAACAACTATAACAAATGATTTGGTGTAAGTGGCAACCAACTTGCGCCTTTTGGCTCAAGTTGCGAGTGGTAATCTTGACAATGAGAGCTTCATATCCATGAAGGGAGATTCGGATTCAGATTCCGATGAGCTTCCAGCTTCACCAACTCACAATGCAGCTACAAATGAGTGATACTCTAAGCTCTAATTGACATTTCCTTTTTAGAGTGCCTTAATAGCTCTTTCCATTCATTTTCTTAGTAATCCAAGCCCTCTATTGTAAACTTGTTTTTTTCTTGAGAAATCTATGAACATGGCTAGCTCTTGCTACTTCTGAAAATTGTTCTCTTTGAAGTTTTTCCCAATTTGTACACTGTAAATCTATTGCATTCTTTACTCTATTTGTCTATCTTGTAACTTGTTCGCAACATAATTAATGTCTCATTCCTATCTAAACTATATCTCATGATGACGAGTCATTCCCATTCCCGTTCCAAGAACAAACGTCCCCATTCCGAAGTCGGGCCTCAGTTCCATTCCCATTCCCGTTCCCATTCCACATTCCATGTGACTATGAAAAACACTCCATGAGGACACTCCCCGGCAGGAGTAAATGCCCGGAAGATGATGGGCTTCTGATTTTCTTATTTCTTCGGCATAGGGAACTCGTGGAAGGCGGCCTCAAAGTTACCCTCAATGAGATTTTGACAGCGGCCTTCATTCCAGAGAAGCTGTCAAAGGGATTGATTCATTTGATTTCCAAGGAGGGTGGTGACACATTGGAGATTTGGCAATGTAGGCCCATCACCCTCCTAGGAACCTCCTACAAAATCCTAGCCAAAGCCAATAGCCAGCAACTACAGCACCTATCCTCTCTGATTTGATTCATGGCACACATACAGGTTTCGTCCAACATCGGGGCATTCTGGACAACATCTTGACTTTTTTGGAGGCAACCACTTCGGCCACGTTGAAGCAACAAGATCTTATAGTGCTCCTTCTAGATTTTGAGAAAACCTATGACAAGGTGAACTCGGGTTTTCTAGAGGGGACGATGTGCCGGATGAGATTTCCTGGAAGTGGGTCCCAAGTGTTACTCGGCCCTATTCGGCTTCACACAACCAGGTTCTCAATCAAGGAGGTAGATGCGACAGATTTCCGCTTTCACGCTTGGACCAACACGGCTGTCCATTTGCACCTTATCTATTTTTGTTTGTTGTTGAGGCTATGAGTAGTTCTCTCTCTGCTCATGAGACAAGGCCCCAAGGATTGTCTTCCTATGTCCATGCAAAAGGAGTTACTTGATTGAGAATTTGTCAATTACATATCAGCATACCTATCCAGAGATGAAGGGAATCTGCAGAGATTCGATGAGGCAATTGAGATCTTCTCATCCGCAGCACAGATCAATTGTGCACAAGTCATGTGGATTCTAGGTTGGCTCATCCCCCACCCCGACTTAGTTGAGGCTTTTTAGTGGAACTCGAATGGAACTCCAATTCGTTATCTTGGATGCCAGGTTGGTATCAATATTTCTCCACAATAGCTATGAGGACTTCTTAGTCTAAGAGTGATTTAAGACATGATTAAAAGACTTAACACTAAAAACTAAGATGCTTAGAGCGGAAAGTTATGTGTTGTTGCATTCAGACACAAGGCCTTGTTAAATAGAGCCTAAAGAGGTGCAAATGAAGAGGCACATCGCTGACGATAGGATGTGACTCTTGAATGAATAGTTATGTTCTTTGGACGTAGAGATGTGTCCTTTAATCAATAGGTGTGTCTCTTTGAAGAGACATGTCCTTTGGTGATGACCCATGTGAGAGGGTGTGACCCTACACTAGTGTCCTTTCAATGATTAGGAGTAATTAAGGGTAATTAAGAGAGACTAAGTCACAATCATGACATTCCCTCCCACTGAAAATAAGATCCAAGGTTCAATAAGCAATTGTTGTTGACGAAAGAACTCTTGAAGTAATTCTGGGTACTGTTGTAGATCTTCATCACTTTGCCAAGTTGAATCTGAATTCCAAATCTTTCCATTGTACAAGGAATTCATCTTCTGTCGAGTTTCTTTCTGTCATACATCAAGAATCTTCGCTGGAATCAAGATCATATGCTCATCTTCAATCTCTAGAACATAATCGGAAATGTCTGGAATAGGAGAATCTCCTTGTACAAACTTCTTGATCCATGATGTGTGAAAAGTCAGATGAATCTTTTCCAATGAAGGTAGTAACTCCAACTTGTAACTCAAAGGAGAATTCTTCTTAATAATTCGAAAAGGACCATAGTAACATGGTCGTAACTTTGGAAAAACTAATTTCACTATTTTATATCGATGAGGAGCCCCGAACAAAAGAACCATATAACCTTCTTTGAATTCATCATGTCGACGACGTCAGTTAGCTACTTGTTGATATTGTTCTTGAACTCGAATCATATGATCTCGAACTCGAAGAAGAACATCTTTCATTTCTTGAACTAACTAATCCGCTGATGCCACCTTGTGTTGAAGAACAAAGTTCGATGGTACAACTGGTATATGACCATAAACGACTGGACTCATGCCTATTGCTGCGTGATGAGAAATATTGTAAGCAACCTCCATCAATGGTAGATAATCTTCCCAACATGCTAGGCGAGACTGAATATAATGTCTAAGCATCTCTTCAAGAATTTCATTAACTCTTTCAGTTTCGCCATATTTCTGTGAATGATGTGCTCAACTAAACGATAAATTTATGCCAAGTAACTTGAAAAGTGAAGTCTAGAAATGTCCTGTAAACTTAGAATCTCGATCTAAAATAATCGACTTTGGCAACCCATGCATACTGAAGAAATAATGAAGCAATATCCGGAGCTTGAGTTGTCTTCTTGCATGGTATAAGATATGCCATTTTAGACAATCTGCCAACCACCAACATTATCTGTGTATTACCTTTTGAAGAACAAGGTAAAAATGCAATGCAAACAATACTAATTCTTTCCCAAAATTCATTTGGTGCTGGAAGCTGTCTATTGGCTTTCATTTGTTGACAAGAGAAACATGTTGTAACAAACTTTATAACATCTTGTTTCATTTGAGGCCAATAATCAAAAGTTGGCAGCAACCAATAAGTCTTGTTGATACCAAGATGAGTTGCATAAGCAACCTCATGATGTTCCTTAACCAAGAGTACGCATACTTGTGTTATGAGAAACACAAATGATATCCTAATAATATAATAATCCATTGAGGAGAAAATAAGCTACATAAATCTTCAAATCAGAAGAAGTAGACTGAGGAATCGTAATCACTCAAAAAGCTTTTACAAAATCTCGATCGTTTGCATAATGATCCACAAAAGTTTCTAAGGCCAAAAACATTCTGCTAAGAGCATCGGCAACTACATTAGAAAGACTACGCGCATATTCAATAGCCATGTAGAAGTTTGCCAAATACTCCACCCATTTGCCTTGTCGTGAATTCATAACTAGTTGAGTGAAAATATACTTCAAGGAATGATAATCTGTCTTCACAACGGAATCTGCTCCTAAAAGATAATGTTTCCAAGCTCGATAGGCATGAACAATTGCCAAGAATTCCTTATCGTATACTCAATAACGTGTTTAAATTGTTGAATGCTTATGACTATCAAAGGCGATGGCACGGCCTTGTTGCATGAGAATTGCGCCAGTTGCAATATTAGAAGGCTGAAGCATTTGTCATGACTTCAACAGGAAGATTGGGGTCTGCAATTGCCATTACTAGGGTTGTTGTCAAAGCAAGCTTTATATACCTAGATGAATCTAGGAACATGCCCATATTCACCTTTTAGGAACGTGCATGTTATATACTCATGGTACGCAACCCACAAGACTATATAACTATCAACTCCATCATGCAAAGTATGGACTAGATACTACGGCATCCCCACTAAAGTCATCAGTGCCCAATAGTGGGTGTAGAAATCAAGATATGCTCCACACACACACACACAAGAGCATATATTCACACAAAGGCCTTCGTACTAAGTTTCTGTCAAACCTCCGGAGATGCAGGGCAGACTCAGCCATAACGAAGCAGGGCAGACTCAAAGCAAGCTTTAGCTTATCAAAGGCGTGAGAGGCATCATCTATCCATCAGAAAGCAGGGGATGACTTTAAACCTCTGTCAAAGGTGCTACAATTTTGAAAACTTAAAGACCTTCATATGATAAAAATTGGCAAGACCCAACATTATGAATATTTTACGGCATCTGCCACAATCTTGAATAACTTGCATCTTCTAAGGATCAACGGAAATGCAGCATTCACTTTTCTCTGGATTGATAAAAAGTGCATTATCTCGTAGAACCTGGAAAACTTGACGTAGATGCTTTTTGTGCTCATCGATTGAAGCACTAAATGCCAGAATATTGTCAAGATAAATAATCATGAAATTGTCCAGAAATGGTCGAAAAAGGTCATTCATGAGACGCATAAAAGTGGTTGGGGCATTGGTTAACCCAAAAGGCATGACCAAATACTCATAATGTCCATACTTCATGCGAAAGGCAGTCTTGTGCTCATCACCTTCACGAATACAGATCTAATGATATCCGGATAATCTTGGAAAATACTTTGGCATGATTCATGAAGCAACTGATAAAAGAATTCATCAATCTGAGGAAGAGGATATTTATTCTTGATGGTCAGTTTGTTGCGGGCACGATAATCAATGCAAAGTTGCATTGACTTATCTTTCTTTTTCACTAGCAAAACTGGTGCACCAAAAGAACTCTTGTGAGACAAATATGACCTTTGTTCAACAGCTCCGTTAACTCTCACGATCTATTTCTTGGGATTCAGTAAAAGAGACTCGATATGGAGCACGAGTAGCTGGTGAACTGCCAAGAAGTAAATCAATCTAATGATCCACTGGGCGTTGAGAAGGCAAAACTGGAGGGAGTTTCGCAGGAAACAAATCCAAATGTGGGGCAAAGAAAGGTTGAGCCAAATATGCCACCTTGGATTTCTGGTCAAGCACCGTCGCATTTGTAGAAAAAACCATTAAGAGTGTCGAAGAACAACCGGCATTTTGAACCCATCGCTTTGCCTGTGATGCGGACAAGGTTGGTGTGGGTGGAGGGTTGATCGCGAACACCTTGGAGATCGATGTCCATACCATTTTTGACAAATTGTAGAGTGTGGCTGCAAAAACTGATGTGAGGGTCGGCCATTGTTGACCCAAGATCATATCGTATCAAGATAAAGGCATAACCTCAAAATCCAGCTTATCGCAATATTGGTGAATGCGAAAGTAAAGTCAAGTAGCCATAGTGTTGCATCTAAATCCCGATCCATCTACCAACTCAATCTCGTAAGTGTGGGAATTGCGAGTGGTGCGTATCTTCAAAGTTCAATCGTTGCACCACTATCACGGCCACAAAATTGTGAGAAGAGCCACTATCACTTAGAACAGTAATGGGTCAGCCAAAAATTGAGCCAATTAGTGTCAACACCTCAGTGGACACGAAAGCTGGAATTGTAGAGGCAGACTGTGTTTTAGCCACTAAGGTAATGACGCAAGCGTGTGCATGCTCATATACGACCATAACACGCTTGCATCTAGAAGTTTCTAAAGACGGAAACTAAGACTTGTCTTCCGAGGTGAAAGGTTACACGTTGGAGTTCTATCGATTACTAGGACATTTAGGGCACTTGAACCATCGATAGTTTCCGGAACAAATGGAGCATACGTCTATCTTCTGTTGGCCTATAGCAAGGGACTGCTTCAAGTTACAAGATTGGTCACGTCCAAGTCTCATACGGTCTTCTCGTCATTGATAAGACTGTTGGCACCATGGGCGGTCAGAAGACAACCCCTCTCGTTGGCGAGGCTTCTGGAATAACTGCTGCTGAGAAGTGGGTCAAGGTTGAGAACTGCCAAAAGATTTGGAACCATCATGAACGAATTTATTACCATTGCCGAAAGTACAAGAACCTGGGCGACCTTAAGATGAAGATCCATGTTATGTGCCTGGGATATCGGCTATGTGTTCAACATAGCGAATAGCAACTGCGAGATCAACTGGGTCATAGTTGTGAAGATCCGTACACAACGTGAGGGTTAGTCCCTCGATAAAAGCATGTAGCTTATCTTTAGGAGACAATGTTGAAATCTCCAGTACAAAGCTGGTAAAATTGCGAGATATAAGATGCCAATGATCATGTTTGGGTCAAATGGCGTAGCCGAGATCGTGCTTGAAAATCAACATTGACAAGTATAAAGAGCTTACGAATGACACACTCGAATTTTTCCAACGTACTGACGGCCTTCCCATCAGACAGTCGTGTTGCCACCATAAGAATGCATTGTCTTTCAATAAAGACACGGCGAAGGTAATCTTTCTTACATAGGTGAGGTCTATGGAATCAAAGTAGAAGCAAAGCTTGTGCAGCCATTGGTCAAGTGTGCGCTTATTACGTTGGCTGTTTTTCTTAGTTTTTGATGCTTGTTACAAACAATAAATAACTTTTAGGTCATCAGCTTCTACCTCTGGGGGTATCACGCCGGTGTCTGGATAGGTACGTCGATTGACGCCGTTGAACTTGCAGGTTGAGAATGCCGGGACTGCATCTACTACACCAGAGTCTCCAGAGTCTTCTGGAATTAACCTTGCATAGCCGCCATCTGGGTCTGTATCTCCTGTTGCCATCGGGTGAGAACAGATTTGTCCTCAATGATTGGTTCATCCACCGTGGTGGTGGATGGAACTCGATTGCGCTGCTACAGCTCTTGTTGGCGCTGTTGTGCCCTAGTGAGAACCATCGCTGGGAGGGCGAGTCGATGCCATAGAGTAAGATCGGAGCGAGGAGGTCAGGAAGAAGCAAGAATAGATCACCTGATGTAGCGGGGGGGAGGGGGGGAGAACAGATTCATCCTCAATGATTGGTTCATACCGTGGTAGACCGTAGGAGATGGAACTGGATTGCGTTGCTGCAGCTCTTCTTGGCGCTCTTGTGCCCTAGTGAGACGCCGGGAGGGCAAGTCAATGCCATAGAGTAAGATCGGAGCGAGGTTGTTAGGAAGGGAGCAAGAATAGATCAACCGATGTAGCCGCGGAGGGGGGGGGGGGGGCGGATCAACAGGTACCGTGATCGAGCTAGGACTCTCCGGTACTATTGTAGGTGTCCGACGAGAATAATCCAGTGAGCCAGCACATACAGTAAACAAGGAAGGTAGTCCCGCTCGATAGAGACCAAACTCGTGGAAGAGGATATGGCACACCGGAATGGAGAGGCCCACGTAATACCGCCGCAGTAATGGTGCAGATATTCCTCTAGGGTTGTAAGAGCAAAGCTTCACACGTCGTACAGGCGAGGCTCTGAGGTAGGTATAGCTACTTGTACTCCAAAGATGCGAGGTGGAGGATCAGGTACAGGAGAAGGTATTGCAGGTGTTGCCGGAGAAGGTGCCCACGGAGGAGAGTTATGGATGTAACTGAACTCATAACTCCCTTCATCCAAAAGGTACTGCAATAAAAAGAGATTTATTGGAAAATGGTAAGGTGTGTCCAGTAGATGCGAGTGGGTGTCTTCAGCCCGTACAAGGTAATGTTGGCTCCCAAAGAGTGTTGTGCCCAGAGAAGAATGAAACACCAGGTTTCTTCAACATGGAATACGACATTTTTTGTTTGTGTGTATTTATGCAGGCACAAAATGAGAAACTAGAAGGAGCACACCTGATGTATGGTTTTTTTGTTGTTTTGCAGAGAAGCAAATAATCATCGCAGGGGCTAGCTATTTTCGAGAATGTAACGGCATCTGCTTCCGTTCTTTCTTT
The DNA here is from genome assembly GCF_041138505.1 of Cibotium barometz. Taxonomy (NCBI): domain Eukaryota; kingdom Viridiplantae; phylum Streptophyta; class Polypodiopsida; order Cyatheales; family Cibotiaceae; genus Cibotium; species Cibotium barometz. The sequence continues at coordinate 16,965,331 of NC_141084.1, read as the reverse complement.
CTTTTTTTCTCGTTGTGCTGTGTGTGCGCGGGGTGTAGGCAAAAGGTGGCCGATTGGGTCATTTTTGTTTTTTTGTTTTTGAAGAGGCGGACCATTAACCGGACGGCTGGGGTAGGGCGCCCGTTATTTTTGTGGCTAGTTAGGCCTGGGCATTGTTGGCTAGCTGACGTGGCTGGGAAGACTTTTTAAAAGCCTTAAGTTATAAGGCTTGAAAAGCCTTAGGCTTTCGTTTAAAAACGTTTTTTTTTTTGTAAAACATCAAACGATGTGTCGACTCAGGGAAAGGACGACGACTTCTTGCAATCGTTGCTGTTATAGCCTAGAAGAGCCCTAAGGCTGACACGTGCGAGTACAGAAGGAGTCTAGCACTAGTTGGGCAAGCCAGAACACCCGATGAGGCTAGCCATCATTGTTTTTTTTTTGTTGTTGTAGGGAATTTGGGAAAAACTAAATTTTAGCAAAATTAACAAAATTGAAAGGAGCATTCTCTCCCTCTCTTCCATACAAACCCTGGTATGGTTGAGTTAGGGTTAGGGTTTTTTGGATGTGGGCATCCTATAGGTTGGAACTTGTTTGCTCTCATACCACTGTGAAGACTTCTTTTTCTATTAGTAATTTAAGACATGATTAAGAGACTTAACACTGAAAAGTAAGATGCTTAGAGCGAAAAGTTGTGTTGTTGCTGCATTGAGACACAAGGCCTTGTTAAATAGGACCTAAAGAGGTGGAGGAGGAGGCACTTGACTCAGCGGTGGCCTTCTCGTTCCCTCTCTGTGGCCCATGCGACCGGGAGTGGACTCTCGAGCTCGCTCTTAGCACTTTGAAGACTCAGGCAGTTGAGTTTTCCCACCGTGTGAGCGATCTGGAGGTGACAGATGTGATAGGCCGACTATGGGAGTTGGCTCATTTTTTCTTGGATCCCGGGAGTGTGGATGCCTCAGGGATTCGCCATTTGGTCGTTCGCATAGTGGCAGACTTAGCACGCGACCCTCGATATGTATGCATACACGAGGTTGCTCTGTCTGAGCGAGAGACAATCGCCATGGGACACAGCCACTGGCGCCTGATCCGTGATTCTTGCAGCACACCAGGTGGGCAGATTCGTAGCCGCTCAGATGGGGACTATTCTCCATCCAAGCCGCTTGCGAAGGCCCGCCGTACGGCTGAGACAGCATCCACCTCAGCAGGTCATCCATGAGGATCATCTCATGGAATGTACAGGGCCTCGGCGAAGCACATTACATACGCTATCGTGGTTGCTTGAGGCAGGAGCTGCAGAGATGCCTGGTTGGTGGCAGTATTGATATTTTGATGATGTAGGAGCACCACTTGGGTGAGAGTAGGATTTGGAGATATGGTTCGGTGATGCCTGGTAGATGGGACACCTTTTGGTCTGCAGGGTTCGGCCCTTTGGGTGGACAGGGAGGAGTATGCATGGTCATTGCAGATGTATGGCGACAGGCCACTGTGGATCGAGGGATCATTGTGCCTGGTAGAGCACAGTATGTCATTCTGAGGATACATGATGAGCTCTTGGGCGTGCTTAACGTCTATGCGCCCAACCATGCTAGTGCCAGAGCAGAGTTCTGGACCCAGGTTACGGATGCATTGCCAGATGCCGCACATTGGTGTGTCGGGGGAGACTTCGGCATGCTTGAGGACCCGGCCGATAGGGTGGGAGGCAGTCATGTTACAGTGCACGGCACGGAGCTTGCAGCTTGGGAGCGATTTTGCATGTCACTGAGGATCACTGATGCATGGCAGCATGGGGCCTTCTCCCGCTCTCAGGACAGTCTTAGTTTCTCTCGGTCGAATCGCCGACAGGGAGGGACTAATCTATCACGGATTGATCGCTTTTATGTGGGCGACTGGTTAGTGGAGCGAGGGGGCTCCGTTGGCATTCTCGCTGGCACCTCATTTTCCGACCATGCGCCAGTTATTTTGACACTTGAGGAGAGGACACAGGAGCCCAGCCTGCAGTTGAGGATCCCAGAGAGGGTACTTACAGATCCTAGTCTCACTGAGGACATTGAGAGGATCTGGCATGATAGTCAGTGCTCTGACCAGGATGCAGCAGGCCAGTGTGCCCAGGGACTCATCGAGCTTAGCTCTTTTCTGCACGCGGCAGCTTTGACACGGCTGAGAGAGACTCACGAGCGGGAGCATCGGCTGAGACGCAGCCTTGCTTCGCTCTAGCGCCTTTAGGAGCAGCAGCCTGCATGTGAGTGGGTGGCGTCCCAGCTGAGTCAGGCACGCCAGGAGGTTAGAGAGACAGAGGAGCAGAGAAATGAGTTTTACTATCGCCGCCAGGCCTCTCAGTGGACGCAGCTTGGTGATAGAGTGACTGGGGAGTTTTTTGAGATCACTGGACCCCGCCATGCTCGAGCAGGAGTCCGTCAGCTTGGGAGGCCGGACGGATCGGTAGCTACTGACCCCGGGGAGATCAGAGCCATTCCCACTGGTTTCTATAGAGACTTACTTTCAGCGGAGCCAGCCACCACTGAGACTCGGGATGCTTGCAGACAGACTGTGTGGGCCCATGTGCAGAGGAGGGTCACAGATCGTATGCGTACAGTTCTGGGTGAGCCACTTTCAGAGGTTGAGCTTGCTGAGGCCTTGAGGGTCCTGCCGCGCCATAGTTGCCCAGGGGAGGACGGATTGACGCCTGCCTTTTTGATGCGCTATTGGGACCTTTTGGGGCCAGGCCTCCGCAGGGGCTTTCAGTATGTTTTGGACACTGGGGTGATGCCACAGAGCTTTTCAGAGGGCTTGATCTTTCTTATCCCCAAGGGGGAGGGAGTATCAGATGATATTCGGCATTGGAGACCTATTACGATCCTCAATACTGTCTACAAGGTCTTAGCAAAGGCCTTGAGTTTGAGGATCCAGCCCTTCCTGGGGGAGTTGATTCATGCTACCCAGACAGGATTCGTCAAGGAACGTAGTATCCTTGACAACATTTTCACCTTCTGGGAGGCGACGGCCCGAGCTAGATTTCTTGGAGAGCACTTGGTCGTGATGCTTCTCGATTTTGAGAAGGCATACGATAGAGTCGATTGGGGTTTCTTAGAGGGCACTATGCTTCGCCTGGGCTTTGAGCCAGGTTGGATTAGAGGCATAGGGCTACCCCGGCTCTTTGTGTGGGCATGGGGATAGTGTGAAACCACCCCCATGAGGGCCAAGAAGGCCCTAGCTGAACCCACCAGCCATGGAGGGGCTGTAGGACAGCCCTAGGGGCAGTCTAAAGGCAGACATTCAGGAGATGCAGCCTTTGTATGGCTGTAGGGCAGGTATGGGGCAGCCCATACAGGCTGCCCAGCCCTCAGATTGTTTGCGAACACATTGTCCAGCCATGTAGAAGCATACACATAATGCCCAGCCAACAAGGGAAAAAAGCACTGGAATTTATGTGATTTTTTCAGCATTAAATGCTGAAATACTCAGTTGTGGGACATTTAATGCTGGCCGCCTGGACTTCAACTGGCCGACTGCTCTAGGTGGAGTAGTATAAATAGCAGAGCCCATAATCCCATTTGATCATCTCATATTTCACCAAGAGCTCAAGCATACAAGGGCTAGGACAGCCAAGAAGTTGCTAAGCAAAGGGGTGAAGGACTGCAAGTCAAGGGCAGAGTTTTCTCAGCCAAGAAATGTCAAGATTTCTGTATTTTCTTTTCAAATTTATATCATTCTAATAAAGCAAATACACCATCCGTGGTGGGGGCCCTACAGAGGAGGGTATTTGGGACCCAATACTGTGTCCTCTCCATCTCTCCCTCTCTCTCTCTATTTTCTGCATATCTTCATTCAATTTGTGCGTTTATTCCGTCGCGAAAAGAGTGTTGATTTCTGAGCATTGAAGTTACCGACCTTCTTCGAAGCTTCCGCATGTTACAAACCATTTGAAAAATGGGGCTTAGTTTTTGTGGGTCCCATTTGCCTATAACTGCTAAGGGAACACATGCGCGTTTCATAAAATGGGCCGAGGCCAAAGAATAATGTGATCAAGCTATGTGATAAGGACCTTTGTGTAAAGCCTTAGCTTATAGTGCTTTGTAAGACCTTAGCTTCGGTAGAAGATCTAGGGTGTTAGACATGTGTATGTGTGTACACCTTACTATGACATACCACATGCCTTAGTGTGTACACCTTACTATGTTTGAAGGGTATCGCATACCACATGCCTTACTAAGTTTGTAGAATATGCTAAATGGTGTAAGCACTGAAGGGCTCTATTTAGAGAGAATTTTTGAATTGTTTATTTGAGCTTAATAAAAACACTAACTCAGGTTTTGCTTCGTGGGAAATCCTGCTGTTTCTTCTGTTCATGATAAATTTTCTCTCTCAGGAACTAGATAAATTTTCTCTCTCCTTTTCTAACATGGTATCAGATCAGGGTTCTCTGCGTCTGTATGGGTCCTCCTTTTGTGAGAGAGAGAATTAGCCAATGGTAACATGTTCAAAGGCTGAAAAGGAGGTGGCTGGAATTGTGTGGGTTCTCAACATGATGAGTTCAGACCTGCCAAGAATAAGAGGCAGTTTCTAGGTGGGTCAGGTCCATCTATGTGTGTATGAGACTGTTAAACAGCCGCAGATGGTCGTGCACTGGCTTGCAATCGTGCCAGCGGCTGCTTAGAGGTGTGGAGCACACAGTTGGAAGAAAGACCTTGGTGTGTCCGTGGATGTTCGTGTGTGCTCATGGCCAAAAGGGTGGCTAAAGCAAAGGTCAAGGCAGTGGTTCTTCTGTGCAACAATGTGTTCTAAGCCTCGGTGAATTTTTGATTTCAGACTTAATGGTTCTTCTGTGCAACAATGTGTTCTAAGCCTTAGCGAATGAGTTCAGACTCAGTGGTGGGGGTTGTGTGGCTATGTTAACAACACAACCCAGTATCATCAATCAGGAGTGCTAGAAATAATGTGATCAACCTATGTGTGAAAAGGACCTTTGAATAAAGCCTTAGCTGTTAGTGCTTTGTGAAACCTCAGCTTAGGTAAAAGATCTAGGTGGTTAGACATGTGTATTTGTGTACACCTAACTATGTTTGAAGGATATGACATACCACATGCCTTACTAAGTTTGTAAAATATGCTAACAGGTGGAGGCTCTATTTAAAGAGCATATTTTGTATTATTTAATTGAGCTTAATAAAAACACTAGCTGGGGCTTTGCCTCGTGGAACATCATGCCGTTTCTTCTGTTTATCAAGAGTATGAGAGAGAAGTAGACATAGGTTAAGCCCCTTTTCTAGCATGTAGAACTTGAGTTTGTCAGAGAAATGAAATGATATATTAACGTCTTCAGAAGGCCAAAATGACCTATCAGACCAAAAAGGTTACAACAATTGGTGGATATGATACAATGTCTGTGTAAGAAAAGCTAAAAACAACTAAACAACTAACTGAAACTGAAACAACTATGAGGAAAAGTAAGGTACTAGGAGCTCCTAATGGATAACATTTGGGAGGAAAACTCCAGCAACAAAGGTAAGCATCATACACATCACTATCCAAAGATGTCTCTCATCGGTCGATGGCGGATATCCTCAATGTCCTCCATGGTGAGTACTCTGACTGGACGTCTCCCATGCCGTGCTAGAATGGTCATGATCCTCTATTGTAGTCTCCGCCGGTGTCGAGATGGCCCTCTCATCTTGGGGCGCCTGGACCGCCCCAGCTCTATAGCCCGATCAATCAGTGTACCTCTGGCGGCTATACTTTGGGGCTAGCTACAATGCCTGCTGGCCCGACTGCTCACTCTCTGGTCGAAAGAAGTCTCTAATCTGCCTCTGTAGGTGTCTCTCCCTCTCTGATCCCCTCCCTCTCAAGAGACCCTCTCTATGTCTACGCAGCTCCAGCAAGTATAATCCGAGGCATCTCTGATCCTGGTATCTCATGACTCTAGAAAGTGGTCCGAAACCCTCTCTGAACAGGCAGTGAAAACGGCCTCGTATCTCATAATATATTGGACAGTGACATATGTAATGCAACTCTGTCTCTGGCTCCATCTAGCATAGCTGACAAATCCTGGCCTCAGCTGGTACTCCTCTGAATCTGCCAGTCTCAATCTCTAGCTGGTGTGAGGATGTGCGCATCTGACCAATAGCACACCGTACCCCATGAGAAAGATGAGTATCCATGTAGCTGGGTCTAATCACAAACCCATCCTCCGTGAGCTGGAGAAGATGATCTCTATAGAAAGCCATCTTCGTACCAAGCTCGTGTGTCGGCTATATCCATGTCCTCCTAGTGTCCAGCTGAGTCAAGTCTTGCCTGATAAGTCTGGTAATCTCTGCCCGTGTGAGAGAGAGGGAGGGTGCATCCAGGGAGTACTAAAATGGAGGTAGCCTGTCCATACTAAAGCCATGCAGTTGGAACCAAGCTGTCATCTGTGCATACCAACATGATCCGTCTCCCTGTAATGCCAACTGTCGTGAAGACTCCAGGGCTAAGCGAGCATATCTGTCTCTAGGGAGAGCCCAAGTGCTATGTATAAAGGAGACTAATCGAGTGACTGCCTCTACTACCAATGGGGCGGCAGCCATCTCCGCACGGATAATATCATGTGGTACAGAGGCCTTGGCCCTAATCATCCAGGAAATCATAGAAACCAAGGGCCTCTCCATACATCTCCATCCATCAGTGCTACCAGCTCGGCTGTGGTGATCCACTGAGGGTCCCCATATCTCCACCCCATACAGCATGGCTGAAGTGACCAAAGTGTCAAAGAGCCAGAGCTTTGTTCGAGGTTCCTGAAACTGAACCTGCAAACACATCCTCTCTAGTCTCCCCAATGCTGCATAAGCTCTGTTCAATCTACCAAACCATCATGATCATATGCTCTCCCAGTCCTCATCTTGTCAATAGCTTTCCTTACCTTCTCAGTAGTCAAGAAAGGACATGTCTCTCGGCATGGCCCCGATGGGTCTGGCAGGGGCGGCTGTCCTAGTGCTGTGTACAGGGATGCTGCATACTCACCCCAAATCTTTGTGGAGGTAATGGCTGGTGATGGTGAATGCTCATGGAATAGTCTCCATGCCTCGCCTGAGTCTTGCCTCATAAATAACTGATACAAATCCCTCTCTAACTGAGCAAGATAAGCCCTCTTCTTCCGTCGCACTAGGTGCCGGAAGGTAATCCGTGACTGTTTGTGAGTGGTAACACCCATGAGCACCTCTCTCTGTAATCTGATCCTCATCTCTCTGCACTCCTCATCATACCAACTGTTATTCCCAGATCGTTTTCGTGTAGGCTGACTATCGGGATATGCCTCTGATGCTGCACCATGAAGCGTCTCTATCAATATCTGAGTGAGCTCATCTAATGGCCGTCCCGGCTCCTCGGCACATAAGCGTCTCTATATCTCATCCGTGTACACGGTGTCAGTCTCCCTCGTAAAGGTATAACGAGTGGAGACCTGGAGCAGTGCTGAACTGAAATGTGAGAGTGAAGGACAAGATACCATGATCCACTGCTATTCCAACCGGCCTAGTGCAACCGGCCTAGTGCCTACCATAAAATCCTAAAAAGAGGGAATGAGACTGGGCTAAGCCATAACATAGTCCACTGTACTAGCACCATGCCGATGTGGAAAGCTAGAAACCGCCCGATGTCGGGAATCTCTGTAGGCCATTCAAGATGGCCAATCTATGTGCAATCCCCATGTCTATCAAATACTCCCATACACTGTATGTTCCTCATCCTGTGAGAGTCTAGATAGGCCCATATCCCTAACATCAAGCTCCCTCAACATCTCCTCTGAGGTATCATAAAATACTGTCTGGTTATGGGTGGTCCTGGCATTGAAGTCCCCCAGGAGAATGATGTCACCATCCGTGGAGAACTCCCAAATGTCATCATCCAAAATAGAAAAGGGAGATTGCCCGCTAGGTGATGCATACACTGATGTACTAGGAGCAAAATAGCATATAGCAATGTAGAGATATCTGCCCGTCTCTGCCCTCAGTCTAACCCACACGTACCTAGCCTGCTCATCTCTTCGGACTATATGTCTTAGTGGCTGTAGCTCCTCTCTAAACAATACTGCCACTCCTCCTGAGCCCCGTCCTCTATGCTCTAAACGAGTCTCCTGTCTACAAGCTGTCTCCCATCGGTATCCACTAACATGTGGCATGGACTGTCCAGGAGCCTAATGCGTCTCACAGTAGAAGATGATGTCCCTCCCAATGAAACTATCCTCAAAAGCCCCTACATCAAGGCGTAGAGATCCATTACAATTCCAAGTAGCAACTTTGAGTGTAGTCCCATAGGTCTCGCGCCGTCATGAAGAGCGCCTCTCCATAATCACCACTCTACTATCTCTATAGAAGGCCACTTTCCCTTTCTCTCGGGCTGCCCTTATCTCGGGCATAACTTCTTTCATGTGGGCAAGTTGCGAGAGTGTGAGGTCATCTCCAAGAAATATTCCCGTCTTCTTGAGTGTAGGACATCTCTTCAAGAAGTCCTCCTTCGCTTCCGTGGAGGGGAATCGAATAATAAGTGCTCTCTCCTTAGAAGATTCGCCACTACCTTCTCTCTTCTTTCCCACTCTCCATGCCTTTGTGTGCGTGGCTTCCATGCCCATCATAGAGAAGAGCTCCTTGGTTTCCCCTTCCGCATCATCACGGTCTTTTAGACCGGACACTTGAACATGTAAGGCCCGGGTCTTCCTCCTTTGCTCCTCTTCAAGGGTCATGTTGATGATGGTGGGAGTGGGGATGGGTGGCGATTCTTTACCTTTCCCTTTCTTGGCGACCTCGATCCATTTCTCCGCATCGTCCATCTTCTTTTGTGTCTTTGTGATCACCTCCACCCATAAAGATGTCTTCTCTTTATGTTGCTCCTCCTCAAGCTTGCCTTTTGAAGTGGCTTCCAACTCCTTTTTGAGGGCTGAGATTTCAGCCGCTTGACTTTTAGCATGCAATTTGGCCTCCACTAGTTCCTCCTTTAAGGCTGAAATCTCAGCCTCTTGCTTGGATGTTCTCTCTTCGAGCTCTTGGATTTTGCCAAATCCCTTCTCGAGTTTGGAGAGGCGGTTTATGATTGCGGTAGCAGAAGAGTCGACCATCTTCTTGTTTTCTTTGATAATTGTGCCGAGCTTGTCCTCCACCTTCACGAGCTCCTCTTTAACTCCCGTCTTGGCCATGGCTTTTTGCAGAACTTCCCACAGCCAATGGACTGGAAATTAATCCATGACACCAGCACGAAACAGCAGTAGCACGGAGGGGGGGGGGGGATTGGGTTCAAGCCATGTAGGAGTTATGTTGCTGCCTTGGGGGCCTAAGGAAGGGTGGGTGGGAAGAGGGAGGCGGAGGGACGGGCCAGCCCAGGCGGAGAGAGAGGCGGGCGAACAGCGAACAGGGAGAGGGAGAGAGAGAGAGAGAGAGAGAGAGAGAGAGAGAGAGAGTTAGAGAGAGAGAGAGAGAGAGAGAGAGGGCCGGCGGAAGCGAAAAAAGGGAGAGAGGGGGGGCGTCGAGCAGGGGCGAACAGCAAGAGTGGCGGGAGGCAGAAAATGCAGGGGTGGGGGAGGGATGGTGGGGCTCTGAAAACGCAGAGGGGGAGAGAGAGAGAGAGAGATGGCGGGACTGAAAACGCACAGGGCGGAAGAGAGGCGGGCGGAAGCGAACAAAGGGAGAGAGGGAGAAGAGGACAGGCGGGCGGAAGCGAAGAGAGAGAGAAAGAAAGAAAGAAAGAAAGAAAGAAAGTTATATTAACGTCCACGGGAGGCCGAATCCGACCTATGGGACAGATCAAGTACATCCATTTACATTCCACTCTGGGTATCGATGCCAAAGAGGCATAAAACTGAAAAAGAAATAACTCAAAATGAACTCTTAAGACTCTTAAGAGTTTAAGTTACAATGGGTTCTATTGCATCTAGTTCGAAATTGAGGTTCAAAATAAAAATAGCTATATTTCATCCATGGATGGATTTGCTCTTGAGGGGGGTGGGGTACGGAATTCTTTAATGATTGCTTGTCCTCCTCTGTATATTGCCCATTTGCCATTCTTTCTTGCTTCTTTAACTTTATTCAGCTCTGCCGATTTGTTCTTGAGTTGTAGCGGGGTGAGTTCATCAGCTATCCATACCTTTGTTCCTTGGAGAGACCTTGTTTGCTTCATCACTGCTATTTTCTCATTGTTGTCCATATAGGAGACTTTTGCCTGTGTACCCTTTACTATAATAGAGATAGGGTCTCCTAAGTCCACGAAGGGGACTACTTTGCTCAGTTGTGCTGTAAGTACATCTGTATCTAATATGTAGTCTTCTCGAAGCTCTTGAGCTATGTCTGCCCTATCCCAGCCTTGAGGAAGACCACCGACTCTGATTACCTTTTTGTTACTTTCCATTCGTTCCTTTTCTTTGACCGCTGATATGACTTCTTTAACAAAATCTTGTGAGTTAACTGAATTTACCTTTGAAACATGGTTTGTCGTTTCTGTTTGTAGTGTTGCAGGTATGGGTCCTTCTCGTGCTTCCTCTTGCTTCGTCTTCATGGCTTGCACTTGCACTTTCAGTTCGTTGATTTGTTCATCTTTCTTGATAGTCTCGTGTTTCAGTGCTGCTAATTCTCCCTGGAGTTTCTTCAGTTCTTGCATGAGGTAGGCTTCCCATGATGTCGGCTTGCTCACGGGTGGAGGAATGGGCGGTAATCGTGAAGCGGTGACTGAGGCAAAAGACTTCTTACTTTCCATGTGTTGCTGCTGATAAAGGAGAGGGCTGTTGGTGGAACGAGTCCCCCCTCAAGGGTACCCTCTCCCCTTTGGGGGAGACTCAGAGAATGCGACCTACAAGATGCTCAGCTACAGGTGCAGGGGAGAGTTATGTTGTTGCCTTGGGGGCCTGAGCAAGGGTGGGTGGGCAAAGGGGGCCGAAGAGAGAGAAGGCGGTGGGGAAGAGAGAAGCGAAGAGAAAGGGGCGAAATGCAGGCAGAGAGAGTGAAGCGAAGAGAGAGAGAGAGAGCATTGGCAAGGACAGCCATGTCCAATCTTCATGAAATCAGATCAAGGAACGGTTGATCTCTTGGTGTGACAAATCCAACAGAGATGTCCAAGCTGTATGCAAAGGGAGGGAGACAATCTATCTGAAGCCCATGTAGGTCAAACCAATTAATGATGCGGGAGTACCAAGAGTTACTTTGATTCTTCCTTCGCAAGAGGTGGGAGGAAATTTCTATCAAAAGTGTAGACTCCATATATGTATGTGAGTCAGGCACATAATATCTTGGTCATGGTGTCGCTAATCATGATAGTCATCGGTCCGTAAGGTTTCCTGCTTCATGGATTGTGAAAATGATGTTAACGGTCCAAGAGGGAGGCAAGCCTTCACACAACTCCCTCATGAAGATGTGCACCACCAGAGAGGCTAAAAAGGATGGTCATGTGCATAGATCTTCGTGTGAAGGTCCGTAGGATCTTCGGATCTGCCATTGTGCAACACTGACTTAAGCGACATTGGCTATGGTAAAAAGACTAGTGCATCTGGGGTGTGGGGTATAAAATAAGTTAGGTGAAAGCTAATGGGGAGCATCGAATTGAGAGTGTGTATAAGATTCCCATACAAGAGGTTCAGCGATGGGTGTGGGTGTCTTTTTCTCCTTGAAGGCCCACATGAACTCAAAGTGTCCGCACTTAAAAAAGGACAATATAGCTCACCTTCACGTTTAACCAAAAAACGCCCGCTTCTTCTGATGGGTGGAGTGTGTAGAAGAGAAAGAAATAACGAAAGAAGGTTGTATAAAACGTCTTCAAAAGACCCAGTGGGACTGTGAGACCAACAGTGATACAATAGTGTCCATGTAATCTCATCATGGTACAAAAGAAAACAAAGACTAGAGCTATGAACTGCGAATGTCTAATCCAAGCCATATGATACAAAATGGGACCATCATCATCATACAACCTATGGAACTAACCCCCCGGTAGGAGGAGGGGGCCATCAAGGATATCGGGCATGGGGTTAGCCTGTAGAAGGCTCTACAGATCCGTCGGGCATGGGAAGGTGGCTATGTGTCTCTCCAACATTTCCAAACCATCCTCTGTAAGCCTCATGAAAGTATCCATGTAGTACTGTTGTTTGTGTGAGTGGCTCATGTGTTGTGATCCTAGTATCCTGTATGTATAGTCCCAATAAATCATATATGATCACCCAATTCCAGTCATCCTAAGAGAGCCTAATGAATGGGGAGTCCATGTCATACTGGAGTGAGGGGAGGCGATCCATCCTGAGTCCCTGCCTCGTTAACGAGGTGCATACTCGGCTATACCTCAAATACTAAACCATAAAATTTGGCCAATGTGTGGCCAATCGTAATAGTCGTGTAATTGTTAGGGTCCATGAAATCTCCAGCTTATGGATGGGTGTGATGATATGGGCTGTCCAAGTGGCTGGAGAGCCTTCCAAAAGAGCCCACGTAAACATATGGACTAGGAGGGGATGGGAGATGTGCTCTACCAAGAGGCCCTCTGTAAGCCCAATAGGGCGTGCTGTGACAGAATCAACCACATTTCCAAGAGATGAAGATATAGAGAGAGAGGGGAGAGAGAGAAGGGAATAGGGATCTTGCACAATACACCACACTGAGCGGGGAACAGGCCCCGTCCCCTTTCAAGAATTTATTCACGAACAATCCTCATGCACGTTGGCCAGGATCAATAAAATCAATGAATACAACGATATGCCAATGTAGGATATCCAAGTCGATGTCGATGTCTATGTCTAGGCACGACATCGCTGATGCGGCGCACACCACGGGGGATGACCCACAAGTATCTCTCACCGGTCTAGTACCAAATCCATATCCAATGCATCCAAGTCCAACTTCCAAGTCCAAATCAAATCTAAATCCAAGTCCAGATCCAGACCAAATCCCATATCCAAGTCTAGATCTAAGTCCAGATCCAAGTTTAGATCCAAGTCCAAGTTCCATATCCAAATCTAGCTCCAAGTCTAGGTTCCAATCCAATGATCAAAGTCCAAGCTCTAGTTCCAATCCATTCATCAATTCCAAATCCAAGTCCAAGTCCAAGTGTCACCATTTGGCCACCCAATTGGTCCACCCGTGCTTTCTCATCATGTATGTACATTGGACTGGTGTCCATGGCAGTTGTATATGCCGGGGATTGATGCCACTCGTGATATACTATGGACTTGGCTTTCCGTTGGGACTTGTGGCTCTGTGTACATGCCCAAAAATGCCTGGTGGAATTGGTGTTTCATTGGGTGTGGTACTTCGTGTACTTGCCTGGAGTACGTCTATTTTGGTAGTCTTCTGAACGGTGATTGTCCTTACCAATGCTGCATTGCATAGCATCTTAATGTGCTTGCTTGCAATTGAAATTGCAAGCCGTTTTCATGCTTGCTTGACCAATGTGTAGTTCCGGGTAAGGGGACGCCCACTCGCGAACCGTGCGTGTGAAACTATCTGCTAACATGGTTATATGGCATGTGACAGGTAGTAAGTATTGGTCATAAACCTAGCCTTAGGAGTTAGCACTAATTTATAAGTGAGTGTGTACACACTTCATTAAGTTTTGGGCGACCAAAACTCACTTATAAATTATGACCAATCCGGTGTTCATACACACTAATGTCTCGAGGTGGACATAACCCAATGTCCACCGCCCAGACCTTATCCCCTTTGTACAAAGGGAGTAACCAGCCATGTGTCCACTCTAGCTTGCTTCACAAAGCACTTGCCTGCCACCTACACTGGACAACTCACCACCTCACTCCTCTCTCTAGAGATTGGCACCTCCTTCATGAGGGCTGTTGGGCTGCATTTTCTGCACTTTCTCCTTCCCAACTCCATTTCCAAGCTTGCTAAGCTGTTTCTCAAGCTTCCAAGAATGTTTTCGGATGCTAATCACTCTCCTACACACTCCCAATGACTGAAATTCAACAAAACAGCTCTCTTTATTAATGTAATTTCTGGTCTTTTTGCTGAAAACCCTAATTTCAGCCCTCCTTTCTCAAGTTGAACCATAGGGGAAGCTTTCCCAAGGTTCCCTTCATCCTCTTGAAGAATTTTTTCGTGAAGAAATGCGACAAATCGAAGATCTCATCACTCCAAGGACTTCCATCGCGACGACTTCCACTGTCATTGACTCTACTTGCAATTGGTAAGCTTTTTGCTTAAATATGGAAGCAAGTAGCAAGAGGGAGGAACCGGATTACAAGATCACATACCTTGTGTTGTCCTCAGGCTCTCTTGCAGATTGTTGCTACCATGTGTTGGTGGAACAATAGAGAGCAGATGGTAGGGAACATGGGCACTTGACAGGGTAGTGTGGGTTGCAAGTCTACATCGACAACCACTTGTTTGCAATACTGTATTCATATGCATTGGTATGGAAATCTGGTCACATATGCCCATGACACTATGTACTTGATTCTCCCAAGATCAATATACTTTATTTGAGGGACGGGTCGGCCGTTCCGGCTCATTGTGTCTCTTGTCAATTCAGCAAATTACTTCTTGTATTTGAGCAAGTGTCCATCAAATCTTAGTGTATTTAAGTGTATTGATTAGCATTGAGATTAACCAAGTTACACCAAGTCCAAGTCCAGATCCAAATCCAAGTCCAAGAATCACTTGAAGAAAACCATGGAAAAGCTCTTTCTGGCATGAAAACTGGTTTAAAAAACATGTTTTAATGGTTTCCGGGCAATAAAAACCACCAAAAAGTCACACTTTCTGGTCTCCATCCTTCGGCCCCTAGGCTCTGGCGGCATACAAGGGAGGTGGTTCCCCCTTCTCTCCGGTCATTCTTATTGACAACTTTTACTGCTGAGGAGTTGGCAAAGGCATTGACAGCACTTCCCTGCTCGGGGCGGACGGGCTTCCGGTCTCTTTCTTTCTTCGCCATTGGGACCTCATGGACGGTAGCCTTCGTGCTACCTTCAATGAGATTATGATCATAGGTGCCATGCCAAAGAGGCTCTCAGAGCGCTTGATTCACTTGATTCCCAAGGAGGGTGGTGACAGACTGGAGATCCGGCAGTGGAGACCCATCACTCGTCTATGAAAGAAGTTATGACGTGATGGCGATGAAGAATGCAGAGTCCAACCACATTGTGGCATTATAGTTTGATGTGGCCATGTTCAATGTATATGTGGTCTCTCCCTAAGTATGTTTCTATAAAGCCTGCAGCATCCACTTATATTGTAGCCTTACCGTTTGATGTGGCCATGCTCAATGTATATGTGGTCCCATAGGCCCTGTGTCCATATTTAGGATGGTGGTCCATGATGATGACCTAGAAATCACAATGCTGGTACACTAGCACCACGCACTTGATGAGAGAAATGGCCTTTGGAGAGCCAAACTCCCCAGGTCCAGGAGAACCAGACCCTCTATCCACGAGGTCCAGATCTGGGGCCTGCTTCATCCATATAGAGAGGCTTCACCACAGGTTGTGGATATTGAGACCAGTTATACGGTTGATGAGGATGACACATTCTGAGTCTATGCACATGAGGTTCTTATACTGCCTACTTTATTGTACACACATGATCTATATAATACATTTTCCCTCTCTATCCTTTCCACAGAAGGTCTTCTACTTTTTTCAAGGTGTCTAGACATCCAATTTACTCAAGCATGACGTGTAGCAGCTTTTTGGTCTCATAGACCCTTCAGGTTTTTATAACATCTTTCTTTCATTCTTCTCGTCAGCTCCAGACGCAGGATATACTCCAGCGACAAAGAGCAGCACCACCCAAGACAGTGAACAATGCTTTTACTGTCATAGAAGAGGATGACACATGATGAGCCCCACTGGTTTCACTGGCCTTACTACTCATTTTACATAAAGGACACCCATAGTACATGGACCTCTTAAATTGGATTTTTTATGTTTCCATGTTTTTATGATCTTTAGTTTAGACATGAAACATATCTAACAATTTTGATCTCATAGACCCACTGGGTCTTTAAGACATTGATAACAAGTTTCTTTATTTCTCTGCGTTTGCGTGTGTACTTTCTTCAAGCCATCACTCAAAACTAGACCTAAGAAGTTTGACAACACAAGGCCATGTCAGCTGAAACTGTGTACGACCTCCAAGGTGATAAGGAACAGCCATACTTTCAAACACCCATACCCAAGAAAGCTTGGCAAGGCTTGTAGGAGCACTATTCAACTCATCATAAAGCCAAGTAGATAAAGAGGGGCTTTTATGGGCATGCTTACTCCAGCATATACAGGTGGAATCCTAGAGGATAGTCAAATGTGCAACCTATAAGACGTGAACAGAGAGGACTGCATCCTGTTAGGAATCCCAACCCACTTCAGAGCAAAGAGTTGCCATTAAAATTGCTTCTGAATGCTTGTGTGCACATCTTATATGTTTTGTTCCTACAGATACAGCCCTCCATACTTAATGCAAAGATGAAAACCATTTATCTTGACCGTATGAGCACGATAATGAGCCAACCTTCAGCACAAAAAAAGCACTATGTTTTACAGCAGCTGACCTGTGTCTCTCCACGAGTGAATAGAGCACTCCCATGTGCTCGGGGCAACAAACTGCATGAGCACTGGATAGGCCGGATTTCCGTCAAACCACGCCCATCACTTCTCCTCCTCCTCTGCATGTTCTCCTCTTATCAGATGAACTTGAAATAACTTTCCTATACATGTTCTTATATGACCACTTACTAACATGTAATTCAAGCAGTTCAGCAAGCAAAAAGTCAAATAGCTATACATTTACCTAAGCAGATGGCATTCAAGCAAGCAAATATATATCAAGCACAAACCCTGTTTCTTTGCAATAAATATGCATCGTCTCACTTAATACAAAGGAGTTGTCTTTCTGAAACTTCAGCCATGGCATGGAATTCATACAACTGTCTCAAGATAAACATGAAAGCATAGCTTACTAAACACCATCCACCTTTGATTTTCAGTTCAAGTTAAGAAGCTGATAAACATATGATGCCTGTATGTGTGAAAGGGTTTTCATAGTATCTACAGTAGAGCTAAACTAGTTTTTCAGATAAGCATGGCCTAAGTAATGTTATTGACAAAGAAACAAAAGCTTTATTCTTCTTAAGTCACAATGGACATGAAAGACCACTGATATACAGGTAGAAGCAGTTATACATGTTAAGTCAAATTACCCAGTTAATGGCTACTGGATGTTTCCGCATGAATGAATGCACTGTTGTAATTGTTACAGAATGCAAACACAGACATCTTATTGTAGCCAAACATGGAACATTCATGTGAAGCTTAACAAGGATATGATAGAGTTACATTTTCAAGAGGCAGCAGAATCCAGATCAACATGACAATGTGTTCATGCTTTTGAATAGCAAAACAGCTTGGATAAGCTGATTTTCATAACCCTTTTAGGTTCCAGATTGTTTTTCACCCCAAAAATAGATCGTTCCATTAGTGAAAAGAAAGTCCAACAAAAGGCATAATACAACTCTTTCCATGCCAATGAGAAGATTGGAGAAATTAAGGGAGTGCTCCCTCCATGGCTGGCTGCTCCAGGAAGGAGGGTACATCATTTTGTGTGTGAGGGAAGCGAGCCGCGTGGGGTGGGGGAGGGCACGCTGGGGGGAAGCCAACACGGTAACTTTTAATGCCATGTGAGGTCACCCTCCTATCTGGAGAAAAAGTGTCCAGTGCTGCAGTTATGGTAAAAAGCAGCCCGCCGTCACTACATGCACTCTGAGCCACCCCCCGCGGTTTCCAGAAGTTCCAAGGAAAATTGACAAGATGTCCTTGGAGGGGACTTTCCTCATGCGAGTTGTTTTGAGATTCTTCTTTTTATCTGTTAACATGGTGTCATATGTCATAAGAATGGGAGAAAAGGAGTAATATTGAGTAACTGAAGCAGCAGGTGGCTAGCTTCTGCTTAAACTCAAATATTCAATCGCAACGCCTTTATCCCGTCCAATGACCATGGTATTTTGCCAAGCTCTCTAGAGAATGAAGGTTCACATTGAAGGGTTGAATCGTATCAACTACAGAGGATTAATGAGCTCTCAGAAGAACAACTTCCACATGAAAAATTGACAATGATCTAACCACTTTTTGGCAGTACCTTACTTTGCAATCAATATGCCAGGAAAAGTCCTCAGTGAAATCACAATCATGGCCTTAATCAAGCAGCATTACAGCACACCAAACAAGCATGTCGTCTTTCAAGGCTGCTCTATTGAGTCAATTAGAGGACGTTAAGTATATAGGGGCTAAGCTAAAAACAGTTTTTCCAGCAAAGAAAGTTCCCTCACTCACAAAAGAGTAACACAATCATTGGCGTCATGTTAGAGACCATTAGCCATGACAATAACGTAAAAATATGGTATGCACTAGTTCTTTGTGCAGGTTGCAGCAAAGGAAAGCCCCTCCTCACTTCTTTATATCTCAAAATAGCCATTCAATTACCACAATCCAGAAAAAAACCCCACCTAGAGGAATTCCATAAAAGTTTTCTCCAGTGAATAGATGTACCCCACCAGATTTCTAAATGATAACCAGAAATTGTAGCTAAACCCAGAATACTATTCACATGAAATCAAAATAGTTTGTTATCTTAATAGCCTGTTATGCTTCATTAGGCAGTTGAAATCAGTGAAAATCAAACACTTGGTAATAAGGCTGCCTTGAAGCATTTCCATTACATAACAAAGAAAAACTTGAGCCAGACGTTCTTCCTATACCTGGAACATAAAAACAAAAGTAGACGTACCAGGTATAAATCAAACATGCTTATGCAATGGCCAGACATAAACTAGAATAGAAAACAGAGTTACATAGCTTGAAAACTAGGGTAGAAAAAAAATTGAATAAACATTCTTCCTATACCTGGAAAAGAACTGAATACAAATGATTAGAAGTACCAAACATAAAACAAGGCAGGCTTATGCAATGACCAAACATGTACTAGAAACCAAGTGATAAGAACATGAATAAAAATAGGTTTGCATAGCTCGAGAACTAGAGTTGTTCCTACCTGTACAATCAACTTTCGCATGAATCTCGAAGTGACCTCCTTGAAGGCCACCTTTACATCCAAGGGATTGAAGTGCTGTCATGAGAACATAAGCATTCTAGCAAATTTAAGGGCTACCTTCTACAAGGACTTCAATATCTTTAAAAGAACAAACAGGTATAGTCATGCAAGAAGTGCAATCACTAAACTAATGCATAAATGAGTATTTAACAGTACACCTCACTCAGTGTTTTCCTCAAGATGGGCTTAACATGAAGATCTCCTTCATCCACTTCTCCGTCTTCCAAACCAACCTCCTCGTGATATTCAAGCACCTCCTCCTCTTCCTTTGAGGAAGGTTGCATCACTTGGTCATTCCCTCGAGTCAAAGAATCCATCACTTTATTTTCCACAACACTAATTGCCCTTTTTCGAGCAGCTTTTGATGCAATCTGAAGAGATTCCATAAGCTCTCCTGCCACCAGATCCTGATCAAACACTCAGAAAGTTAGCCACCAATCAAAAAACTTCCCTAAATGCACAGCATATAACCTGCTACACTTTCGCTTTTTAAAATTCATAATTGGGAAAAAAATCTCTCTGAGAGTCCCCAAAGTGTAGCCGAGTGGTAAAGGGGTCGAAGTCCCAACACCAAGGTTGTGGGCTCCACCCCCACTCGCTACAGCCGGGAGCGATGCATTAAATGAAAATAAATAACCCCCGGTGAAAAACCCTCTACCAAAATCCTCTCTCTCACACACACACACACACATTGTATCATTGTAGCGCAAGAGGAGAGAGCTGCTCTTGCTTGAGGAGCTCTACTTGCCCAATCCTGTTCCCAGGAGATAGAAGACACCTTGGTGAAGATGTACAATACAAACACTCAAACTAAGAAGATGGACCTAAAGCAAGAGCTGCATATTGTGGCCAAAAGGAAACTGAATATAAATGATAACTCAATTAAGGTTAAAGGGCTTGCACATGTTGGAAGCATAGGCGAAGCACGCACACATATGAAGACCAGCCAACAAAGCCAAGCCCCCCCACCCTTGATCCCATGAGTTCCAAAAAGATGTGTGGAAGGATAAGGGAGCCAAGGGTACACCGTACTCGTTATACTAAGGTTATCAACCTTAGCTAATT
Source organism: Cibotium barometz (assembly GCF_041138505.1). Taxonomy (NCBI): domain Eukaryota; kingdom Viridiplantae; phylum Streptophyta; class Polypodiopsida; order Cyatheales; family Cibotiaceae; genus Cibotium; species Cibotium barometz. The sequence goes on along the minus strand of NC_141084.1, from coordinate 16,945,235 downwards.
GCATGTGGGAGCCAGAGAAGGACGTCACCGCCAACGAGGCTAGGCCCCCCCACCCTTGATCCCATGAGTTCCAAAAAGATGTGTGGAAGGATAAGGGAGCCAAGGGTACACCGTACTCTTTATACTAAGGTTATCAACCTTGGCTAATTGCATGTGGGAGCTAGAGAAGGACGTCACCACCACAACCAAACCCCCCCCCCCTGCGGCGCCCACGGACATCGGACGCGGTTCCCTACACAAATTAGGCCAGAGGCAACAGCTTTACGACGAATTGGCTCAAAGGTCAACAGCAAGCTTAGGCTCAGAGGCTTTAGAGGCTTGGCCTTGGCTACAACGACTTGACTCAGAGGTCATGGCCAGGCTTTGGTTGGCTCAATGGCTTGACCATGGCCTATAGCCCTATAGCTTGTACACAAGGAGAGAGCTTCATCGACGGACGGCTAGAAGAGAGCGAGGAAGAGCATAGATTTGATACCATGTTGGAAGCGTAGGCGCAGCGCACACATGCGAAGACCAGCCAACAAGGACGGGCCCCCTACCCACAGTCCCATGAGTTTCACAAAGGTGTGTGGAGGGATAAGGAGGCCAAGGGTACACCATATCCTTTATACTAATGTTACCAACCATACCTAATTGCATGTGAGATCAAGACACATGGCAGCCAAAGAAGGACATCACCGCCAACAGCAGATACCATTGCTTCTATTGGATCACTCGTAGATGATGATGATATGGTATCATTGACCTTGAATGAATTTGGCAAGGAACACAGTCAGTTTTAGACTTCCAATGGAGTTCGAGAGAACTTTCTTGATTTTCAAGAACTGGTAACTCTCCTCATCCGTGAGGAGATGAATATTGGGGGAGGTTCATCCTCTGGAAATTCACATGAGCAAGCAGATACAAGTAGAGGTAGAGGCATCGTCATCTAGAGGACGCGGTGGTGGTCGATTTGGAAATCAAAACAAGAAGCAACAACAGCAGCAAGAAAGTCAATCTCATACAAGTGGAAGAGGCCACTCTAGAGGAAGGGGGAGCCAGAGATCCTCAGAGACAGCAACCAACATGGAAAATAGGGCTGCTCGAGATGGCGAGTGGAGCTTAGGCACAAGTGGCTAGAACCTAGATAGCTCTATCACCAAATGTTGGGGTGGGGGATGTAGCAGCAACAGCAATGCGCACACACATAGACAGCCGTTGAGATGGAGAGACGTGTGAGAGGGAAGAGAGCATATACAACCTGATGTAGATCGCTTGATGATGAAAAGTGTACCAAGTACAAGAGATAAGAACACCCTAAATTGTGGATAAAAGGGTGTTCACACGATTGGGGAAAAAAACCTCTTATAGAGGGGAAGAGTGCCCTGCCTTGGTCCTTGACAAGTCCACATATCACTACCATCACATACACTTTACACTTTCACGACAAAAGATCAACCATCTCATTCAGCTAGAGTTGCTAGGGCTCCATGAGCCCAACATGGGTGTCCCCACCAATGATCACCACAAAACCACAGTTTTATAGAGAGCATTTGTTGAGACTTTCTAAGCATAAGGACCCACGTACTTACATATGCACAAGTCGCACGCCATGAGGATAGCGATTGGCCACATAACAAGGGAAATCCCAAGAGATGCATGTATATGTAGAGTATGCACCATTAATGAGGTGGAGAACGAGGAGCACTATTTGTTCAATACTCAAATGCCCACCCTTCTAGAAGGGGAATTTAACTTTTTTGAATGGATTCCGCCTCCTCTCAAGGGTCATGTAGTGTAAGCATTGAGGACCAGATATGTTTAGGCATGTAATTACTGGAGCTTTGTCCTCAAAAAGAGGTCATGGTGAGGCAGCACTCCGAGAGACAAAGCCAGAGTGGTGCCTCCCAGACGACCATCACAGATTTCTTTGGGTAACTAAAGGAGCAGCAAGACTAACCGCGTCCACGACAGCCTACACGAACACCTAATCCTTTGGCCATACATACACAAGGCGTCACCAATAATAAGCAAGTGTCGTCCCTCCTCAAAGCAAGACGCCAAAGATCTCACGAGCCTCAT